>NW_026871947.1:0-300000 GCF_033458585.1 Syngnathus typhle | reverse complement strand
GCTCAGCTCGCCGAGAAAATGCGATTTAAGCAATAAAATTAAAAATGCTTATAAAACATAAACCAAACGTTGGAGGTGGTGATTTCTTCATGCGCAGTGATAAACTCGGCACTCTAAAGCACCCGAGAGCGTTTTTTTCGATGCCAACCTAACCAGAGTGACGGGAGCGGCACAATTCAGAAAAAGCGCTCAGCTCGCCGAGAAAATGCGATTTAAGCAATAAAATTAAAAATGCTTATTAAACATAAACCAAACGTTGGAGGTGGTCATTTCTTCATGCGCAGTGAATAACTCGGCACTCTAAAGCACCCGAGAGCGTTTTTTTCGATGCCAACCTAACCAGAGTGACGGGAGCGGCACAATTCAGAAAAAGTGCTCAGCTCGCCGAGAAAATGCGATTTAAGCAATAAAATTAAAAATGCTTATAAAACATAAACCAAACGTTGGAGGTGGTCATTTCTTCATGCGCAGTGATAAACTCGGCACTCTAAAGCACCCGAGAGCGTTTTTTTCGATGCCAACCTAACCAGAGTGACGGGAGCGGCACAATTCAGAAAAAGCGCTCAGCTCGCCGAGACAATGCGATTTAAGCAATAAAATTAAAAATGCTTATAAAACATAAACCAAACGTTGGAGGTGGTCATTTCTTCATGCGCAGTGATAAACTCGGCACTCTAAAGCACCCGAGAGCGTGTTTTTCGATGCCAACCTAACCAGAGTGACGGGAGCGGCACAATTCAGAAAAAGTGTTCAGCTCGCCGAGAAAATGCGATTTAAGCAATAAAATTAAAAATGCTTATAAAACATAAACCAAACGTTGGAGGTGGTCATTTCTTCATGCGCAGTGAATAACTCGGCACTCTAAAGCACCCGAGAGCGTTTTTTTCGATGCCAACCTAACCAGAGTGACGGGAGCGGCACAATTCAGAAAAAGTGCTCAGCTCGCCGAGAAAATGCGATTTAAGCAATAAAATTAAAAATGCTTATAAAACATAAACCAAACGTTGGAGGTGGTCATTTCTTAATGCGCAGTAATAAACTCGGCACTCTAAAGCACCCGTGAGCGTTTTTTTCGATGCCAACCTAACCAGAGTGACGGGAGCGGCACAATTCAGAAAAAGTGCTCAGCTCGCCGAGAAAATGCGATTTAAGCAATTAAATTAAAAATGCTTATAAAACATAAACCAAACGTTGGAGGTGGTCATTTCTTCATGCGCAGTGATAAAGTCGGCACTCTAAAGCACCCGAGAGCGTTTTTTTCGATGCCAACCTAACCAGAGTGACGGGAGCGGCACAATTCAGAAAAAGTGCTCAGCTCGCCGAGAAAATGCGATTTAAGCAATAAAATTAAAAATGCTTATTAAACATAAACCAAACGTTGGAGGTGGTCATTTCTTCATGCGCAGTGATAAACTCGGCACTCTAAAGCACCCGAGAGCGTTTTTTTCGATGCCAACCTAACCAGAGTGACGGGAGCGGCACAATTCAGAAAAAGTGCTCAGCTCGCCGAGAAAATGCGATTTAAGCAATAAAATTAAAAATGCTTATAAAACATAAACCAAACGTTGGAGGTGGTCATTTCTTAATGCGCAGTAATAAACTCGGCACTCTAAAGCACCCGAGAGCGTTTTTTTCGATGCCAACCTAACCAGAGTGACGGGAGCGGCACAATTGGGAAAACGTGCTCAGCTCGCCGAGAAAATGCGATTTAGGCAATAAAATTGAAAATGCTTATAAAACATAAACCAAACGTTGGAGGTGGTCATTTCTTAATGCGCAGTAATAAACTCGGCACTCTAAAGCACCCGAGAGCGTTTTTTTCGATGCCAACCTAACCAGAGTGACGGGAGCGGCACAATTCAGAAAAAGCGCTCAGCTCGCCGAGAAAATGCGATTTAAGCAATAAAATTAAAAATGCTTATAAAACATAAACCAAACGTTGGAGGTGGTCATTTCTTCATGCGCAGTGAATAACTCGGCACTCTAAAGCACCCGAGAGCGTTTTTTTCGATGCCAACCTAACCAGAGCGACGGGAGCGGCACAATTCAGAAAAAGTGCTCAGCTCGCCGAGAAAATGCGATTTAAGCAATAAAATTAAAAATGCTTATAAAACATAAACCAAACGTTGGAGGTGGTCATTTCTTAATGCGCAGTAATAAACTCGGCACTCTAAAGCACCCGAGAGCGTTTTTTTCGATGCCAACCTAACCAGAGTGACGGGAGCGGCACAATTCAGAAAAAGTGCTCAGCTCGCCGAGAAAATGCGATTTAAGCAATAAAATTAAAAATGCTTATAAAACATAAACCAAACGTTGGAGGTGGTCATTTCTTAATGCGCAGTAATAAACTCGGCACTCTAAAGCACCCGAGAGCGTTTTTTTCGATGCCAACCTAACCAGAGTGACGGGAGCGGCACAATTCAGAAAAAGTGCTCAGCTCGCCGAGAAAATGCGATTTAAGCAATAAAATTAAAAATGCTTATTAAACATAAACCAAACGTTGGAGGTGGTCATTTCTTCATGCGCAGTGAATAACTCGGCACTCTAAAGCACCCGAGAGCTTTTTTTCGATGCCAACCTAACCAGAGTGACGGGAGCGGCACAATTCAGAAAAAGTGCTCAGCTCGCCGAGAAAATGCGATTTAAGCAATAAAATTAAAAATGCTTATAAAACATAAACCAAACGTTGGAGGTGGTCATTTCTTCATGCGCAGTGATAAACTCGGCACTCTAAAGCACCCGAGAGCGTTTTTTTCGATGCCAACCTAACCAGAGTGACGGGAGCGGCACAATTCAGAAAAAGCGCTCAGCTCGCCGAGAAAATGCGATTTAAGCAATAAAATTAAAAATGCTTATAAAACATAAACCAAACGTTGGAGGTGGTCATTTCTTCATGCGCAGTGATAAACTCGGCACTCTAAAGCACCCGAGAGAATTTTTTTCGATGCCAACCTAACCAGAGTGACGGGAGCGGCACAATTCAGAAAAAGTGCTCAGCTCGCCGAGAAAATGCGATTCAAGCAATAAAATTAAAAATGCTTATTAAACATAAACCAAACGTTGGAGGTGGTCATTTCTTCATGCGCAGTGAATAACTCGGCACTATAAAGCACCCGAGAGCGTTTTTTTCGATGCCAACCTAACCAGAGTGACGGGAGCGGCACAATTCAGAAAAAGTGCTCAGCTCGCCGAGAAAATGCGATTTAAGCAATAAAATTAAAAATGCTTATAAAACATAAACCAAACGTTGGAGGTGGTCATTTCTTAATGCGCAGTAATAAACTCGGCACTCTAAAGCACCCGAGAGCGTTTTTTTCGATGCCAACCTAACCAGAGTGACGGGAGCGGCACAATTCAGAAAAAGTGCTCAGCTCGCCGAGAAAATGCGATTTAAGCAATAAAATTAAAAATGCTTATAAAACATAAACCAAACGTTGGAGGTGGTCATTTCTTAATGCGCAGTAATAAACTCGGCACTCTAAAGACCCCGAGAGCGTTTTTTTCGATGCCAACCTAACCAGAGTGACGGGAGCGGCACAATTCAGAAAAAGTGCTCAGCTCGCCGAGAAAATGCGATTTAAGCAATAAAATTAAAAATGCTTATAAAACATAAACCAAACGTTGGAGGTGGTCATTTCTTAATGCGCAGTAATAAACTCGGCACTCTAAAGCACCCGTGAGCGTTTTTTTCGATGCCAACCTAACCAGAGTGACGGGAGCGGCACAATTCAGAAAAAGTGCTCAGCTCGCCGAGAAAATGCGATTTAAGCAATAAAATTAAAAATGCTTATAAAACATAAACCAAACGTTGGAGGTGGTCATTTCTTCATGCGCAGTGATAAAGTCGGCACTCTAAAGCACCCGAGAGCGTTTTTTTCGATGCCAACCTAACCAGAGTGACGGGAGCGGCACAATTCAGAAAAAGTGCTCAGCTCGCCGAGAAAATGCGATTTAAGCAATAAAATTAAAAATGCTTATTAAACATAAACCAAACGTTGGAGGTGGTCATTTCTTCATGCGCAGTGATAAACTCGGCACTCTAAAGCACCCGAGAGCGTTTTTTTCGATGCCAACCTAACCAGAGTGACGGGAGCGGCACAATTCAGAAAAAGTGCTCAGCTCGCCGAGAAAATGCGATTTAAGCAATAAAACTAAAAATGCTTATAAAACATAAACCAAACGTTGGAGGTGGTCATTTCTTCATGCGCAGTGAATAACTCGGCACTCTAAAGCACCCGAGAGCGTTTTTTTCGATGCCAACCTAACCAGAGTGACGGGAGCGGCACAATTCAGAAAAAGCGCTCAGCTCTCCGAGAAAATGCGATTTAAGCAATAAATTTAAAAACGCTTATAAAACATAAACCAAACGTTGGAGGTGGTCATTTCTTCATGCGCAGTGATAAACTCGGCACTCTAAAGCACCCGAGAGCGTTTTTTTCGATGCCAACCTAACCAGAGTGACGGGAGCGGCACAATTCAGAAAAAGTGCTCAGCTCGCCGAGAAAATGCGATTTAAGCAATAAAATTAAAAATGCTTATAAAACATAAACCAAACGTTGGAGGTGGTCATTTCTTCATGCGCAGTGATAAACTCGGCACTCTAAAGCACCCGAGAGCGTTTTTTTCGATGCCAACCTAACCAGAGTGACGGGAGCGGCACAATTCAGAAAAAGCGCTCAGCTCGCCGAGAAAATGCGATTTAAGCAATAAAATTAAAAATGCTTATAAAACATAAACCAAACGTTGGAGGTGGTCATTTCTTCATGCGCAGTGATAAACTCGGCACTCTAAAGCACCCGAGAGCGTTTTTTTCGATGCCAACCTAACCAGAGTGACGGGAGCGGCACAATTCAGAAAAAGCGCTCAGCTCGCCGAGAAAATGCGATTTAAGCAATAAAATTAAAAATGCTTATAAAACATAAACCAAACGTTGGAGGTGGTCATTTCTTAATGCGCAGTAATAAACTCGGCACTCTAAAGCACCCGAGAGCGTTTTTTTCGATGCCAACCTAACCAGAGTGACGGGAGCGGCAAATTCAGAAAAAGTGCTCAGCTCGCCGAGAAAATGCGATTTAAGCAATAAAATTAAAAATGCTTATAAAACATAAACCAAACGTTGGAGGTGGTCATTTCTTAATGCGCAGTAATAAACTCGGCACTCTAAAGCACCCGAGAGCGTTTTTTTCGATGCCAACCTAACCAGAGTGACGGGAGCGGCACAATTCAGAAAAAGCGCTCAGCTCGCCGAGAAAATGCGATTTAAGCAATAAAATTAAAAATGCTTATAAAACATAAACCAAACGTTGGAGGTGGTTATTTCTTCATGCGCAGTGATAAACTCGGCACTCTAAAGCACCCGAGAGCGTTTTTTTCGATGCCAACCTAACCAGAGTGACGGGAGCGGCACAATTCAGAAAAAGTGCTCAGCTCGCCGAGAAAATGCGATTTAAGCAATAAAATTAAAAATGCTTATAAAACATAAACCAAACGTTGGAGGTGGTCATTTCTTCATGCGCAGTGAATAACTCGGCACTCTAAAGCACCCGAGAGCGTTTTTTTCGATGCCAACCTAACCAGAGTGACGGGAGCGGCACAATTCAGAAAAAGTGCTCAGCTCGCCGAGAAAATAAAATTAAAAATGCTTATAAAACATAAACCAAACGTTGGAGGTGGTCATTTCTTAATGCGCAGTAATAAACTCGGCACTCTAAAGCACCCGTGAGCGTTTTTTTCGATGCCAACCTAACCAGAGTGACGGGAGCGGCACAATTCAGAAAAAGTGCTCAGCTCGCCGAGAAAATGCGATTTAAGCAATAAAATTAAAAATGCTTATTAAACATAAACCAAACGTTGGAGGTGGTCATTTCTTCATGCGCAGTGAATAACTCGGCACTCTAAAGCACCCGAGAGCGTTTTTTTCGATGCCAACCTAACCAGAGTGACGGGAGCGGCACAATTCAGAAAAAGCGCTCAGCTCGCCGAGAAAATGCGATTTAAGCAATAAAATTAAAAATGCTTATTAAACATAAACCAAACGTTGGAGGTGGTCATTTCTTCATGCGCAGTGAATAACTCGGCACTCTAAAGCACCCGAGAGCGTTTTTTTCGATGCCAACCTAACCAGAGTGACGGGAGCGGCACAATTCAGAAAAAGCGCTCAGCTCGCCGAGAAAATGCGATTTAAGCAATAAAATTAAAAATGCTTATAAAACATAAACCAAACGTTGGAGGTGGTCATTTCTTCATGCGCAGTGATAAACTCGGCACTCTAAAGCACCCGAGACCGTTTTTTTCGATGCCAACCTAACCAGAGTGACGGGAGCGGCACAATTCAGAAAAAGTGCTCAGCTCGCCGAGAAAATGCGATTTAAGCAATAAAATTAAAAATGCTTATAAAACATAAACCAAACGTTGGAGGTGGTCATTTCTTCATGCGCAGTGATAAACTCGGCACTCTAAAGCACCCGAGAGCGTTTTTTTCGATGCCAACCTAACCAGAGTGACGGGAGCGGCACAATTCAGAAAAAGCGCTCAGCTCGCCGAGAAAATGCGATTTAAGCAATAAAATTAAAAATGCTTATAAAACATAAACCAAACGTTGGAGGTGGTCATTTCTTCATGCGCAGTGATAAACTCGGCACTCTAAAGCACCCGAGAGCGTTTTTTTCGATGCCAACCTAACCAGAGTGACGGGAGCGGCACAATTCAGAAAAAGCGCTCAGCTCGCCGAGAAAATGCGATTTAAGCAATAAAATTAAAAATGCTTATAAAACATAAACCAAACGTTGGAGGTGGTCATTTCTTCATGCGCAGTGAATAACTCGGCACTCTAAAGCACCCGAGAGCGTTTTTTTCGATGCCAACCTAACCAGAGCGACGGGAGCGGCACAATTCAGAAAAAGTGCTCAGCTCGCCGAGAAAATGCGATTTAAGCAATAAAATTAAAAATGCTTATAAAACATAAACCAAACGTTGGAGGTGGTCATTTCTTAATGCGCAGTAATAAACTCGGCACTCTAAAGCACCCGAGAGCGTTTTTTTCGATGCCAACCTAACCAGAGTGACGGGAGCGGCACAATTCAGAAAAAGTGCTCAGCTCGCCGAGAAAATGCGATTCAAGCAATAAAATTAAAAATGCTTATAAAACATAAACCAAACGTTGGAGGTGGTCATTTCTTAATGCGCAGTAATAAACTCGGCACTCTAAAGCACCCGAGAGCGTTTTTTTCGATGCCAACCTAACCAGAGTGACGGGAACGGCACAATTCAGAAAAAGCGCTCAGCTCGCCGAGAAAATGCGATTTAAGCAATAAAATTAAAAATGCTTATTAAACATAAACCAAACGTTGGAGGTGGTCATTTCTTCATGCGCAGTGAATAACTCGGCACTCTAAAGCACCCGAGAGCGTTTTTTTCTATGCCAACCTAACCAGAGTGACGGGAGCGGCACAATTCAGAAAAAGTGCTCAGCTCGCCGAGAAAATGCGATTTAAGCAATAAAATTAAAAATGCTTATAAAACATAAACCAAACGTTGGAGGTGGTCATTTCTTCATGCGCAGTGATAAACTCGGCACTCTAAAGCACCCGAGAGCGTTTTTTTCGATGCCAACCTAACCAGAGTGACGGGAGCGGCACAATTCAGAAAAAGCGCTCAGCTCGCCGAGAAAATGCGATTTAAGCAATAAAATTAAAAATGCTTATAAAACATAAACCAAACGTTGGAGGTGGTCATTTCTTCATGCGCAGTGATAAACTCGGCACTCTAAAGCACCCGAGAGAATTTTTTTCGATGCCAACCTAACCAGAGTGACGGGAGCGGCACAATTCAGAAAAAGTGCTCAGCTCGCCGAGAAAATGCATTCAAGCAATAAAATTAAAAATGCTTATTAAACATAAACCAAACGTTGGAGGTGGTCATTTCTTCATGCGTAGTGAATAACTCGGCACTATAAAGCACCCGAGAGCGTTTTTTTCGATGCCAACCTAACCAGAGTGACGGGAGCGGCACAATTCAGAAAAAGTGCTCAGCTCGCCGAGAAAATGCGATTTAAGCAATAAAATTAAAAATGCTTATAAAACATAAACCAAACGTTGGAGGTGGTCATTTCTTAATGCGCAGTAATAAACTCGGCACTCTAAAGCACCCGAGAGCGTTTTTTTCGATGCCAACCTAACCAGAGTGACGGGAGCGGCACAATTCAGAAAAAGTGCTCAGCTCGCCGAGAAAATGCGATTTAAGCAATAAAATTAAAAATGCTTATAAAACATAAACCAAACGTTGGAGGTGGTCATTTCTTAATGCGCAGTAATAAACTCGGCACTCTAAAGCACCCGAGAGCGTTTTTTTCGATGCCAACCTAACCAGAGTGACGGGAGCGGCACAATTCAGAAAAAGCGCTCAGCTCGCCGAGAAAATGCGATTTAAGCAATAAAACTAAAAATGCTTATAAAACATAAACCAAACGTTGGAGGTGGTCATTTCTTCATGCGCAGTGAATAACTCGGCACTCTAAAGCACCCGAGAGCGTTTTTTTCGATGCCAACCTAACCAGAGTGACGGGAGCGGCACAATTCAGAAAAAGCGCTCAGCTCGCCGAGAAAATGCGATTTAAGCAATAAATTTAAAAACGCTTATAAAACATAAACCAAACGTTGATGGTGGTCATTTCTTCATGCGCAGTGATAAACTCGGCACTCTAAAGCACCCGAGAGCGTTTTTTTCTATGCCAACCTAACCAGAGTGACGGGAGCGGCACAATTCAGAAAAAGTGCTCAGCTCGCCGAGAAAATGCGATTTAAGCAATAAAATTAAAAATGCTTATAAAACATAAACCAAACGTTGGAGGTGGTCATTTCTTCATGCGCAGTGATAAACTCGGCACTCTAAAGCACCCGAGAGCGTTTTTTTCGATGCCAACCTAACCAGAGTGACGGGAGCGGCACAATTCAGAAAAAGCGCTCAACTCGCCGAGAAAATGCGATTTAAGCAATAAAATTAAAAATGCTTATAAAACATAAACCAAACGTTGGAGGTGGTCATTTCTTCATGCGCAGTGATAAACTCGGCACTCTAAAGCACCCGAGAGCGTTTTTTTCGATGCCAACCTAACCAGAGTGACGGGAGCGGCACAATTCAGAAAAAGTGCTCAGCTCGCCGAGAAAATGCGATTCAAGCAATAAAATTAAAAATGCTTATTAAACATAAACCAAACGTTGGAGGCGGTCATTTCTTCATGCGCAGTGAATAACTCGGCACTCTAAAGCACCCGAGAGCGTTTTTTTCGATGCCAACCTAACCAGAGTGACGGGAGCGGCACAATTCAGAAAAAGTGCTCAGCTCGCCGAGAAAATGCGATTTAAGCAATAAAATTAAAAATGCTTATAAAACATAAACCAAACGTTGGAGGTGGTCATTTCTTCGTGCGCAGTGAATAACTCGGCACTCTAAAGCACCCGAGAGCGTTTTTTTCGATGCCAACCTAACCAGAGTGACGGGAGCGGCACAATTCAGAAAAAGTGCTCAGCTCGCCGAGAAAATGCGATTTAAGCAATAAAATTAAAAATGCTTATAAAACATAAACCAAACGTTGGAGGTGGTCATTTCTTAATGCGCAGTAATAAACTCGGCACTCTAAAGCACCCGAGAGCGTTTTTTTCGATGCCAACCTAACCAGAGTGACGGGAGCGGCACAATTCAGAAAAAGTGCTCAGCTCGCCGAGAAAATGCGATTTAAGCAATAAAATTAAAAATGCTTATTAAACATAAACCAAACGTTGGAGGTGGTCATTTCTTCATGCGCAGAGAATAACTCGGCACTCTAAAGCACCCGAGAGCGTTTTTTTCTATGCCAACCTAACCAGAGTGACGGGAGCGGCACAATTCAGAAAAAGCGCTCAGCTCGCCGAGAAAATGCGATTTAAGCAATAAAATTAAAAATGCTTATTAAACATAAACCAAACGTTGGACGTGGTCATTTCTTCATGCGCAGTGAATAACTCGGCACTCTAAAGCACCCGAGAGCGTTTTTTTCGATGCCAACCTAACCAGAGTGACGGGAGCGGCACAATTCAGAAAAAGCGCTCAGCTCGCCGAGAAAATGCGATTTAAGCAATAAAATTAAAAATGCTTATAAAACATAAACCAAACGTTGGAGGTGGTCATTTCTTCATGCGCGGTGATAAACTCGGCACTCTAAAGCACCCGAGAGCGTTTTTTTCGATGCCAACCTAACCACAGTGACGGGAGCGGCACAATTCAGAAAAAGTGCTCAGCTCGCCGAGAAAATGCGATTTAAGCAATAAAATTAAAAATGCTTATAAAACATAAACCAAACGTTGGAAGTGGTCATTTCTTCATGCGCAGTGATAAACTCGGCACTCTAAAGCACCCGAGAGCGTTTTTTTCGATGCCAACCTAACCAGAGTTACGGGAGCGGCACAATTCAGAAAAAGTGCTCAGCTCGCTGAGAAAATGCGATTTAAGCAATAAAATTAAAAATGCTTATAAAACATAAACCAAACGTTGGAGGTGGTCATTTCTTAATGCGCAGTAATAAACTCGGCACTCTAAAGCACCCGAGAGCGTTTTTTTCGATGCCAACCTAACCAGAGTGACGGGAGCGGCACAATTCAGAAAAAGTGCTCAGCTCGCCGAGAAAATGCGATTTAATCAATAAAATTAAAAATGCTTATAAAACATAAACCAAACGTTGGAGGTGGTCATTTCTTCATGCGCAGTGATAAACTCGGAACTCTAAAGCACCCGAGAGCGTTTTTTTCGATGCCAACCTAACCAGAGTGACGGGAGCGGCACAATTCAGAAAAAGCGCTCAGCTCGCCGAGAAAATGCGATTTAAGCAATAAAATTAAAAATGCTTATAAAACATAAACCAAACGTTGGAGGTGGTCATTTCTTCATGCGCAGTGATAAACTCGGCACTCTAAAGCACCCGAGAGAATTTTTTTCGATGCCAACCTAACCAGAGTGACGGGAGCGGCATAATTCAGAAAAAGTGCTCAGCTCGCCGAGAAAATGCGATTCAAGCAATAAAATTAAAAATGCTTATTAAACATAAACCAAACGTTGGAGGTGGTCATTTCTTCATGCGCAGTGAATAACTCGGCACTATAAAGCACCCGAGAGCGTTTTTTTCGATGCCAACCTAACCAGAGTGACGGGAGCGGCACAATTCAGAAAAAGTGCTCAGCTCGCCGAGAAAATGCGATTTAAGCAATAAAATTAAAAATGCTTATAAAACATCAACCAAACGTTGGAGGTGGTCATTTCTTAATGCGCAGTAATAAACTCGGCACTCTAAAGCACCCGAGAGCGTTTTTTTCGATGCCAACCTAACCAGAGTGACGGGAGCGGCAAAATTCAGAAGAAGTGCTCAGCTCGCCGAGAAAATGCGATTTAAGCAATAAAACTAAAAATGCTTATAAAACATAAACCAAACGTTGGAGGTGGTCATTTCTTAATGCGCAGTAATAAACTCGGCACTCTAAAGCACCCGAGAGCGTTTTTTTCGATGCCAACCTAACCAGAGTGACGGGAGCGGCACAATTCAGAAAAAGTGCTCAGCTCGCCGAGAAAATGCGATTTAAGCAATAAAATTAAAAATGCTTATTAAACATAAACCAAACGTTGGAGGTGGTCATTTCTTCATGCGCAGTGAATAACTCGGCACTCTAAAGCACCCGATAGCGTTTTTTTCGATGCCAACCTAACCAGAGTGACGGGAGCGGCACAATTCAGAAAAAGTTCTCAGCTCGCCGAGAAAATGCGATTTAAGCAATAAAATTAAAAATGCTTATAAAACATAAACCAAACGTTGGAGGTGGTCATTTCTTAATGGGCAGTAATAAACTCGGCACTCTAAAGCACCCGAGAGCGTTTTTTTCGATGCCAACCTAACCAGAGTGACGGGAGCGGCACAATTCAGAAAAAGTGCTCAGCTCGCCGAGAAAATGCGATTTAAGCAATAAAATTAAAAATGCTTATAAAACATAAACCAAACGTTGGAGGTGGTCATTTCTTAATGCGCAGTAATAAACTCGGCACTCTAAAGCACCCGAGAGCGTTTTTTTCGATGCCAACCTAACCAGAGTGACGGGAGCGGCACAATTCAGAAAAAGTGCTCAGCTCGCCGAGAAAATGCGATTTAAGCAATAAAATTAAAAATGCTTATTAAACATAAACCAAACGTTGGAGGTGGTCATTTCTTCATGCGCAGTGAATAACTCGGCACTCTAAAGCACCCGATAGCGTTTTTTTCGATGCCAACCTAACCAGAGTGACGGGAGCGGCACAATTCAGAAAAAGTGCTCAGCTCGCCGAGAAAATGCGATTTAAGCAATAAAATTAAAAATGCTTATAAAACATAAACCAAACGTTGGAGGTGGTCATTTCTTAATGCGCAGTAATAAACTCGGCACTCTAAAGCACCCGATAGCGTTTTTTTCGATGCCAACCTAACCAGAGTGACGGGAGCGGCACAATTCAGAAAAAGTGCTCAGCTCGCCGAGAAAATGCGATTTAAGCAATAAAATTAAAAATGCTTATAAAACATAAACCAAACGTTGGAGGTGGTCATTTCTTAATGCGCAGTAATAAACTCGGCACTCTAAAGTACCCGAGAGCGTTTTTTTCGATGCCAACCTAACCAGAGTGACGGGAGCGGCACAATTCAGAAAAAGCGCTCAGCTCGCCGAGAAAATGCGATTTAAGCAATAAAATTAAAAATGCTTATAAAACATAAACCAAACGTTGGAGGTGGTCATTTCTTCGTGCGCAGTGAATAACTCGGCACTCTAAAGCACCCGAGAGCGTTTTTTTCGATGCCAACCTAACCAGAGTGACGGGAGCGGCACAATTCAGAAAAAGTGCTCAGCTCGCCGAGAAAATGCGATTTAAGCAATAAAATTAAAAATGCTTATAAAACATAAACCAAACGTTGGAGGTGGTCATTTCTTCATGCGCAGTGATAAACTCGGCACTCTAAAGCACCCGAGAGCGTTTTTTTCGATGCCAACCTAACCAGAGTGACGGGAGCGGCACAATTCAGAAAAAGTGCTCAGCTCGCCGAGAAAATGCGATTTAAGCAATAAAATTAAAAATGCTTATAAAACATAAACCAAACGTTGGAGGTGGTCATTTCTTCATGCGCAGTGATAAACTCGGCACTCTAAAGCACCCGAGAGCGTTTTTTTCGATGCCAACCTAACCAGAGTGACGGGAGCGGCACAATTCAGAAAAAGCGCTCAGCTCGCCGAGAAAATGCGATTTAAGCAATAAAATTAAAAATGCTTATAAAACATAAACCAAACGTTGGAGGTGGTCATTTCTTCATGCGCAGTGATAAACTCGGCACTCTAAAGCACCCGAGAGCGTTTTTTTCGATGCCAACCTAACCAGAGTGACGGGAGCGGCACAATTCAGAAAAAGTGCTCAGCTCGCCGAGAAAATGCGATTCAAGCAATAAAATTAAAAATGCTTATTAAACATAAACCAAACGTTGGAGGTGGTCATTTCTTCATGCGCAGTGAATAACTCGGCACTCTAAAGCACCCGAGAGCGTTTTTTTCGATGCCAACCTAACCAGAGTGACGGGAGCGGCACAATTCAGAAAAAGTGCTCAGCTCGCCGAGAAAATGCGATTTAAGCAATAAAATTTAAAATGCTTATAAAACATAAACCAAACGTTGGAGGTGGTCATTTCTTAATGCGCAGTAATAAACTCGGCACTCTAAAGCACCCGAGAGCGTTTTTTTCGATGCCAACCTAACCAGAGTGACGGGAGCGGCACAATTCAGAAAAAGTGCTCAGCTCGCCGAGAAAATGCGATTTAAGCAATAAAATAAAAAATGCTTATGAAACATAAACCAAACGTTGGAGGTGGTCATTTCTTCATGCGCAGTGAATAACTCGGCACTCTAAAGCACCCGAGAGCGTTTTTTTCGATGCCAACCTAACCAGAGTGACGGGAGCGGCACAATTCAGAAAAAGTGCTCAGCTCGCCGAGAAAATGCGATTTAAGCAATAAAATTAAAAATGCTTATAAAACATAAACCAAACGTTGGAGGTGGTCATTTCTTCATGCGCAGTGAATAACTCGGCACTCTAAAGCACCCGAGAGCGTTTTTTTCGATGCCAACCTAACCAGAGTGACGGGAGCGGCACAATTCAGAAAAAGTGCTCAGCTCGCCGAGAAAATGCGATTTAAGCAATAAAATTAAAAATGCTTTTAAAACATAAACCAAACGTTGGAGGTGGTCATTTCTTAATGCGCAGTAATAAACTCGGCACTCTAAAGCACCCGTGAGCGTTTTTTTCGATGCCAACCTAACCAGAGTGACGGGAGCGGCACAATTCAGAAAAAGTGCTCAGCTCGCCGAGAAAATGCGATTTAAGCAATAAAATTAAAAATGCTTATAAAACATAAACCAAACGTTGGAGGTGGTCATTTCTTCATGCGCAGTGATAAAGTCGGCACTCTAAAGCACCCGAGAGCGTTTTTTTCGATGCCAACCTAACCAGAGTGACGGGAGCGGCACAATTCAGAAAAAGTGCTCAGCTCGCCGAGAAAATGCGATTTAAGCAATAAAATTAAAAATGCTTATTAAACATAAACCAAACGTTGGAGGTGGTCATTTCTTCATGCGCAGTGATAAACTCGGCACACCCGAGAGCGTTTTTTTCGATGCCAACCTAACCACAGTGACGGGAGCGGCACAATTCAGAAAAAGTGCTCAGCTCGCCGAGAAAATGCGATTTAAGCAATAAAACTAAAAATGCTTATAAAACATAAACCAAACGTTGGAGGTGGTCATTTCTTCATGCGCAGTGAATAACTCGGCACTCTAAAGCACCCGAGAGCGTTTTTTTCGATGCCAACCTAACCAGAGTGACGGGAGCGGCACAATTCAAAGCGCTCAGCTCGCCGAGAAAATGCGATTTAAGCAATAAATTTAAAAATGCTTATAAAACATAAACCGAACGTTGGAGGTGGTCATTTCTTCATGCGCAGTGATAAACTCGGCACTCTAAAGCACCCGAGAGCCTTTTTTTCGATGCCAACCTAACCAGAGTGACGGGAGCGGCACAATTCAGAAAAAGTGCTCAGCTCGCCGAGAAAATGCGATTTAAGCAATAAAATTAAAAATGCTTATAAAACATAAACCAAACGTTGGAGGTGGTCATTTCTTCATGCGCAGTGATAAACTCGGCACTCTAAAGCACCCGAGAGCGTTTTTTTCGATGCCAACCTAACCAGAGTGACGGGAGCGGCACAATTCAGAAAAAGCGCTCAGCTCGCCGAGAAAATGCGATTTAAGCAATAAAATTAAAAATGCTTATAAAACATAAACCAAACGTTGGAGGTGGTCATTTCTTCATGCGCAGTGATAAACTCGGCACTCTAAAGCACCCGAGAGCGTTTTTTTCGATGCCAACCTAACCAGAGTGACGGGAGCGGCACAATTCAGAAAAAGTGCTCAGCTCGCCGAGAAAATGCGATTCAAGCAATAAAATTAAAAATGCTCATTAAACATAAACCAAACGTTGGAGGTGGTCATTTCTTCATGCGCAGTGAATAACTCGGCACTCTAAAGCACCCGAGAGCGTTTTTTTCGATGCCAACCTAACCAGAGTGACGGGAGCGGCACAATTCAGAAAAAGTGCTCAGCTCGCCGAGAAAATGCGATTTAAGCAATAAAATTAAAAATGCTTATAAAACATAAACCAAACGTTGGAGGTGGTCATTTCTTAATGCGCAGTAATAAACTCGGCACTCTAAAGCACCCGAGAGCGTTTTTTTCGATGCCAACCTAACCAGAGTGACGGGAGCGGCACAATTCAGAAAAAGTGCTCAGCTCGCCGAGAAAATGCGATTTAAGCAATAAAATTAAAAATGCTTATAAAACATAAACCAAACGTTGGAGGTGGTAATTTCTTAATGCGCAGTAATAAACTCGGCACTCTAAAGCATCCGAGAGCGTTTTTTTCGATGCCAACCTAACCAGAGTGACGGGAGCGGCACAATTCAGAAAAAGTGCTCAGCTCGCCGAGAAAATGCGATTTAAGCAATAAAATTAAAAATGCTTATTAAACATAAACCAAACGTTGGAGGTGGTCATTTCTTCATGCGCAGTGAATAACTCGGCACTCTAAAGCACCCGATAGCGTTTTTTTCGATTCCAACCTAATAAGAGTGACGGGAGCGGCACAATTCAGAAAAAGTGCTCAGCTCGCCGAGAAAATGCGATTTAAGCAATAAAATTAAAAATGCTTATAAAACATAAACCAAACGTTGGAGGTGGTCATTTCTTAATGCGCAGTAATAAACTCGGCACTCTAAAGCACCCGAGAGCGTTTTTTTCGATGCCAACCTAACCAGAGTGACGGGAGCGGCACAATTCAGAAAAAGTGCTCAGCTCGCCGAGAAAATGCGATTTAAGCAATAAAATTAAAAATGCTTATAAAACATAAACCAAACGTTGGAGGTGGTCATTTCTTAATGCGCAGTAATAAACTCGGCACTCTAAAGCACCCGAGAGCGTTTTTTTCGATGCCAACCTAACCAGAGTGACGGGAGCGGCACAATTCAGAAAAAGCGCTCAGCTCGCCGAGAAAATGCGATTTAAGCAATAAAATTAAAAATGCTTATAAAACATAAACCAAACGTTGGAGGTGGTCATTTCTTCGTGCGCAGTGAATAACTCGGCACTCTAAAGCACCCGAGAGCGTTTTTTTCGATGCCAACCTAACCAGAGTGACGGGAGCGGCACAATTCAGAAAAAGTGCTCAGCTCGCCGAGAAAATGCGATTTAAGCAATAAAATTAAAAATGCTTATAAAACATAAACCAAACGTTGGAGGTGGTCATTTCTTAATGCGCAGTAATAAACTCGGCACTCTAAAGCACCCGAGAGCGTTTTTTTCGATGCCAACCTAACCAGAGTGACGGGAGCGGCACAATTCAGAAAAAGTGCTCAGCTCGCCGAGAAAATAAAATTAAAAATGCTTATAAAACATAAACCAAACGTTGGAGGTGGTCATTTCTTAATGCGCAGTAATAAACTCGGCACTCTAAAGCACCCGAGAGCGTTTTTTTCGATGCCAACCTAACCAGAGTGATGGGAGCGGCACAATTCAGAAAAAGCGCTCAGCTCGCCGAGAAAATGCGATTTAAGCAATAAAATTAAAAATGCTTATAAAACATAAACCAAACGTTGGAGGTGGTCATTTCTTCGTGCGCAGTGAATAACTCGGCACTCTAAAGCACCCGAGAGCGTTTTTTTCGATGCCAACCTAACCAGAGTGACGGGAGCGGCACAATTCAGAAAAAGTGCTCAGCTCGCCGAGAAAATGCGATTTAAGCAATAAAATTAAAAATGCTTATAAAACATAAACCAAACGTTGGAGGTGGTCATTTCTTAATGCGCAGTAATAAACTCGGCACTCTAAAGCACCCGAGAGCGTTTTTTCGATGGCAACCTAACCAGAGTGACGGGAGCGGCACAATTCAGAAAAAGTGCTCAGCTCGCCGAGAAAATGCGATTTAAGCAATAAAATTAAAAATGCTTATTAAACATAAACCAAACGTTGGAGGTGGTCAGTTCTTCATGCGCAGTGAATAACTCGGCACTCTAAAGCACCCGAGAGCGTTTTTTTCGATGCCAACCTAACCAGAGTGACGGGAGCGGCACAATTCAGAAAAAGCGCTCAGCTCGCCGAGAAAATGCGATTTAAGCAATAAAATTAAGAATGCTTATAAAACATAAACCAAACGTTGGAGGTGGTCATTTCTTCATGCGCAGTGATAAACTCGGCACTCTAAAGCACCCGAGAGCGTTTTTTTCGATGCCAACCTAACCAGAGTGACGGGAGCGGCACAATTCAGAAAAAGTGCTCAGCTCGCCGAGAAAATGCGATTTAAGCAATAAAATTAAAAATGCTTATAAAACATGAACCAAACGTTGGAGGTGGTCATTTCTTCATGCGCAGTGAATAACTCGGCACTCTAAAGCACCCGAGAGCGTTTTTTTCGATGCCAACCTAACCAGAGTGACGGGAGCGGCACAATTCAGAAAAAGTGCTCAGCTCGCCGAGAAAATGCGATTTAAGCAATAAAATTAAAAATGCTTATAAAACATAAACCAAACGTTGGAGGTGGTCATTTCTTAATGCGCAGTAATAAACTCGGCACTCTAAAGCACCCGAGAGCGTTTTTTTCGATGCCAACCTAACCAGAGTGACGGGAGCGGCACAATTCAGAAAAAGTGCTCAGCTCGCCGAGAAAATGCGATTTAAGCAATAAAATTAAAAATGCTTATAAAACATAAACCAAACGTTGGAAGTGGTCATTTCTTCATGCGCAGTGATAAACTCGGCACTCTAAAGCACCCGAGAGCGTTTTTTTCGATGCCAACCTAACCAGAGTGACGGGAGCGGCACAATTCAGAAAAAGCGCTCAGCTCGCCGAGAAAATGCGATTTAAGCAATAAAATTAAGAATGCTTATAAAACATAAACCAAACGTTGGAGGTGGTCATTTCTTCATGCGCAGTGATAAACTCGGCACTCTAAAGCACCCGAGAGCGTTTTTTTCGATGCCAACCTAACCAGAGTGACGGGAGCGGCACAATTCAGAAAAAGTGCTCAGCTCGCCGAGAAAATGCGATTTAAGCAATAAAATTAAAAATGCTTATAAAACATAAACCAAACGTTGGAGGTGGTCATTTCTTAATGCGCAGTAATAAACTCGGCACTCTAAAGCACCCGAGAGCGTTTTTTTCGATGCCAACCTAACCAGAGTGACGGGAGCGGCACAATTCAGAAAAAGCGCTCAGCTCGCCGAGAAAATGCGATTTAAGCAATAAAATTAAAAATGCTTATAAAACATAAACCAAACGTTGGAGGTGGTCATTTCTTCGTGCGCAGTGAATAACTCGGCACTCTAAAGCACCCGAGAGCGTTTTTTTCGATGCCAACCTAACCAGAGTGACGGGAGCGGCACAATTCAGAAAAAGTGCTCAGCTCGCCGAGAAAATGCGATTTAAGCAATAAAATTAAAAATGCTTATAAAACATAAACCAAACGTTGGAGGTGGTCATTTCTTAATGCGCAGTAATAAACTCGGCACTCTAAAGCACCCGAGAGCGTTTTTTTCGATGCCAACCTAACCAGAGTGACGGGAGCGGCACAATTCAGAAAAAGTGCTCAGCTCGCCGAGAAAATAAAATTAAAAATGCTTATAAAACATAAACCAAACGTTGGAGGTGGTCATTTCTTAATGCGCAGTAATAAACTCGGCACTCTAAAGCACCCGAGAGCGTTTTTTTCGATGCCAACCTAACCAGAGTGATGGGAGCGGCACAATTCAGAAAAAGCGCTCAGCTCGCCGAGAAAATGCGATTTAAGCAATAAAATTAAAAATGCTTATAAAACATAAACCAAACGTTGGAGGTGGTCATTTCTTCGTGCGCAGTGAATAACTCGGCACTCTAAAGCACCCGAGAGCGTTTTTTTCGATGCCAACCTAACCAGAGTGACGGGAGCGGCACAATTCAGAAAAAGTGCTCAGCTCGCCGAGAAAATGCGATTTAAGCAATAAAATTAAAAATGCTTATAAAACATAAACCAAACGTTGGAGGTGGTCATTTCTTAATGCGCAGTAATAAACTCGGCACTCTAAAGCACCCGAGAGCGTTTTTTCGATGGCAACCTAACCAGAGTGACGGGAGCGGCACAATTCAGAAAAAGTGCTCAGCTCGCCGAGAAAATGCGATTTAAGCAATAAAATTAAAAATGCTTATTAAACATAAACCAAACGTTGGAGGTGGTCAGTTCTTCATGCGCAGTGAATAACTCGGCACTCTAAAGCACCCGAGAGCGTTTTTTTCGATGCCAACCTAACCAGAGTGACGGGAGCGGCACAATTCAGAAAAAGCGCTCAGCTCGCCGAGAAAATGCGATTTAAGCAATAAAATTAAGAATGCTTATAAAACATAAACCAAACGTTGGAGGTGGTCATTTCTTCATGCGCAGTGATAAACTCGGCACTCTAAAGCACCCGAGAGCGTTTTTTTCGATGCCAACCTAACCAGAGTGACGGGAGCGGCACAATTCAGAAAAAGTGCTCAGCTCGCCGAGAAAATGCGATTTAAGCAATAAAATTAAAAATGCTTATAAAACATGAACCAAACGTTGGAGGTGGTCATTTCTTCATGCGCAGTGAATAACTCGGCACTCTAAAGCACCCGAGAGCGTTTTTTTCGATGCCAACCTAACCAGAGTGACGGGAGCGGCACAATTCAGAAAAAGTGCTCAGCTCGCCGAGAAAATGCGATTTAAGCAATAAAATTAAAAATGCTTATAAAACATAAACCAAACGTTGGAGGTGGTCATTTCTTAATGCGCAGTAATAAACTCGGCACTCTAAAGCACCCGAGAGCGTTTTTTTCGATGCCAACCTAACCAGAGTGACGGGAGCGGCACAATTCAGAAAAAGTGCTCAGCTCGCCGAGAAAATGCGATTTAAGCAATAAAATTAAAAATGCTTATAAAACATAAACCAAACGTTGGAAGTGGTCATTTCTTCATGCGCAGTGATAAACTCGGCACTCTAAAGCACCCGAGAGCGTTTTTTTCGATGCCAACCTAACCAGAGTTACGGGAGCGGCACAATTCAGAAAAAGTGCTCAGCTCGCCGAGAAAATGCGATTTAAGCAATAAAATTAAAAATGCTTATAAAACATAAACCAAACGTTGGAGGTGGTCATTTCTTAATGCGCAGTAATAAACTCGGCACTCTAAAGCACCCGTGAGCGTTTTTTTCGATGCCAACCTAACCAGAGTGACGGGAGCGGCACAATTCAGAAAAAATGCTCAGCTCGCCGAGAAAATGCGATTTAAGCAATAAAATTAAAAATGCTTATAAAACATAAACCAAACGTTGGAGGTGGTCATTTCTTCATGCGCAGTGATAAAGTCGGCACTCTAAAGCACCCGAGAGCGTTTTTTTCGATGCCAACCTAACCAGAGTGACGGGAGCGGCACAATTCAGAAAAAGCGCTCAGCTCGCCGAGAAAATAAAATTAAAAATGCTTATAAAACATAAACCAAACGTTGGAGGTGGTCATTTCTTAATGCGCAGTAATAAACTCGGCACTCTAAAGCACCCGAGAGCGTTTTTTTCGATGCCAACCTAACCAGAGTGATGGGAGCGGCACAATTCAGAAAAAGCGCTCAGCTCGCCGAGAAAATGCGATTTAAGCAATAAAATTAAAAATGCTTATAAAACATAAACCAAACGTTGGAGGTGGTCATTTCTTCGTGCGCAGTGAATAACTCGGCACTCTAAAGCACCCGAGAGCGTTTTTTTCGATGCCAACCTAACCAGAGTGACGGGAGCGGCACAATTCAGAAAAAGTGCTCAGCTCGCCGAGAAAATGCGATTTAAGCAATAAAATTAAAAATGCTTATAAAACATAAACCAAACGTTGGAGGTGGTCATTTCTTAATGCGCAGTAATAAACTCGGCACTCTAAAGCACCCGAGAGCGTTTTTTTCGATGCCAACCTAACCAGAGTGACGGGAGCGGCACAATTCAGAAAAAGTGCTCAGCTCGCCGAGAAAATGCGATTTAAGCAATAAAATTAAAAATGCTTATTAAACATAAACCAAACGTTGGAGGTGGTCATTTCTTCATGCGCAGTGAATAACTCGGCACTCTAAAGCACCCGAGAGCGTTTTTTTCGATGCCAACCTAACCAGAGTGACGGGAGCGGCACAATTCAGAAAAAGTGCTCAGCTCGCCGAGAAAATGCGATTTAAGCAATAAAATTAAAAATGCTTATAAAACATAAACCAAACGTTGGAAGTGGTCATTTCTTCATGCGCAGTGATAAACTCGGCACTCTAAAGCACCCGAGAGCGTTTTTTTCGATGCCAACCTAACCAGAGTTACGGGAGCGGCACAATTCAGAAAAAGCGCTCAGCTCGCCGAGAAAATGCGATTTAAGCAATAAAATTAAAAATGCTTATAAAACATAAACCAAACGTTGGAGGTGGTCATTTCTTCATGCGCAGTGAATAACTCGGCACTCTAAAGCACCCGAGAGCGTTTTTTTCGATGCCAACCTAACCAGAGTTACGGGAGCGGCACAATTCAGAAAAAGTGCTCAGCTCGCCGAGAAAATGCGATTTAAGCAATAAAATTAAAAATGCTTCTAAAACATAAACCAAACGTTGGAAGTGGTCATTTCTTCATGCGCAGTGATAAACTCGGCACTCTAAAGCACCCGAGAGCGTTTTTTTCGATGCCAACCTAACCAGAGTTACGGGAGCGGCACAATTCAGAAAAAGCGCTCAGCTCGCCGAGAAAATGCGATTTAAGCAATAAAATTAAAAATGCTTATAAAACATAAACCAAACGTTGGAGGTGGTCATTTCTTCATGCGCAGTGATAAACTCGGCACTCTAAAGCACCCGAGAGCGTTTTTTTCGATGCCAACCTAACCAGAGTGACGGGAGCGGCACAATTCAGAAAAAGTGCTCAGCTCGCCGAGAAAATGCGATTTAAGCAATAAAATTAAAAATGCTTATAAAACATAAACCAAACGTTGGAAGTGGTCATTTCTTCATGCGCAGTGATAAACTCGGCACTCTAAAGCACCCGAGAGCGTTTTTTTCGATGCCAACCTAACCAGAGTTACGGGAGCGGCACAATTCAGAAAAAGCGCTCAGCTCGCCGAGAAAATGCGATTTAAGCAATAAAATTAAAAATGCTTATAAAACATAAACCAAACGTTGGAGGTGGTCATTTCTTCATGCGCAGTGATAAACTCGGCACTCTAAAGCACCCGAGGGCGTTTTTTTCGATGCCAACCTAACCAGAGTGACGGGAGCGGCACAATTCAGAAAAAGCGCTCAGCTCGCCGAGAAAATGCGATTTAAGCAATAAAATTAAAAATGCTTATAAAACATAAAGCAAACGTTGGAGGTGGTCATTTCTTCATGCGCAGTGATAAACTCGGCACTCTAAAGCACCCGAGAGCGTTTTTTTCGATGCCAACCTAACCAGAGTGACGGGAGCGGCACAATTCAGAAAAAGTGCTCAGCTCGCCGAGAAAATGCGATTTAAGCAATAAAATTAAAAATGCTTATAAAACATAAACCAAACGTTGGAGGTGGTCATTTCTTCATGCGCAGTGAATAACTCGGCACTCTAAAGCACCCGAGAGCGTTTTTTTCGATGCCAACCTAACCAGAGTGACGGGAGCGGCACAATTCAGAAAAAGTGCTCAGCTCGCCGAGAAAATGCAATTTAAGCAATAAAATTAAAAATGCTTATAAAACATAAACCAAACGTTGGAGGTGGTCATTTCTTAATGCGCAGTAATAAACTCGGCACTCTAAAGCACCCGTGAGCGTTTTTTTCGATGCCAACCTAACCAGAGTGACGGGAGCGGCACAATTCAGAAAAAGTGCTCAGCTCGCCGAGAAAATGCGATTTAAGCAATAAAATTAAAAATGCTTATAAAACATAAACCAAACGTTGGAGGTGGTCATTTCTTAATGCGCAGTAATAAACTCGGCACTCTAAAGCATCCGAGAGCGTTTTTTTCGATTCCAACCTAACCAGAGTGACGGGAGCGGCACAATTCAGAAAAAGTGCTCAGCTCGCCGAGAAAATGCGATTTAAGCAATAAAATTAAAAATGCTTATAAAACATAAACCAAACGTTGGAAGTGGTCATTTCTTCATGCGCAGTGATAAACTCGGCACTCTAAAGCACCCGAGAGCGTTTTTTTCGATGCCAACCTAACCAGAGTTACGGGAGCGGCACAATTCAGAAAAAGCGCTCAGCTCGCCGAGAAAATGCGATTTAAGCAATAAAATTAAAAATGCTTATAAAACATAAACCAAACGTTGGAGGTGGTCATTTCTTCATGCGCAGTGAATAACTCGGCACTCTAAAGCACCCGAGAGCGTTTTTTTCGATGCCAACCTAACCAGAGTGACGGGAGCGGCACAATTCAGAAAAAGTGCTCAGCTCGCCGAGAAAATGCGATTTAAGCAATAAAATTAAAAATGCTTATAAAACATAAACCAAACGTTGGAGGTGGTCATTTCTTAATGCGCAGTAATAAACTCGGCACTCTAAAGCACCCGAGAGCGTTTTTTTCGATGCCAACCTAACCAGAGTGACAGGAGCGGCACAATTCAGAAAAAGTGCTCAGCTCGCCGAGAAAATGCGATTTAAGCAATAAAATTAAAAATGCTTATAAAACATAAACCAAACGTTGGAAGTGGTCATTTCTTCATGCGCAGTGATAAACTCGGCACTCTAAAGCACCCGAGAGCGTTTTTTCGATGCCAACCTAACCAGAGTTACGGGAGCGGCACAATTCAGAAAAAGCGCTCAGCTCGCCGAGAAAATGCGATTTAAGCAATAAAATTAAAAATGCTTATAAAACATAAACCAAACGTTGGAGGTGGTCATTTCTTCATGCGCAGTGATAAACTCGGCACTCTAAAGCACCCGAGAGCGTTTTTTTCGATGCCAACCTAACCAGAGTGACGGGAGCGGCACAATTCAGAAAAAGCGCTCAGCTCGCCGAGAAAATGCGATTTAAGCAATAAAATTAAAAATGCTTATAAAACATAAACCAAACGTTGGAGGTGGTCATTTCTTCATGCGCAGTGATAAACTCGGCACTCTAAAGCACCCGAGAGCGTTTTTTTCGATGCCAACCTAACCAGAGTGACGGGAGCGGCACAATTCAGAAAAAGTGCTCAGCTCGCCGAGAAAATGCGATTTAAGCAATAAAATTAAAAATGCTTCTAAAACATAAACCAAACGTTGGAAGTGGTCATTTCTTCATGCGCAGTGATAAACTCGGCACTCTAAAGCACCCGAGAGCGTTTTTTTCGATGCCAACCTAACCAGAGTTACGGGAGCGGCACAATTCAGAAAAAGCGCTCAGCTCGCCGAGAAAATGCGATTTAAGCAATAAAATTAAAAATGCTTATAAAACATAAACCAAACGTTGGAGGTGGTCATTTCTTCATGCGCAGTGATAAACTCGGCACTCTAAAGCACCCGAGAGCGTTTTTTTCGATGCCAACCTAACCAGAGTGACGGGAGCGGCACAATTCAGAAAAAGCGCTCAGCTCGGCGAGAAAATGCGATTTAAGCAATAAAATTAAAAATGCTTATAAAACATAAACCAAACGTTGGAGGTGGTCATTTCTTCATGCGCAGTGATAAACTCGGCACTCTAAAGCACCCGAGAGCGTTTTTTTCGATGCCAACCTAACCAGAGTGACGGGAGCGGCACAATTCAGAAAAAGTGCTCAGCTCGCCGAGAAAATGCGATTTAAGCAATAAAATTAAAAATGCTTATAAAACATAAACCAAACGTTGGAGGTGGTCATTTTTCATGCGCAGTGAATAACTCGGCACTCTAAAGCACCCGAGAGCGTTTTTTTCGATGCCAACCTAACCAGAGTGACGGGAGCGGCACAATTCAGAAAAAGTGCTCAGCTCGCCGAGAAAATGCGATTTAAGCAATAAAATTAAAAATGCTTATAAAACATAAAACAAACGTTGGAGGTGGTCATTTCTTAATGCGCAGTAATAAACTCGGCACTCTAAAGCACCCGTGAGCGTTTTTTTCGATGCCAACCTAACCAGAGCGACGGGAGCGGCACAATTCAGAAAAAGTGCTCAGCTCGCCGAGAAAATGCGATTTAAGCAATAAAATTAAAAATGCTTATTAAACATAAACCAAACGTTGGAGGTGGTCATTTCTTCATGCGCAGTGAATAACTCGGCACTCTAAAGCACCCGAGAGCGTTTTTTTCGATGCCAACCTAACCAGAGTGACGGGAGCGGCACAATTCAGAAAAAGCGCTCAGCTCGCCGAGAAAATGCGATTTAAGCAATAAAATTAAAAATGCTTATTAAACATAAACCAAACGTTGGAGGTGGTCATTTCTTCATGCGCAGTGAATAACTCGGTACTCTAAAGCACCCGAGAGCGTTTTTTTCGATGCCAACCTAACCAGAGTGACGGGAGCGGCACAATTCAGAAAAAGCGCTCAGCTCGCCGAGAAAATGCGATTTAAGCAATAAAATTAAAAATGCTTATAAAACATAAACCAAACGTTGGAGGTGGTCATTTCTTCATGCGCAGTGATAAACTCGGCACTCTAAAGCACCCGAGAGCGTTTTTTTCGATGCCAACCTAACCAGAGTGACGGGAGCGGCACAATTCAGAAAAAGTGCTCAGCTCGCCGAGAAAATGCGATTTAAGCAATAAAATTAAAAATGCTTATAAAACATAAACCAAACGTTGGAGGTGGTCATTTCTTCATGCGCAGTGATAAACTCGGCACTCTAAAGCACCCGAGAGCGTTTTTTTCGATGCCAACCTAACCAGAGTGACGGGAGCGGCACAATTCAGAAAAAGTGCTCAGCTCGCCGAGAAAATGCGATTTAAGCAATAAAATTAAAAATGCTTCTAAAACATAAACCAAACGTTGGAAGTGGTCATTTCTTCATGCGCAGTGATAAACTCGGCACTCTAAAGCACCCGAGAGCGTTTTTTTCGATGCCAACCTAACCAGAGTTACGGGAGCGGCACAATTCAGAAAAAGCGCTCAGCTCGCCGAGAAAATGCGATTTAAGCAATAAAATTAAAAATGCTTATAAAACATAAACCAAACGTTGGAGGTGGTCATTTCTTCATGCGCAGTGATAAACTCGGCACTCTAAAGCACCCGAGAGCGTTTTTTTCGATGCCAACCTAACCAGAGTGACGGGAGCGGCACAATTCAGAAAAAGCGCTCAGCTCGGCGAGAAAATGCGATTTAAGCAATAAAATTAAAAATGCTTATAAAACATAAACCAAACGTTGGAGGTGGTCATTTCTTCATGCGCAGTGATAAACTCGGCACTCTAAAGCACCCGAGAGCGTTTTTTTCGATGCCAACCTAACCAGAGTGACGGGAGCGGCACAATTCAGAAAAAGTGCTCAGCTCGCCGAGAAAATGCGATTTAAGCAATAAAATTAAAAATGCTTATAAAACATAAACCAAACGTTGGAGGTGGTCATTTTTCATGCGCAGTGAATAACTCGGCACTCTAAAGCACCCGAGAGCGTTTTTTTCGATGCCAACCTAACCAGAGTGACGGGAGCGGCACAATTCAGAAAAAGTGCTCAGCTCGCCGAGAAAATGCGATTTAAGCAATAAAATTAAAAATGCTTATAAAACATAAAACAAACGTTGGAGGTGGTCATTTCTTAATGCGCAGTAATAAACTCGGCACTCTAAAGCACCCGTGAGCGTTTTTTTCGATGCCAACCTAACCAGAGCGACGGGAGCGGCACAATTCAGAAAAAGTGCTCAGCTCGCCGAGAAAATGCGATTTAAGCAATAAAATTAAAAATGCTTATTAAACATAAACCAAACGTTGGAGGTGGTCATTTCTTCATGCGCAGTGAATAACTCGGCACTCTAAAGCACCCGAGAGCGTTTTTTTCGATGCCAACCTAACCAGAGTGACGGGAGCGGCACAATTCAGAAAAAGCGCTCAGCTCGCCGAGAAAATGCGATTTAAGCAATAAAATTAAAAATGCTTATTAAACATAAACCAAACGTTGGAGGTGGTCATTTCTTCATGCGCAGTGAATAACTCGGCACTCTAAAGCACCCGAGAGCGTTTTTTTCGATGCCAACCTAACCAGAGTGACGGGAGCGGCACAATTCAGAAAAAGCGCTCAGCTCGCCGAGAAAATGCGATTTAAGCAATAAAATTAAAAATGCTTATAAAACATAAACCAAACGTTGGAGGTGGTCATTTCTTCATGCGCAGTGATAAACTCGGCACTCTAAAGCACCCGAGAGCGTTTTTTTCGATGCCAACCTAACCAGAGTGACGGGAGCGGCACAATTCAGAAAAAGTGCTCAGCTCGCCGAGAAAATGCGATTTAAGCAATAAAATTAAAAATGCTTATAAAACATAAACCAAACGTTGGAGGTGGTCATTTCTTCATGCGCAGTGAATAACTCGGCACTCTAAAGCACCCGAGAGCGTTTTTTTCGATGCCAACCTAACCAGAGTGACGGGAGCGGCACAATTCAGAAAAAGTGCTCAGCTCGCCGAGAAAATGCGATTTAAGCAATAAAATTAAAAATGCTTATAAAACATAAACCAAACGTTGGAGGTGGTCATTTCTTAATGCGCAGTAATAAACTCGGCACTCTAAAGCACCCGAGAGCGTTTTTTTCGATGCCAACCTAACCAGAGTGACGGGAGCGGCACAATTCAGAAAAAGTGCTCAGCTCGCCGAGAAAATGCGATTTAAGCAATAAAATTAAAAATGCTTATAAAACATAAACCAAACGTTGGAAGTGGTCATTTCTTCATGCGCAGTGATAAACTCGGCACTCTAAAGCACCCGAGAGCGTTTTTTTCGATGCCAACCTAACCAGAGTTACAGGAGCGGCACAATTCAGAAAAAGCGCTCAGCTCGCCGAGAAAATGCGATTTAAGCAATAAAATTAAAAATGCTTATAAAACATAAACCAAACGTTGGAGGTGGTCATTTCTTCATGCGCAGTGATAAACTCGGCACTCTAAAGCACCCGAGAGCGTTTTTTTCGATGCCAACCTAACCAGAGTGACGGGAGCGGCACAATTCAGAAAAAGCGCTCAGCTCGCCGAGAAAATGCGATTTAAGCAATAAAATTAAAAATGCTTATAAAACATAAACCAAACGTTGGAGGTGGTCATTTCTTCATGCGCAGTGATAAACTCGGCACTCTAAAGCACCCGAGAGCGTTTTTTTCGATGCCAACCTAACCAGAGTGACGGGAGCGGCACAATTCAGAAAAAGTGCTCAGCTCGCCGAGAAAATGCGATTTAAGCAATAAAATTAAAAATGCTTATAAAACATAAACCAAACGTTGGAGGTGGTCATTTCTTAATGCGCAGTAATAAACTCGGCACTCTAAAGCACCCGTGAGCGTTTTTTTCGATGCCAACCTAACCAGAGTGACGGGAGCGGCACAATTCAGAAAAAGTGCTCAGCTCGCCGAGAAAATGCGATTTAAGCAATAAAATTAAAAATGCTTATAAAACATAAACCAAACGTTGGAGGTGGTCATTTCTTCATGCGCAGTGATAAAGTCGGCACTCTAAAGCACCCGAGAGCGTTTTTTTCGATGCCAACCTAACCAGAGTGACGGGAGCGGCACAATTCAGAAAAAGTGCTCAGCTCGCCGAGAAAATGCGATTTAAGCAATAAAATTAAAAATGCTTATTAAACATAAACCAAACGTTGGAGGTGGTCATTTCTTCATGCGCAGTGATAAACTCGGCACTCTAAAGCACCCGAGAGCGTTTTTTTCGATGCCAACCTAACCAGAGTGACGGGAGCGGCACAATTCAGAAAAAGTGCGCAGCTCGCCGAAAAAATGCGATTTAAGCAATAAAATTAAAAATGCTTATAAAACATAAACCAAACGTTGGAGGTGGTCATTTCTTAATGCGCAGTAATAAACTCGGCACTCTAAAGCACCCGAGAGCGTTTTTTTCGATGCCAACCTAACCAGAGTGACGGGAGCGGCACAATTCAGAAAAAGTGCTCAGCTCGCCGAGAAAATGCGATTTAGGCAATAAAATTAAAAATGCTTATAAAACATAAACCAAACGTTGGAGGTGGTCATTTCTTAATGCGCAGTAATAAACTCGGCACTCTAAAGCACCCGAGAGCGTTTTTTTCGATGCCAACCTAACCAGAGTGACGGGAGCGGCACAATTCAGAAAAAGCGCTCAGCTCGCCGAGAAAATGCGATTTAAGCAATAAAATTAAAAATGCTTATAAAACATAAACCAAACGTTGGAGGTGGTCATTTCTTCATGCGCAGTGAATAACTTGGCACTCTAAAGCACCCGAGAGCGTTTTTTTCGATGCCAACCTAACCAGAGTGACGGGAGCGGCACAATTCAGAAAAAGTGCTCAGCTCGCCGAGAAAATGCGATTTAAGCAATACAATTAAAAATGCTTACAAAACATAAACCAAACGTTGGAGGTGGTCATTTCTTAATGCGCAGTAATAAACTCGGCACTCTAAAGCACCCGAGAGCGTTTTTTTCGATGCCAACCTAACCAGAGTGACGGGAGCGGCACAATTCAGAAAAAGTGCTCAGCTCGCCGAGAAAATGCGATTTAAGCAATAAAATTAAAAATGCTTATAAAACATAAACCAAACGTTGGAGGTGGTAATTTCTTAATGCGCAGTAATAAACTCGGCACTCTAAAGCACCCGAGAGCGTTTTTTTCGATGCCAACATAACCAGAGTGACGGGAGCGGCACAATTCAGAAAAAGTGCTCAGCTCGCCGAGAATATGCGATTTAAGCAATAAAATTAAAAATGCTTATTAAACATAAACCAAACGTTGGAGGTGGTCATTTCTTCATGCGCAGTGAATAACTCGGCACTCTAAAGCACCCGATAGCGTTTTTTTCGATGCCAACCTAACCAGATTGACGGGAGCGGCACAATTCAGAAAAAGTGCTCAGCTCGCCGAGAAAATGCGATTTAAGCAATAAAATTAAAAATGCTTATAAAACATAAACCAAACGTTGGAGGTGGTCATTTCTTCATGCGCAGTGATAAACTCGGCACTCTAAAGCACCCGAGAGCGTTTTTTTCGATGCCAACCTAACCAGAGTGACGGGAGCGGCACAATTCAGAAAAAGCGCTCAGCTCGCCGAGAAAATGCGATTTAAGCAATAAAATTAAAAATGCTTATAAAACATAAACCAAACGTTGGAGGTGGTCATTTCCTAATGCGCAGTAATAAACTCGGCACTCTAAAGCACCCGAGAGCGTTTTTTTCGATGCCAACCTAACCAGAGTGACGGGAGCGGCACAATTCAGAAAAAGTGCTCAGCTCGCCGAGAAAATGCGATTTAAGCAATAAAATTAAAAATGCTTATTAAACATAAACCAAACGTTGGAGGTGGTCATTTCTTCATGCGCAGTGAATAACTCGGCACTCTAAAGCACCCGAGAGCGTTTTTTTCGATGCCAACCTAACCAGAGTGACGGGAGCGGCACAATTCAGAAAAAGCGCTCAGCTCGCCGAGAAAATGCGATTTAAGCAATAAAATTAAAAATGCTTATTAAACATAAACCAAACGTTGGAGGTGGTCATTTCTTCATGCGCAGTGAATAACTCGGCACTCTAAAGCACCCGAGAGCGTTTTTTTCGATGCCAACCTAACCAGAGTGACGGGAGCGGCACAATTCAGAAAAAGCGCTCAGCTCGCCGAGAAAATGCGATTTAAGCAATAAAATTAAAAATGCTTATAAAACATAAACCAAACGTTGGAAGTGGTCATTTCTTCATGCGCAGTGATAAACTCGGCACTCTAAAGCACCCGAGAGCGTTTTTTTCGATGCCAACCTAACCAGAGTTACGGGAGCGGCACAATTCAGAAAAAGCGCTCAGCTCGCCGAGAAAATGCGATTTAAGCAATAAAATTAAAAATGCTTATAAAACATAAACCAAACGTTGGAGGTGGTCATTTCTTCATGCGCAGTGATAAACTCGGCACTCTAAAGCACCCGAGAGCGTTTTTTTCGATGCCAACCTAACCAGAGTGACGGGAGCGGCACAATTCAGAAAAAGCGCTCAGCTCGCCGAGAAAATGCGATTTAAGCAATAAAATTAAAAATGCTTATAAAACATAAACCAAACGTTGGAGGTGGTCATTTCTTCATGCGCAGTGATAAACTCGGCACTCTAAAGCACCCGAGAGCGTTTTTTTCGATGCCAACCTTACCAGAGTGACGGGAGCGGCACAATTCAGAAAAAGTGCTCAGCTCGCCGAGAAAATGCGATTTAAGCAATAAAATTAAAAATGCTTATAAAACATAAACCAAACGTTGGAGGTGGTCATTTCTTCATGCGCAGTGAATAACTCGGCACTCTAAAGCACCCGAGAGCGTTTTTTTCGATGCCAACCTAACCAGAGTGACGGGAGCGGCACAATTCAGAAAAAGTGCTCAGCTCGCCGAGAAAATGCGATTTAAGCAATAAAATTAAAAATGCTTATAAAACATAAACCAAACGTTGGAGGTGGTCATTTCTTAATGCGCAGTAATAAACTCGGCACTCTAAAGCACCCGTGATTGTTTTTTTCGATGCCAACCTAACCAGAGTGACGGGAGCGGCACAATTCAGAAAAAAGTGCTCAGCTCGCCGAGAAAATGCGATTTAAGCAATAAAATTAAAAATGCTTATAAAACATAAACCAAACGTTGGAGGTGGTCATTTCTTCATGTGCAGTGATAAAGTCGGCACTCTAAAGCACCCGAGAGCGTTTTTTTCGATGCCAACCTAACCACAGTGACGGGAGCGGCACAATTCAGAAAAAGTGCTCAGCTCGCCGAGAAAATGCGATTTAAGCAATAAAACTAAAAATGCTTATAAAACATAAACCAAACGTTGGAGGTGGTCATTTCTTCATGCGCAGTGAATAACTCGGCACTCTAAAGCACCCGAGAGCGTTTTTTTCGATGCCAACCTAACCAGAGTGACGGGAGCGGCACAATTCAGAAAAAGCGCTCAGCTCGCCGAGAAAATGCGATTTAAGCAATAAATTTAAAAATGCTTATAAAACATAAACCAAACGTTGGAGGTGGTCATTTCTTCATGCGCAGTGATAAACTCGGCACTCTAAAGCACCCGAGAGCGTTTTTTTCAATGCCAACCTAACCAGAGTGACGGGAGCGGCACAATTCAGAAAAAGTGCTCAGCTCGCCGAGAAAATGCGATTTAATCAATAAAATTAAAAATGCTTATAAAACATAAACCAAACGTTGGAGGTGGTCATTTCTTCATGGGCAGTGATAAACTCGGAACTCTAAAGCACCCGAGAGCGTTTTTTTCGATGCCAACCTAACCAGAGTGACGGGAGCGGCACAATTCAGAAAAACGCTCAGCTCGCCGAGAAAATGCGATTTAAGCAATAAAATTAAAAATGCTTATAAAACATAAACCAAACGTTGGAGGTGGTCATTTCTTAATGCGCAGTAATAAACTCGGCACTCTAAAGCACCCGAGAGCGTTTTTTTCGATGCCAACCTAACCAGAGTGACGGGAGCGGCACAATTCAGAAAAAGTGCTCAGCTCGCCGAGAAAATGCGATTTAAGCAATAAAATTAAAAATGCTTATTAAACATAAACCAAACGTTGGAGGTGGTCATTTCTTCATGCGCAGTGAATAACTCGGCACTCTAAAGCACCCGATAGCGTTTTTTTCGATGCCAACCTAACCAGAGTGACGGGAGCGGCACAATTCAGAAAAAGTGCTCAGCTCGCCGAGAAAATGCGATTTAAGCAATAAAATTAAAAATGCTTATAAAACATAAACCAAACGTTGGAGGTGGTCATTTCTTAATGCGCAGTAATAAACTCGGCACTCTAAAGCACCCGAGAGCGTTTTTTTCGATGCCAACCTAACCAGAGTGACGGGAGCGGCACAATTCAGAAAAAGTGCTCAGCTCGCCGAGAAAATGCGATTTAAGCAATAAAATTAAAAATGCTTATAAAACATAAACCAAACGTTGGAGGTGGTCATTTCTTAATGCGCAGTAATAAACTCGGCACTCTAAAGCACCCGAGAGCGTTTTTTTCGATGCCAACCTAACCAGAGTGACGGGAGCGGCACAATTCAGAAAAAGTGCTCAGCTCGCCGAGAAAATGCGATTTAAGCAATAAAATTAAAAATGCTTATAAAACATAAACCAAACGTTGGAGGTGGTCATTTCTTAATGCGCAGTAATAAACTCGGCACTCTAAAGCACCCGTGAGCGTTTTTTTCGATGCCAACCTAACCAGAGTGACGGGAGCGGCACAATTCAGAAAAAGTGCTCAGCTCGCCGAGAAAATGCGATTTAAGCAATAAAATTAAAAATGCTTATAAAACATAAACCAAACGTTGGAGGTGGACATTTCTTCATGCGCAGTGATAAAGTCGGCACTCTAAAGCACCCGAGAGCGTTTTTTTCGATGCCAACCTAACCAGAGTGAGGGGAGCGGCACAATTCAGAAAAAGTGCTCAGCTCGCCGAGAAAATGCGATTTAAGCAATAAAATTAAAAATGCTTATTAAACATAAACCAAACGTTGGAGGTGGTCATTTCTTCATGCGCAGTGATAAACTCGGCACTCTAAAGCAGTGTTTCCCAACCGCTGTGCCGCGGCACACAAGTGTGCCGTGACGAATCATCAGGTGTGCCGCCCAGTTTTGTCTAATTGGTTCAAAGTGAGAAGCATGTAGTGATAGACAGGGCAATTAAATGCTCTTCCAATAGAGGGCAGTGTATCAGCGCGATATGTCTACTCTAGGAGTAGGAAGTTCATAGTTATCCTCGAGTGAGACAGTGCAGGTAATAGCAATGGATAAATATTTGAAAAGAAAAAGTACTCAATCTGACCTGGGTCCTGAAGAAAATTCTGACCCAGATGAAGGCCCTAGCATGAGCACTGGTCAGAAGAAAGCAAAAAAGGTGAGCTTAAGACAATACAATGAAGGCTATCTTGCTTTTGGATTTACTTTTATCGGAGAAAAAAGTGCGGCAACTCCGCTATGCCTGGTGTGCGGGGAAAAGTTGTCCAACAGTGCCATGGTTCCCAGTAAACTCAAACGCCATTTAGAGACAAAACACCCGTCACTACAAAACAAGAGTATGGACTATTTTTTTCAACTGCGTGAACGGACTGGGAAACAGGCAGAGCTACTGAGGAAAACCACCAAGACGGGTGAGAAAGCTCTTAGAGCTAGTTACCAAGTTGCTGAACTCATCGCCAAATCAAAACAGGCACACACCGTAGGAGAGACGTTAATAATGCCCGCCTGCAAAATTATCTTGAAAGAGATGCTCGGCCCTGGCGCTGTTAAAGAAATAGCCCAAGTCCCTCTATCAAATAATACAATTTCCAGACGTATTCAAGACATGTCTGCAGACATTGAGAAGACAGTTTTGGAAAAGTTGCACATTAGTGGGAAATTCGCTTTGCAAATTGATGAATCTACGGATATCAGTGGACACGCGCAGCTTCTGGCAAATGTGCGCTTTGTAGACGGAGACACCATCAGAGAAAACTTTCTGTTTTGCAAGGAATTGCCAGGAAGAACAACAGGAGAAGAAATTTTTCGAGTTGTATCAGAGTACATTGAACAAGGAGGACTAAAGTGGCAAGACTGCGTAAGTGTTTGCACCGATGGAGCAGCTGCCATGCTCGGGCGCACCAAAGGATTTGTAAACAGAGTGAAAGAGCAAAATCCAAAAGTCATCGCGACGCATTGTTTTCTGCACCGGGAAGCACTTGTTGCCAAAACATTACCAGCAGACCTAGCTCCTGTAATGGAAGATGTTGTGCGCATGATAAACTTTGTGAAGACGAGACCAGTAAAAAGCCGCATGTTTACATCATTGTGTGAGGAAATGGGGCAGGAGCATAAAGTGTTATTGCTCCACACGGAGGTCCGGTGGCTTTCCCGTGGCAAAGTTTTAAGTCGTGTTTATGAGCTGAGGGAGGAACTCAAAGTGCTTTTGACAAATGAGAAGCATGATGACGCTAACTTGCTCTCAAATGATGAGTGGTGTGCAAGACTGGCATATCTGGCAGATACATTTAAACATCTGAATGACTTGAACACGCGAATGCAAGGTCGAAACGAAAACCTGCTCACAAGTACAGATAAAATACAGCGGTTTCGTTCAAAGGTGCTGCTCTGGGAACAACACGTGGAAAGTGCCAACCTAGAAATGTTCCCAAACACCCAGAAATGGCAGAGTGTCAACAGAGCTGCACTGTGTGAGACAATAGGTAAACATCTGCAAAGTTTGGAGCAGAAGTTGTCATGTTATTTCCCTTCACTTTCCACTGATTGCCTTGACTGGGTGAGGAACCCATATAGCTCAACTGCAGTTGGAAGGGACATAACTTTGCAGGAACAGGAAGAAATAACTGAACTGAGACAAGATCGTGGTCTTAAGCTGCGCTTTTCGGATGTACCTTTGGACAGTTTTTGGCTGACTGCTGCCAAGGAGTTCCCTATTCTGGGAAACAAAGCAATTTCAGCTCTTCTCCCTTTCTCCACAACCTATCTATGTGAGCTGGGCTTTTCAAGCATGACTACTTTAAAGACTAAGAAAAGAGCGAGACTCAGAGCGGTTGAGGAAGATCTTCGTGTTTGTCTTTCTTCAATTCCTGCAAGAATATCAGCGTTGTGTTCAACCAAACAGGGCCAAATTTCACACTGAGTAAGTGAATTGACAATAAATGTTCATTATATTTCATTATATATACGTTTTGTGACATTTTTGTTTGGTGGTGTGCCGTGTGATTTTTGTAACATAAAATATGTGCCATTGCTCAAAAAAGGTTGGGAAACACTGCTCTAAAGCACCCGAGAGCGTTTTTTTCGATGCCAACCTAACCAGAGTGACGGGAGCGGCACAATTCAGAAAAAGTGCTCAGCTCGCCGAGAAAATGCGATTTAAGCAATAAAACTAAAAATGCTTATAAAACATAAACCAAACGTTGGAGGTGGTAATTTCTTCATGCGCAGTGAATAACTCGGAACTCTAAAGCACCCGAGAGCGTTTTTTTCGATGCCAACCTAACCGGAGTGACGGGAGCGGCACAATTCAGAAAAAGCGCTCAGCTCGCCGAGAAAATGCGATTTAAGCAATAAATTTAAAAACGCTTATAAAACATAAACCAAACGTTGGAGGTGGTCATTTCTTCATGCGCAGTGATAAACTCGGCACTCTAAAGCACCCGAGAGCGTTTTTTTCGATGCCAACCTAACCAGAGTGACGGGAGCGGCACAATTCAGAAAAAGTGCTCAGCTCGCCGAGAAAATGCGATTTAAGCAATAAAATTAAAAATGCTTATAAAACATAATCCAAACGTTGGAGGTGGTCATTTCTTCATGCGCAGTGATAAACTCGGCACTCTAAAGCACCCGAGAGCGTTTTTTTCGATGCCAACCTAACCAGAGTGACGGGAGCGGCACAATTCAGAAAAAGCGCTCAGCTCGCCGAGAAAATGCGATTTAAGCAATAAAATTAAAAATGCTTATAAAACATAAACCAAACGTTGGAGGTGGTCATTTCTTCATGCGCAGTGATAAACTCGGCACTCTAAAGCACCCGAGAGCGTTTCTTTCGATGCCAACCTTACCAGAGTGACGGGAGCGGCACAATTCAGAAAAAGTGCTCAGCTCGCCGAGAAAATGCGATTTAAGCAATAAAATTAAAAATGCTTATAAAACATAAACCAAACGTTGGAGGTGGTCATTTCTTCATGCGCAGTGAATAACTCGGCACTCTAAAGCACCCGAGAGCGTTTTTTTCGATGCCAACCTAACCAGAGTGACGGGAGCGGCACAATTCAGAAAAAGTGCTCAGCTCGCCGAGAAAATGCGATTTAAGCAATAAAATTAAAAATGCTTATAAAACATAAACCAAACGTTGGAGGTGGTCATTTCTTAATGCGCTGTAATATACTCGGCACTCTAAAGCACCCGTGAGCGTTTTTTTCGATGCCAACCTAACCAGAGTGACGGGAGCGGCACAATTCAGAAAAAGTGCTCAGCTCGCCGAGAAAATGCGATTTAAGCAATAAAATTAAAAATGCTTATAAAACATAAACCAAACGTTGGAGGTGGTCATTTCTTAATGCGCAGTAATAAACTCGGCACTCTAAAGCATCCGAGAGCGTTTTTTTCGATGCCAACCTAACCAGAGTGACGGGAGCGGCACAATTCAGAAAAAGTGCTCAGCTCGCCGAGAAAATGCGATTTAAGCAATAAAATTAAAAATGCTTATAAAACATAAACCAAACGTTGGAAGTGGTCATTTCTTCATGCGCAGTGATAAACTCGGCACTCTAAAGCACCCGAGAGCGTTTTTTTCGATGCCAACCTAACCAGAGTTACGGGAGCGGCACAATTCAGAAAAAGCGCTCAGCTCGCCGAGAAAATGCGATTTAAGCAATAAAATTAAAAATGCTTATAAAACATAAACCAAACGTTGGAGGTGGTCATTTCTTCATGCGCAGTGAATAACTCGGCACTCTAAAGCACCCGAGAGCGTTTTTTTCGATGCCAACCTAACCAGAGTGACGGGAGCGGCACAATTCAGAAAAAGTGCTCAGCTCGCCGAGAAAATGCGATTTAAGCAATAAAATTAAAAATGCTTATAAAACATAAACCAAACGTTGGAGGTGGTCATTTCTTAATGCGCAGTAATAAACTCGGCACTCTAAAGCACCCGAGAGCGTTTTTTTCGATGCCAACCTAACCAGAGTGACGGGAGCGGCACAATTCAGAAAAAGTGCTCAGCTCGCCGAGAAAATGCGATTTAAGCAATAAAATTAAAAATGCTTATAAAACATAAACCAAACGTTGGAAGTGGTCATTTCTTCATGCGCAGTGATAAACTCGGCACTCTAAAGCACCCGAGAGCGTTTTTTTCGATGCCAACCTAACCAGAGTTACGGGAGCGGCACAATTCAGAAAAAGCGCTCAGCTCGCCGAGAAAATGCGATTTAAGCAATAAAATTAAAAATGCTTATAAAACATAAACCAAACGTTGGAGGTGGTCATTTCTTCATGCGCAGTGAATAACTCGGCACTCTAAAGCACCCGAGAGCGTTTTTTTCGATGCCAACCTAACCAGAGTGACGGGAGCGGCACAATTCAGAAAAAGTGCTCAGCTCGCCGAGAAAATGCGATTTAAGCAATAAAATTAAAAATGCTTATAAAACATAAACCAAACGTTGGAGGTGGTCATTTCTTAATGCGCAGTAATAAACTCGGCACTCTAAAGCACCCGAGAGCGTTTTTTTCGATGCCAACCTAACCAGAGTGACGGGAGCGGCACAATTCAGAAAAAGCGCTCAGCTCGCCGAGAAAATGCGATTTAAGCAATAAAATTAAAAATGCTTATTAAACATAAACCAAACGTTGGAGGTGGTCATTTCTTCATGCGCAGTGAATAACTCGGCACTCTAAAGCACCCGAGAGCGTTTTTTTCGATGCCAACCTAACCAGAGTGACGGGAGCGGCACAATTCAGAAAAAGCGCTCAGCTCGCCGAGAAAATGCGATTTAAGCAATAAAATTAAAAATGCTTATAAAACATAAACCAAACGTTGGAGGTGGTCATTTCTTCATGCGCAGTGATAAACTCGGCACTCTAAAGCACCCGAGAGCGTTTTTTTCGATGCCAACCTAACCAGAGTGACGGGAGCGGCACAATTCAGAAAAAGTGCTCAGCTCGCCGAGAAAATGCGATTTAAGCAATAAAATTAAAAATGCTTATAAAACATAAACCAAACGTTGGAGGTGGTCATTTCTTCATGCGCAGTGAATAACTCGGCACTCTAAAGCACCCGAGAGCGTTTTTTTCGATGCCAACCTAACCAGAGTGACGGGAGCGGCACAATTCAGAAAAAGTGCTCAGCTCGCCGAGAAAATGCGATTTAAGCAATAAAATTAAAAATGCTTATAAAACATAAACCAAACGTTGGAGGTGGTCATTTCTTAATGCGCAGTAATAAACTCGGCACTCTAAAGCACCCGAGAGCGTTTTTTTCGATGCCAACCTAACCAGAGTGACGGGAGCGGCACAATTCAGAAAAAGTGCTCAGCTCGCCGAGAAAATGCGATTTAAGCAATAAAATTAAAAATGCTTATAAAACATAAACCAAACGTTGGAAGTGGTCATTTCTTCATGCGCAGTGATAAACTCGGCACTCTAAAGCACCCGAGAGCGTTTTTTTCGATGCCAACCTAACCAGAGTTACAGGAGCGGCACAATTCAGAAAAAGCGCTCAGCTCGCCGAGAAAATGCGATTTAAGCAATAAAATTAAAAATGCTTATAAAACATAAACCAAACGTTGGAGGTGGTCATTTCTTCATGCGCAGTGATAAACTCGGCACTCTAAAGCACCCGAGAGCGTTTTTTTCGATGCCAACCTAACCAGAGTGACGGGAGCGGCACAATTCAGAAAAAGCGCTCAGCTCGCCGAGAAAATGCGATTTAAGCAATAAAATTAAAAATGCTTATAAAACATAAACCAAACGTTGGAGGTGGTCATTTCTTCATGCGCAGTGATAAACTCGGCACTCTAAAGCACCCGAGAGCGTTTTTTTCGATGCCAACCTAACCAGAGTGACGGGAGCGGCACAATTCAGAAAAAGTGCTCAGCTCGCCGAGAAAATGCGATTTAAGCAATAAAATTAAAAATGCTTATAAAACATAAACCAAACGTTGGAGGTGGTCATTTCTTAATGCGCAGTAATAAACTCGGCACTCTAAAGCACCCGTGAGCGTTTTTTTCGATGCCAACCTAACCAGAGTGACGGGAGCGGCACAATTCAGAAAAAGTGCTCAGCTCGCCGAGAAAATGCGATTTAAGCAATAAAATTAAAAATGCTTATAAAACATAAACCAAACGTTGGAGGTGGTCATTTCTTCATGCGCAGTGATAAAGTCGGCACTCTAAAGCACCCGAGAGCGTTTTTTTCGATGCCAACCTAACCAGAGTGACGGGAGCGGCACAATTCAGAAAAAGTGCTCAGCTCGCCGAGAAAATGCGATTTAAGCAATAAAATTAAAAATGCTTATTAAACATAAACCAAACGTTGGAGGTGGTCATTTCTTCATGCGCAGTGATAAACTCGGCACTCTAAAGCACCCGAGAGCGTTTTTTTCGATGCCAACCTAACCAGAGTGACGGGAGCGGCACAATTCAGAAAAAGTGCGCAGCTCGCCGAAAAAATGCGATTTAAGCAATAAAATTAAAAATGCTTATAAAACATAAACCAAACGTTGGAGGTGGTCATTTCTTAATGCGCAGTAATAAACTCGGCACTCTAAAGCACCCGAGAGCGTTTTTTTCGATGCCAACCTAACCAGAGTGACGGGAGCGGCACAATTCAGAAAAAGTGCTCAGCTCGCCGAGAAAATGCGATTTAGGCAATAAAATTAAAAATGCTTATAAAACATAAACCAAACGTTGGAGGTGGTCATTTCTTAATGCGCAGTAATAAACTCGGCACTCTAAAGCACCCGAGAGCGTTTTTTTCGATGCCAACCTAACCAGAGTGACGGGAGCGGCACAATTCAGAAAAAGCGCTCAGCTCGCCGAGAAAATGCGATTTAAGCAATAAAATTAAAAATGCTTATAAAACATAAACCAAACGTTGGAGGTGGTCATTTCTTCATGCGCAGTGAATAACTTGGCACTCTAAAGCACCCGGGAGCGTTTTTTTCGATGCCAACCTAACCAGAGTGACGGGAGCGGCACAATTCAGAAAAAGTGCTCAGCTCGCCGAGAAAATGCGATTTAAGCAATACAATTAAAAATGCTTACAAAACATAAACCAAACGTTGGAGGTGGTCATTTCTTAATGCGCAGTGAATAACTCGGCACTCTAAAGCACCCGAGAGCGTTTTTTTCGATGCCAACCTAACCAGAGTGACGGGAGCGGCACAAAAGCACTCAGCTCGTCGAGAAAATGCGATTTAAGCAATAAAATTAAAAATGCTTATAAAACATAAACCAAACGTTGGAGGTGGTCATTTCTTCATGCGCAGTGATAAACTTGGCACTCTAAAGCACCCGAGAGCGTTTTTTTCGATGCCAACCTAACCAGAGTGACGGGAGCGGCACAATTCAGAAAAAGTGCTCAGCTCGGCGAGAAAATGCGATTTAAGCAATAAAATTAAAAATGCTTATAAAACATAAACCAAACGTTGGAGGTGGTCATTTCTTCATGCGCAGTGAATAACTCGGCACTCTAAAGCACCCGAGAGCGTTTTTTTCGATGCCAACCTAACCAGAGTGACGGGAGCGGCACAATTCAGAAAAAGTGCTCAGCTCGCCGAGAAAATGCGATTTAAGCAATAAAATTAAAAATGCTTATAAAACATAAACCAAACGTTGGAGGTAGTCATTTCTTAATGCGCAGTGATAAACTCGGCACTCTAAAGCACCCGAGAGCGTTTTTTTCGATGCCAACCTAACCAGAGTGACGGGAGCGGCACAATTCAGAAAAAGTGCTCAGCTCGCCGAGAAAATGCGATTTAAGCATTAAAATTAAAAATGCTTATAAAACATAAACCAAACGTTGGAGGTGGTCATTTCTTAATGCGCAGTAATAAACTCGGCACTCTAAAGCACCCGAGAGCGTTTTTTTCGATGCCAACCTAACCAGAGTGACGGGAGCGGCACAATTCAGAAAAAGTGCTCAGCTCGCCGAGAAAATGCGATTTAAGCAATAAAATTAAAAATGCTTATTAAACATAAACCAAACGTTGGAGGTGGTCATTTCTTCATGCGCAGTGATAAACTCGGCACTCTAAAGCACCCGAGAGCGTTTTTTTCGATGCCAACCTAACCAGAGTGACGGGAGCGGCACAATTCAGAAAAAGTGCTCAGCTCGCCGAGAAAATGCGATTTAAGCAATAAAATAAAAAATGCTTATTAAACATAAACCAAACGTTGGAGGTGGTCATTTCTTCATGCGCAGTGATAAACTCGGCACTCTAAAGCACCCGAGAGCGTTTTTTTCGATGCCAACCTAACCAGAGTGACGGGAGCGGCACAATTCAGAAAAAGTGCTCAGCTCCCCGAGAAAATGCGATTTAAGCAATAAAATTAAAAATGCTTATAAAACATAAACCAAACGTTGGAGGTGGTCATTTCTTCATGCGCAGTGAATAACTCGGCACTCAAAAGCACCCGAGAGCGTTTTTTTCGATGCCAACCTAACCAGAGTGACGGGAGCGGCGCAATTCAGAAAAAGTGCTCAGCTCGCCGAGAAAATGCGATTTAAGCAATAAAATTAAAAATGCTTATAAAACATAAACCAAACGTTGGAGGTGGTCATTTCTTCATGCGCAGTGATAAACTCGGCACTCTAAAGCACCCGAGAGCGTTTTTTTCGATGCCAACCTAACCAGAGTGACGGGAGCGGCACAATTCAGAAAAAGTGCTCAGCTCGGCGAGAAAATGCGATTTAAGCAATAAAATTAAAAATGCTTATAAAACATAAACCAAACGTTGGAGGTGGTCATTTCTTCATGCGCAGTGAATAACTCGGCACTCTAAAGCACCCGAGAGCGTTTTTTTCGATGCCAACCTAACCAGAGTGACGGGAGCGGCACAATTCAGAAAAAGTGCTCAGCTCGCCGAGAAAATGCGATTTAAGCAATAAAATTAAAAATGCTTATAAAACATAAACCAAACGTTGGAGGTGGTCATTTCTTAATGCGCAGTGATAAACTCGGCACTCTAAAGCACCCGAGAGCGTTTTTTTCGATGCCAACCGAACCAGAGTGACGGGAGCGGCACAATTCAGAAAAAGTGCTCAGCTCGCCGAGAAAATGCGATTTAAGCATTAAAATTAAAAATGCTTATAAAACATAAACCAAACGTTGGAGGTGGTCATTTCTTAATGCGCAGTAATAAACTCGGCACTCTAAAGCACCCGAGAGCGTTTTTTTCGATGCCAACCTAACCAGAGTGACGGGAGCGGCACAATTCAGAAAAAGTGCTCAGCTCGCCGAGAAAATGCGATTTAAGCAATAAAATTAAAAATGCTTATAAAACATAAACCAAACGTTGGAGGTGGTCATTTCTTCATGCGCAGTGATAAACTCGGCACTCTAAAGCACCCGAGAGCGTTTTTTTCGATGCCAACCTAACCAGAGTGACGGGAGCGGCACAATTCAGAAAAGGTGCTCAGCTCGCCGAGAAAATGCGATTTAAGCAATAAAATTAAAAATGCTTATTAAACATAAACCAAACGTTGGAGGTGGTCATTTCTTCATGCGCAGTGATAAACTCGGCACTCTAAAGCACCCGAGAGCGTTTTTTTCGATGCCAACCTAACCAGAGTGACGGGAGCGGCACAATTCAGAAAAAGTGCTCAGCTCGCCGAGAAAATGCGATTTAAGCAATAAAATTAAGAATGCTTATAAAACATAAACCAAACGTTGGAGGTGGTCATTTCTTCATGCGCAGTGAATAACTCGGCACTCTAAAGCACCCGAGAGCGTTTTTTTCGATGCCAACCTAACCAGAGTGACGGGAGCGGCACAATTCAGAAAAAGTGCTCAGCTCGCGGAGAAAATGCGATTTAAGCAATAAAATTAAAAATGCTTATAAAACATAAACCAAACGTTGGAGGTGGTCATTTCTTCATGCGCAGTGATAAACTCGGCACTCTAAAGCACCCGAGAGCGTTTTTTTCGATGCCAACCTAACCAGAGTGACGGGAGCGGCACAATTCAGAAAAAGTGCTCAGCTCGCCGAGAAAATGCGATTTAAGCAATAAAATTAAAAATGCTTATAAAACATAAACCAAACGTTGGAGGTGGTCATTTCTTCATGCGCAGTGATAAACTCGGCACTCTAAAGCACCCGAGAGCGTTTTTTTCGATGCCAACCTAACCAGAGTGACGGGAGCGGCACAATTCAGAAAAAGCGCTCAGCTCGCCGAGAAAATGCGATTTAAGCAATAAAATTAAAAATGCTTATAAAACATAAACCAAACGTTGGAGGTGGTCATTTCTTCATGCGCAGTGATAAACTCGGCACTCTAAAGCACCCGAGAGCGTTTTTTTCGATGCCAACCTAACCAGAGTGACGGGAGCGGCACAATTCAGAAAAAGTGCTCAGCTCGCCGAGAAAATGCATGCGATTTAAGCAATAAAATTAAAAATGCTTATAAAACATAAACCAAACGTTGGAGGTGGTCATTTCTTCATGCGCAGTGAATAACTCGGCACTCTAAAGCACCCGAGAGCGTTTTTTTCGATGCCAACCTAACCAGAGTGACGGGAGCGGCACAATTCAGAAAAAGTGCTCAGCTCGCCGAGAAAATGCGATTTAAGCAATAAAATTAAAAATGCTTATAAAACATAAACCAAAAGTTGGAGGTGGTCATTTCTTAATGCGCAGTAATAAACTCGGCACTCTAAAGCACCCGAGAGCTTTTTTTTTCGATGCCAACCTAACCAGAGTGACGGGAGCGGCACAATTCAGAAAAAGTGCTCAGCTCGCCGAGAAAATGCGATTTAAGCAATAAAATTAAAAATGCTTATAAAACATAAACCAAACGTTGGAGGTGGTCATTTCTTCATGCGCAGTGATAAACTCGGCACTCTAAAGCACCCGAGAGCGTTTTTTTCGATGCCAACCTAACCAGAGTGACGGGAGCGGCACAATTCAGAAAAAGTGCTCAGCTCGCCGAGAAAATGCGATTTAAGCAATAAAATTAAAAATGCTTATTAAACATAAACCAAACGTTGGAGGTGGTCATTTCTTCATGCGCAGTGATAAACTCGGCAGTCTAAAGCACCCGAGAGCGTTTTTTTCGATGCCAACCTAACCAGAGTGACGGGAGCGGCACAATTCAGAAAAAGTGCTCAGCTCGCCGAGAAAATGCGATTTAAGCAATAAAATTAAAAATGCTTATAAAACATAAACCAAACGTTGGAGGTGGTCATTTCTTCATGCGCAGTGAATAACTCGGCACTCTAAAGCACCCGAGAGCGTTTTTTTCGATGCCAACCTAACCAGAGTGACGGGAGCGGCACAATTCAGAAAAAGTGCTCAGCTCGCCGAGAAAATGCGATTTAAGCAATAAAATTAAAAATGCTTATAAAACATAAACCAAAAGTTGGAGGTGGTCATTTCTTAATGCGCAGTAATAAACTCGGCACTCTAAAGCACCCGAGAGCTTTTTTTTTCGATGCCAACCTAACCAGAGTGACGGGAGCGGCACAGTTCAGAAAAAGTGCTCAGCTCGCCGAGAAAATGCGATTTAAGCAATAAAATTAAAAATGCTTATAAAACATAAACCAAACGTTGGAGGTGGTCATTTCTTCATGCGCAGTGATAAACTCGGCACTCTAAAGCACCCGAGAGCGTTTTTTTCGATGCCAACCTAACCAGAGTGACGGGAGCGGCACAATTCAGAAAAAGTGCTCAGCTCGCCGAGAAAATGCGATTTAAGCAATAAAATTAAAAATGCTTATTAAACATAAACCAAACGTTGGAGGTGGTCATTTCTTCATGCGCAGTGATAAACTCGGCAGTCTAAAGCACCCGAGAGCGTTTTTTTCGATGCCAACCTAACCAGAGTGACGGGAGCGGCACAATTCAGAAAAAGTGCTCAGCTCGCCGAGAAAATGCGATTTAAGCAATAAAATTAAAAATGCTTATAAAACATAAACCAAACGTTGGAGGTGGTCATTTCTTCATGCGCAGTGAATAACTCGGCACTCTAAAGCACCCGAGAGCGTTTTTTTCGATGCCAACCTAACCAGAGTGACGGGAGCGGCACAATTCAGAAAAAGTGCTCAGCTCGCCGAGGAAATGCGATTTAAGCAATAAAATTAAAAATGCTTATAAAACATAAACCAAACGTTGGAGGTGGTCATTTCTTCATGCGCAGTGATAAACTCGGCACTCTAAAGCACCCGAGAGCGTTTTTTTCGATGCCAACCTAACCAGAGTGACGGGAGCGGCACAATTCAGAAAAAGTGCTCAGCTCGCCGAGAAAATGCGATTTAAGCAATAAAATTAAAAATGCTTATTAAACATAAACCAAACGTTGGAGGTGGTCATTTCTTCATGCGCAGTGAATAACTCGGCACTCTAAAGCACCCGAGAGCGTTTTTTTCGATGCCAACCTAACCAGAGTGACGGGAGCGGCACAATTCAGAAAAAGTGCTCAGCTCGCCGAGAAAATGCGATTTAAGCAATTGTGGTGAATGGTCTTTGTTGTTTCGCTGGTCTCCAAAAAAACACTCAGTGGATGATGGCTGGTCCGGGTAAGGAAGCACTTCGGTGACACACGGCTGATTGGGAAAAGATTTATTCAACCGATGTCAAAGTGATGTCTCTCCAAAAGTTAGGGTGGCCCCAAGAGCAAAGATGTTTCAGCTCTTGGCAGCACAGATGTTCGCCCCAAAAAGGCCCTCGCGCTTCTTGCTCTTGCCCCTTGCGCCCCTGCGCCTTGCGCGCCCCTTGCTCTTCGCGCTCTCCTCTTTGCGTTCTTGACCCCCCTCTATCTGTTCTCCCCCATCATTTGTACCTCGTAAGACAACAGCTGCGGTCCGAGTCTCACTCTATTGGTTACTTCCGATGCCCTTAAAAGTGCATGGACAAAGGTATTCCTGGTCACGGACGAATGGCCCTTCCATATTCTAAGCACCTACACATTGCTGAAACTAGATCTTCTCTGTACCGCAAAAATAGCTTAGGGTCTTCTCACTGCTGCAAGGTTGCCATTTAAGGTGACATACAGTGACGCATAGAATCCAAAATTTACCTCATTCCCCCCTCCGGGACTTTATAAATGTCCCGAAAACGGTCCAAAAAGAGATGACATCGGTAAACATCCAAAAATCTTCACCCAACCAAATTTTCTGATCACGTCTACAATTTGGCCTATACCTGCACAGCCTATATCACGCTCGAGGCATGCTACTTAAGGTTATTTTAACTAGGAAAGCTCAAACTACTTTGGTATCCAATTGCTCCCTGACAGCAATCTGAGGCCTCTCAGGAACCACAAATAAAGAAAATTGAAGTCCACATTATTCAAATGACGATAACCACCCCCCTTAGGTAATATCTCAATACCGTCGATAATTAATGAAGCAATGAATTTGGTGTGGTCCGTTAGAAACCTCAAAAAGTTGCCGGCCCTCCCTCGAGAAAAAACCCTGCCAGTCTAATGACATGGAAAAAGACGGAGGCCCTCTCTGACATCCTCAGTGATTCCTTCCACCTGGCGTCAGCCAGGTACAAGGAGTCTTGGCACATATCACAATCCACAAAACAGTATGAGCTCACAAAACAGAAGGAAAAGAAATGACAAGTTCACCGACCAGTAAACAGTCAAACTGCATTGTCAATGTTAACATGTGAAAAGCTAAATGAATAAGATAACGTAATTGCAGCATGTAGTCATCAGATAAAGTACTGATTGATAAAATATTGACGCAATATCACATCATACTGAAACGTTGAAGCGCCCTCAGTGTTGCCCCCCTTGCATATGTAAATGCCTGTCGATGCAAAGTCCAGTCCACTGAATGCTCAGTAGTGAATTTGCCCCGGGATCACTGCTCAGGGCCTGCTGTCCATCCAAAATCTTTATGTCCACTCCACCGTCCTCAGAGTCTCTTTCCAGGCCCTGGTCAGCGTCCACGGGGTCTGCAATAATCGGGAGCCACTGCCAGTATTCAACGATGACAACCGCACAAAACCTTGAGTTGCAATGAAAAAAGCAGCAATGCCCAGCGTAGGCCGGAAGTCCTCCCGGCCCCCTTCGGTCACCCCCAGTAGACGACATCTCCATAACCAGTCGTCTGCAAACTAAATCTTCTCTTTTGGGGTTGATTGGGGCACGGGGACGACTGGTGGTCGTCGTCTCATCGAAGTGCTCAGTAGAACCTCCGAGGCGTTCTCGGCATCTACTCCTATGATCCCCCTTGGAGTTATGAATAATCCCCCTTATTTCTCGTCGTGTTGTCGGTCTCGCAAGATCCGTCCTGTAGCAGAGTAACTTCTGCCTGTTCAAGTTAGTCTTTCCTGCTTCAGCTGTCCCTGTCTGAAGCCCTGTCAATCAGTCTTTGCAATTGATTTTCCTAGTTCAAATCTTAATTTTTACTCCAAATTTTCCTCTTTGAATCCAATTTTTCTCAGTATTCTCAAATGGGCATCAGTCCTGTCAGTTTTGTTCACCCAATTTGTTTATGTACCTTATCTTTGTCTCCCCTTCAAGTCATCTTACTGTTCAAATAAGTCGCCCTTTTGAATGAACCTGTAATCTTCCCAAAATGATTTACCTATTCAACTCTTTTCAACATTTGTTATGCAAATTAACCCTCTTAAAATGTGTTCTTAAATACCTTCCCTTTCATAGCAGCTTTAATGCATTCATATGTTAAGAAATTATCCCTATTGCTTGTTTCTGGTCCAGTTTCCTATTTTATTTAATTACCTTCCAAACATTTGTTGTCTATTGCGCTGCAGTCTAATCCCTATTAGCTGTATGATTTGTCATCATTCGTGCTTTTCCGTTGACACTTTAACCGTTACTGTCGCTAGATTGTTACCACGCTTTGCATCCATTCCAGATTGTTGTCTCCCAGTAACTCCTTTCCTTTCGAGCTGCTTCTTCTGCTCCTTCCATCACTACCTGTTGAATTCTGGCATGTCCTGTTAAAGCCTCAAAAATAATTGAATCCGAAAAAACCTTGAATGTCACAAATAGCTTTTATATCTACTTACTCATTTAAATGTAACTCCCCCCTCTGACACATTCACTCAATGTGTCACCAGGCATTCAAAAAGGAACCGGCAAAACGTCCTACCGCATCATCATACGTCCCGCAGCCAGTTTGTCGAACCTTTCACTCATCCAGAACCGTCATCCCCAAGTTCCTGAAAATTGACTGTTCACCTCACACTCGGCAACACAAACAAAAATCATCGCACTCCTGCCAGTGAGCATACAGCCCTGCTGACAGCGGACCCTTTTGCTCACAAAAAGTACACAGGCATAGAGTATCAAAATAAAACATAGACACACAACGAATCAAGGCGCCCGGGGATTCTGTCCTGAAAATCCTCAATCATCACAAAAATCAAAAGGGTTAGGGTTAACATTTTCACGTGCATTCAATATAAACTCTCCAAGACTGCAATCGCCAACCTGCAAAATTATTACAAGTTATAAAACAGCCAGCAATCTGCTCCTTGGCTGGTGGTTGATGCTGCAATAAGTCAAGTGACGCACAGAAACAAAGCAAAGCTTGCACTTGCCACAAGCAAGCTTAAGTTTCAAATGTTTGGTTGTCATCCACCTAGTCAGTCATCCCGTCGGGTGAGTCCAAGTCTGTCACGTCATATCGTCCATTGTCTTAGTGTTTGATATTAGTCCTGTCTTGTCCATTCGTGTTGCTGAAATGGGCCTTCTCCATGAACTATTTTGTTGTTCATGGTGCCTCTGATTAACCATCAGCTGTTGGTTAAGGTTACAACTCATCACTCATCAAACTTGGGTGTTCCAGTCTCATGTGAGAGGAATCTTACCCTCAACTGTGACCCTTTCACCCCAACTCCAGAATACTTTGGCCTTTCACCCTGTCCCAGACACACATACACATTCTGAACCACACAAGTGCCAATTCAGTCGCCTTCATCGCTCAGCTCTCATTCCACACCAAACAAATTTAGTATGTGTAAGTGAGTAGGCAATCAGTGAATATTGAAGGTAACACTTCATTTCTGGATGATCTTCTCGATTAAATATTTCATACAATCGTTCCTCACTTTTACCGTAAAACTGTCAATTAAATGCCTAACAAATTCAGTTATTTCTACTGCTGAGCCTGTTCAAGGGTGAGCATGGGGAAAGAAGCAGCCTCAGATGGTCCTTAAATAATTTTATCCTAATCAATCATTCTGATCGAACCGCTGGGTAAAGATACTCAAAAGGGTCCCTCCGACAGTCTACTCCCCTATGGTGTTTTCACTTTGCCTTGTCAATGCATTTGTTATTTGAGTCCTATCACGTTTGTCATCTCGTTAACTGTCATTTTGTGTGACTCTTATGCCGCATTATTCTTAACTGTCAAAAGTTTCCATGGCTGTTATTCCTTGAACTTATCGGACTTTCTGACACCAGAATTCCCCGTGAGGTGTAATTAACTTCTAATTTTATTAATTAATAATAATCAGGTCCATTGTACAATTTAGCCACCTCTTGACTGCATCCTATTGGGTCCTAATGTCCTATTTTCATCTCCAATTTGTCAATGACTCTATGTCTAATTGTTAAGCTGGGTGGACTAAATGTGATCCTACTCTTACTTCATACAATTTGGCCTGTTTTATCCAAATTTATCCTCTGATTATGATCCTTTCCCTTTTTCTGTAACACTACACCTTTTGTTCCTGATTTATTTATTTATCTTTTATCAAGACTCCTCAGTTGTGTCAAGTTCAGTGCCCAAGCAAGCTTCCATTCACTTCGACTCAAGCCCCACCAAGTATTGATTACGCCCCAGCAAGGAGTCCAGTTCGCTTGTTGCACATTTCATGTCTCATGGGTCTTTCGCCGCACCTCATTTTCAAGTTGTTGTCTTTAGTTGTAGCCTCAGAGGCAACTCATTCCTCACTCTCGGATGAGTCCATTTTCAACTGAGTCCATTCACATCTTGTAAGTTTCTTCACTCTCGCCTCAGAGGATGTCGTTTTCCTCCGGAGCGTTGTGCTCCCCCCAAGCACAAATATAGTCCTTCTTTGCTCTTGCAAAAGGTCGAAGGTGCTTCAGAGCCATGCACCGTTTTCTTGTTGTTCTCAGCTGTCGGTGGAGTCTCGGGATCGAGTTTCAGGGTCACTGCTGGATACTGGAAAAGACGGACTGGGAAACCAAACTTAAATATCGTCTTCCAATTAGCCATTAATTACCTAGTACCTTTTGTTAATCAAACTTCCAATTCTCCTATTAACAACAATTTAATATATTTGAGAAAAACGTTGCCTTTCCTTCATGAGCTCTCGGCTGTATTGTGATGGACCTTATGTGAAGAATTTTAAAGTGGCAGATTACCCCAAACTTAAAATTGCAAGTCTTAACTGTGATTTCTCTCAATTATACTGTGATTTCCAGAAGCTCATCCTAATTTCAGGCTACATTCTATTGTTTGTTTTCCTGCCTTTGATTTTATGCAATCCTCTCTATCATCTTTTCACCTTTCCTGGTTTGAGCCTTTAATTTCAGATAAAGTTTCCCAATTTTGCGTACAGAATGTACATTATTCATAATTAAGTCATGTTCCAAACATTGCATCCTCTCTGGTTTGGCCTCAGTATTATTGGTGTTATGCTCACTTACCGATATTACTGGACCATCTTGAATTTTTAATTCTCTGCCACTACATCAAAGGCAATTTCTCAGCTGATCACTTTTCCCATGCTCCAGTTAGGCTCCATTATTCGAATCTAGAACGTGGTTTTCATTTGAGTTTCTTACTTTTGGACTTCTGAATTGCTCCTATCGCTAATTTATTTCTACCGAGCATACTTTTACAAGAGTATTAAAAGAACCACCAGATTACTACCAAATCCAATCTCTCCTCGTTGGCATCTCCTCCTCTATTTTGAACTTGCTGCTTTTGACCTGTGCGTCTTGTTAAAGTGGGCAATGGTCAGCCTTGTCGGGCCAACGCAATTTACGAGCAGGCTCTCCATGCATATAATTCAGTCTTATGTCTAAATCCAGAAAATTCCTTTAATTCCAGCTGCTGCTGTGCAAGTGAGGACTTGATACCCCTCTTGCTCTCACAAATTAGTGTTGACCGGTTGAGTTTTCTTTAGACACTCAAATCACCTATATTTGTGTTGTAGTGGTTAGCCCTCGCATGCTCCTACTCCACCTGTTAGACGGCTGTTAAACATTAATTCTAAGTTCATGCTGTGTCTCTATGTCCTCCATGAGACAACGGATGTATCCGCCGTCTCAGGTTTTTTATGTAACGAGAAAATCAGAAGTATTGAGGAGAGCCCCAAAGAAACGAGTATCAATAATTTGTTTTCAATTTTGTCATCCTTTCAGCAATTTAAATTAATAAGTTGAGCTTTTCGTCAGATCCAATTTCCTATTCCTCTCAGAATGCTAAAAGGAGCGTCAGCTGGCCTTAGAGGGGTCCCCCATTATTTACGAGGGGGCCACACTCTTCTGCCACCGCTTGCTGTCGTCGCAGCATGTTTTTCTTTAGATACATCTATATTCGTGTCGTATTGATTAACACACGCATGCTCCTATTTCTCCAGTTGGTCATGCATTCTTTTACTCCTTCAGCATTCCGTCTTCCATCATTTTGTCATAGTTCCTTTCGCTGCTGGCCACGCAGGCCCCTAAAATGGGCACAACTCCAGCCGTTCGCACCGCCCCGACGTCACCCGCGCGGGGAGGGGCCAGCCTGAAACACAGTGGGCAGGTACAGGTTGGCCACCCTGCCGCCCAGGGGGCCGGATCCCCCTCCCCGCGCGTGCAGCGCAGGCGGGCACGCGCCCAAAGCAACGAGAGCACACCATCCTTATCCGTTCCTTTTGCTGCTTCTACAAGCACGCGCTCACACCCATGCACGCTCATGAGCATAACCACACACACGCACGCACTCACGAGCACGCACGCACACACACCCATTTACGCACGCACACACGCACTTACTGGGCCCAACAAGTACACACATCAAGCGTCCATTCATTCGGAAGCTCAAACAGACAACATTAAGCTGACAGAGTTCACAAAGATTACACAGGGACACAAAAGACATACAACGGGATTCGAATCCATTCCACATTTTGCTTCTTTCCAACTGCTGCTTAGCAGTTTGGTCATTTTAGCTGTCATCAGCGCAGATGCACTGACAAATACGCACGTCTTACTTAACTTTTTGTTTCGTTTCGTTCCTAATAGCGCTGTATATTTCCCCTTTATTCTGCAGAATTTAACTTAAGTGTGCACACAAATTACTTTTTATATGACTACTAAACCCCCCAGAGGCCTCTTTTCCACGTTTTCCATTTTCACACAGCAGCCGCACAAAACCATCGTCCAATAGCGGTTTTGTCGCAAGCTCAAATTTATCAAACTTTGACAGACGTGCATGCTATTACAGTGCGCCTCGACAAATCGGGATCGGACCGTTGCCGCGATAACGCACCAGCTACCTCGGTATTCAAAAATGACAGCCCACCGAGTTTACTCTGCCATTTTCTTGCACCAGCGTTTAAATCGAGGAGCCTTGTAACCCCCACACACTTCTAATTCGATCAGTGTCCAAACGACGTGGCTTACGCGCGCTTTATTTTCCTCGGTACCCTTAAAATCTGACCGGATCTCGGCACCCATAACTGGGTCTGACCGGACCACTTCGGCACCCTTAAAAAAGGGTCTGACCGGGTCACTTCCACATTCATGCTCACAGTTACGGATGCCAAGGCTGCGCACTTTTCCTATTTGCCAAACGCGGTCAGCGCAAGCCTCCCTTTTTTTGTTGGACTTTTGACGGAGACTAACCCGGCCACCGAAACTCTCCACAGGTGCGCACTTGGCCCGTACGGCCACTGAGTGCGACTGCAGTGTCTCAGCTTTTCCAGGAACTGCATCTGGGGCGGGTCGTTTCCTGTCGCAACAGTGTTCAATCGTATCTGTGTTTTCGCCTCATTCACACAGCTAAAATTTCTATCCTCTGTCGCCAAACTAAAGTCCACGTTTTATGGGACTTTCTACTATTCTTTTATTGTGACGGTCAACAGCGATGTCCCTGACAACCTGTCCCGTCACGAGCCACACTACTTCGGGCTTTTTTCTTTTTCATCATTCATCATTCTCACCAGACATGTCACTCACTCCACTGTGCACATTCCCCATTAATTTTTAAGTTACTGTTCACTTTTTATTTCTTATTTTTATTTATTTTTCTATTTTTATTTTATTTTTCCTTTGCTGCTTCTATTTGGGGCCACTCCCCCTTCGAAAGTCGAATTATGACGACTTTTTGACTGGGAGAGACAACTTACTCCCGAGACAGCTCATGGCCACATCAGATTCGGTTGTAACTGCCCCCTCAAGGGGCCGACCCCCCACCTGTCCAAGAATCGAGCATATCGCGGCGACTGTGGGCGAAGCATCTCACCTTAATGACAGCCGCTGGCCGACCGCTGGATTCTCGCTCAGGAAGCGGGCAGGAATTCCCCAGGGGAACACGAATCCTGTTCGTGACGCCAAAAATGTGGTGAATGGTCTTTGTTGTTTCGCTGGTCTCCAAAAAAACACTCAGTGGACGATGGCTGGTCCGGGTAAGGAAGCACTTCGGTGACACAAGATTTATTCAACCGATGTCAAAGTGATGTCTCTCCAAAAGTTAGGGTGGCCCCAAGAGCAAAGATGTTTCAGCTCTTGACAGCACAGATGTTCGCCCCAAAAAGGCCCTCGCGCTTCTTGCTCTTGCCCCTTGCGCCCCTGCGCCTTGCGCGCCCCTTGCTCTTCGCGCTCTCCTCTTCGCGTTCTTGACCCCCCTCTATCTGTTCTCCCCCATCATTTGTACCTCGTAAGACAAACGCTGCGGTCCGAGTCTCACTCTATTGGTTACTTCCGATGCCCTTAAAAGTGCATGGACAAAGGTATTCCTGGTCACGGACGAATGGCCCTTCCATATTCTAAGCACCTACACATTGCTGAAACTAGATCTTCTCTGTACCGCAAAAATAGCTTAGGGTCTTCTCACTGCTGCAAGGTCGCCATTTAAGGTGACATACAGTGACGCATAGAATCCAAAATTTACCTCACAATACAATTAAAAATGCTTATAAAACATAAACCAAACGTTGGAGGTGGTCATTTCTTCATGCGCAGTGATAAACTCGGCACTCTAAAGCACCCGAGAGCGTTTTTTTTCGATGCCAACCTAACCAGAGTGACGGGAGCGGCACAATTCAGAAAAAGTGCTCAGCTCGCCGAGAAAATGCGATTTAAGCAATAAAATTAAAAATGTTTATAAAACATAAACCAAACGTTGGAGGTGGTCATTTCTTCATGCGCAGTGAATAACTCGGCACTCTAAAGCACCCGAGAGCGTTTTTTTCTATGCCAACCTAACCAGAGTGACGGGAGCGGCACAATTCAGAAAAAGTGCTCAGCTCGCCGAGAAAATGCGATTTAAGCAATAAAATTAAAAATGCTTATAAAACATAAACCAAACGTTGGAGGTGGTCATTTCTTCATGCGCAGTGAATAACTCGGCACTCTAAAGCACCCGAGAGCGTTTTTTTCGATGCCAACCTAACCAGAGTGACGGGAGCGGCACAATTCAGAAAAAGTGCTCAGCTCGCCGAGAAAATGCGATTTAAGCAATAAAATTAAAAATGCTTAAAAAACATAAACCAAACGTTGGAGGTGGTCATTTCTTAATGCGCAGTAAAAAACTCGGCACTCTAAAGCACCCGAGAGCGTTTTTTTCGATGCCAACCTAACCAGAGTGACGGGAGCGGCACAATTCAGAAAAAGTGCTCAGCTCGCCGAGAAAATGCGATTTAAGCAATAAAATTAAAAATGCTTATTAAACATAAACCAAACGTTGGAGGTGGTCATTTCTTCATGCGCAGTGAATAACTCGGCACTCTAAAGCACCCGAGAACGTTTTTTTCGATGCCAACCTAACCAGAGTGACGGGAGCGGCACAATTCAGAAAAAGTGCTCAGCTCGCCGAGAAAATGCCATTTAAGCAATAAAATTAAAAATGCTTATTAAACATAAACCAAACGTTGGAGGTGGTCATTTCTTCATGCGCAGTGATAAACTCGGCACTCTAAAGCACCCGAGAGCGTTTTTTTTCGATGCCAACCTAACCAGAGTGACGGGAGCGGCACAATTCAGAAAAAGCGCTCAGCTCGCCGAGAAAATGCGATTTAAGCAATAAAATTAAAAATGCTTATAAAACATAAACCAAACGTTGGAGGTGGTCATTTCTTCATGCGCAGTGAATAACTCGGCACTCTAAAGCACCCAAGAGCGTTTTTTCGATGCCAACCTAACCAGAGTGACGGGAGCGGCACAATTCAGAAAAAGTGCTCAGCTCGCCGAGAAAATGCGATTTAAGCAATAAAATTAAAAATGCTTATAAAACATAAACCAAACGTTGGAGGTGGTCATTTCTTCATGCGCAGTGATAAACTCGGCACTCTAAAGCACCCGAGAGCGTTTTTTTCGATGCCAACCTAACCAGAGTGACGGGAGCGGCACAATTCAGAAAAAGCGCTCAGCTCGCCGAGAAAATGCGATTTAAGCAATAAAATTAAAAATGCTTATAAAACATAAACCAAACGTTGGAGGTGGTCATTTCTTCATGCGCAGTGATAAACTCGGCACTCTAAAGCACCCGAGAGCGTTTTTTTCGATGCCAACCTAACCAGAGTGACGGGAGCGGCACAATTCAGAAAAAGCGCTCAGCTCGCCGAGAAAATGCGATTTAAGCAATAAAATTAAAAATGCTTATAAAACATAAACCAAACGTTGGAGGTGGTCATTTCTTCATGCGCAGTGATAAACTCGGCACTCTAAAGCACCCGAGAGCGTTTTTTTCGATGCCAACCTAACCAGATTGACGGGAGCGGCACAATTCTAATAACCAATGTCATCAACCTCTCACTCCAGTCTGGCTCTGTACGCCCTGCACTGAAGACTGCCATTATTAACCCCCTGCTCAAAAAACCCTCACTTGACCCGGACAACCTTGCCAACTACAGTGTCACGGCTTCGGAGTGGAGAAATGGAGCAGGGCGACCAAGTGCAGCTTGGACCAGGGTTTATTGCAACAAACTCAAAAAGACTAGGCAAACTGACGTGACTAACCAACAAACTAACAAGACTAACAGACTAAATTGTGAAACAAAAGACAGGAACAAAACCAACCGTGACCGTGAGACATGCATGGTCCACGTGTTACACACACATACACAGACAATGCTCCGACGGGGAGTGACACTCAAACAGAACTTAAATACAACACAGGTAACGAGAGGCAGGTGCGTGTGATTACTCTACACAAGGGCACACAGGAAGGGAGGGGCGAGCACACGGACACAGAAACGATGACACAACCAAAACTGGGGACGAGGCATGACAGAACCCCCCCCACAAGGGACGGCTCCCGACGTCCCAAAAATCCAATCCCTCACGACGGCACGCGGGGGGGCGGGGGGGCAGATAGCCGCACTCGGGCGACGACTAGGTGCAGAGAGCCGCACTCGGGGGGCGTCGACTAGGGGCAGAGAGCCGCACTCGGGGGGCGGCGACTAGGGGCAGAGAGCCGCACTCGGGGGGCGGCGACTAGGGGCAGAGAGCCGCACTCGGGGGGGCGGCGGCGACTAGGGGCAGAGAGCCGCACTCGGGCGGCGGTGACTAGGGGCAGAGAGCCGCACTCGGGCGGCGGTGACTAGGGGCAGAGAGCCGCACTCGGGGGGCGGCGACTAGGGGCAGAGAGCCGCACTCGGGGGGCGGCGACTAGGGGCAGAAAGCCGCACAGGGGTGGCGACCAGGGGCAGAGAGCCGCACTGGGGCGGCGACTAGGGGCAGAGAGCCGCACTCGGGCGGCGGTGACTAGGGGCAGAGAGCCGCACTCGGGGGGCGGCGACTAGGGGCAGAGAGCCGCACAGGGGCGGCGACTAGGGGCAGAGAGCCGCACTCGGGGGGCGGCTAGGGGCAGAGAGCCGCACTCGGGCGGCGACTAGGGGCAGAGAGCCGCACTCGGGCGGCGACTAGGGGCAGAGAGCCGCACTCGGGCGGCGACTAGGGCAAACGGAGCCGCAATCGGCAGACACCCGGGGAAACAGAGCCGCAATCGGCGGACACCCGGGGAAACAAAACCGCAATCGGCGGACACCCGGGGAAACAGAGCCGCAATCGGCGGACACCCGGGGAAACAAAACCGCAATCGGCGGACGCCCGGGGAAACAAAACCGCTATCGGCGGACACCCGGGGAAACAAAGCCGCAATCGGCGGACACCCGGGGAGACAGAGCCGCAATCAGCGGACACCCGGGGAAACAGAGCCGCAATCGGCGGACACCCGGGGAAACAAAACCGCTATCGGCGGACACCCGGGGAAACAAAACCGCTATCGGCGGACACCCGGGGAAACAAAGCCGCAATCGGCGGACACCCGGGGAAACAAAGCCACAATCGGCGGGATTCGGGGAGGCGGAGTTGTGCGCAGCGGCACGAGTCAAGCATGTTGCCTTTCTAGATGTCGGGTGATGATCGCAGGTTCTGGCGCTGCTGGCACAAAGACCAACGGCGGCCGTGGGTCCAGCGTCGCTGGAGCAAAGTCCGATGGCAGCCGTCGAGCCGATGGTGCCGGGAGGAACCCTGATGGCGGCCGTGGGTCCGGCATCGCTGGAGCGAAGTCCGACGGCGGCCGCGAGTCTGGCGTCGCAGATGGGCGAAGTCCGATGGGAACGGCGGAGCCGGTCGCACCGGGAGGAACTCTGATGGCGGCCGCGAAGCCCATGGCGCTGGAACCTGCTCGAACGACGGGCGTGGATTGCAGGTCGCGGACGGGAGCTGATCCTGGAAGGTCCAAGCGCTGGTCGCTGTGATGGTCGGAGCATTCTGTCACGGCTTTGGAGTGGAGAAATGGAGCAGGGCGACCAAGTGCAGCTTGGACCAGGGTTTATTGCAACAAACTCAAAAAGACTAAGCAAACTGACGTGACTAACCAACAAACTAACAAGACTAACAGACTAAATTGTGAAACAAAAGACAGGAACAAAACCAACCGTGACCGTGAGACATGCATGGTCCACGTGTTACACACACATACACAGACAATGCTCCGACGGGGAGTGACACTCAAACAGAACTTAAATACAACACAGGTAACGAGAGGCAGGTGCGTGTGATTACTCTACACAAGGGCACACAGGAAGGGAGGGGCGAGCACACGGACACAGAAACGATGACACAACCAAAACTGGGGACGAGGCATGACATACAGACCAATATCTAAACTCCCGTTCCTCTCCAAGGTTCTGGAAAAAGTGGTAGCTGCCCAACTTCACACTCATCTTACCCGCAATAACATCGCTGAGAAATTTCAATCCGGGTTCCGCTCTGGCCACAGCACTGAAACAGCACTTGTTAGGGTCACCAACAACCTTCTCATGGCTGCCGATGCAGGCTCCCCGTCACTTCTCATCCTGCTGGATCTGTCCGCTGCATTTGACACTGTCCACCACAATATCCTCCTTAACCAGCTTCACTCCACTGGATTCTCTGGCACTGCTCTAACCTGGCTTCAGTCCTACCTCTCAAACCGGACCGAGTACGTTTCCCTGGGGGGGAAAAAATCCGACACTCACACTGTCACCTCCGGTGTCCCCCAGGGATCTGTACTCGGTCCTACCCTCTTCACTCTCTACATACTACCCCTCGGCAATATAATCAGGAAGTTCGGCATCTCATTTCATTGATATGCGGACGACACCCAGCTATACCTCAAACTTGACCCCCCGCCCTCCATAACCCAGCCTTCTCCATCTCCCTCATCCATCCTCTCCCTGTGTCTGGAGGAGATAAAAGTGTGGATGAATCTCAGCTTCCTGCAAGTTAACAGTGACAAAACCCAAGCCATGTTAATTGGCACTCCCCATCAGATCCATACCTGCCCAATAACAAGCATCTTATTCGCCGGTCTCACTATTCCCCTCTCAGCCACTGTCACCAACCTGGGTGTGAAACTGGACCCTCAACTCAACCTTGAGTCACACATAAAACACATCTGCAAAACCTCCTTCTTCCACCTCAGAAATATCTCCAAACTCCGCCCCACACTTACCCTGACGGATGCTGAGAAACTTGTCCACGCCTTTGTCTCCTCAAGGATAGACTATTGTAACGCACTCCTCATCGGGATCCCTAGCAAGAGCCTCCAGAGGCTTCAGTACATTCAAAACAGCGCTGCTAGGATCCTGATGGGGGTGCGGAAAAGCAATCACATCACACCCATCCTCCGTTCTCTGCACTGGCTCCCCATCAAATTCCGAATTGATTATAAGATCGCCCTCCTCACTCACCATTGTATCCTTGGACATGCTCCCCCATACCTCAAAGAACTCCTTGCCCCAAAACCTGCCACCCGAAGCCTCCGCTCATCCAATTCTCACCTTCTCCACGTTCCTAAAACCAAGCTGCGCACCATGGGCGACCGAGCCTTCTGCTATACAGCCCCTACACTGTGGAACTCCCTCCCCGACCACCTAAGAGCACCCCAATCCACTGACACTTTCAAAACTGGACTTGAAACTCACCTCTTTACCTTAGCATTTCCGTAATTTTTCTCATATCTGGGTTGTCGTCCAGTTGTTCTAAACTTGTCCTTGTTTTGTTTTCTTGTTTTTTATCTGCCATGTAGCACTTTGAGATTCCCCCAAATGTAAAGTGCGTTATAAATATAATTTATTATTATTATTATTATTAATTCAGAAAAAGTGCTCAGCTCGCCGAGAAAATGCGATTTAAGCAATAAAATTAAAAATGCTTATAAAACATAAACCAAACGTTGGAGGTGGTCATTTCTTAATGCGCAGTGAATAACTCGGCACTCTAAAGCACCCGAGAGCGTTTTTTTCGATGCCAACCTAACCAGAGTGACGGGAGCGGCACAATTCAGAAAAAGTGCTCAGCTCGCCGAGAAAATGCGATTTAAGCAATAAAATTAAAAATGCTTATTAAACATAAACCAAACGTTGGAAGTGGTCATTTCTTCATGCGCAGTGAATAACTCGGCACTCTAAAGCACCCGAGAGCGTTTTTTTCGATGCCAACCTAACCAGAGTGACGGGAGCGGCACAATTCAGAAAAAGCGCTCAGCTCGCCGAGAAAATGCGATTTAATCAATAAAATTAAAAATGCTTATAAAACATAAACCAAACGTTGGATGTGGTCATTTCTTCATGCGCAGTGATAAACTCGGCACTCTAAAGCACCCGAGAGCGTTTTTTTCGATGCCAACCTAACCAGAGTGACGGGAGCGGCACAATTCAGAAAAAGCGCTCAGCTCGTCGAGAAAATGCGATTTAAGCAATAAAATTAAAAATGCTTATAAAACATAAACCAAACGTTGGAGGTGGTCATTTCTTCATGCGCAGTGATAAACTCGGCACTCTAAAGCACCCGAGAGCGTTTTTTTCGATGCCAACCTAACCAGAGTGACGGGAGCGGCACAATTCAGAAAAAGTGCTCAGCTCGCCGAGAAAATGCGATTTAAGCAATAAAATTAAAAATGCTTATAAAACATAAACCAAACGTTGGAGGTGGTCATTTCTTCATGCGCAGTGAATAACTCGGCACTCTAAAGCACCCGAGAGTGTTTTTTTCGATGCCAACCTAACCAGAGTGACGGGAGCGGCACAATTCAGAAAAAGTGCTCAGCTCGCCGAGAAAATGCGATTTAAGCAATAAAATTAAAAATGCTTATAAATCATAAACCAAACGTTGGAGGTGGTCATTTCTTAATGCGCAGTGATAAACTCGGCACTCTAAAGCACCCGAGAGCGTTTTTTTCGATGCCAACCTAACCAGAATGACGGGAGAGGCACAATTCAGAAAAAGTGCTCAGCTCGCCGAGAAAATGCGATTTAAGCATTAAAATTAAAAATGCTTATAAAACATAAACCAAACGTTGGAGGTGGTCATTTCTTAATGCGCAGTAATAAACTCGGCACTCTAAAGCACCCGAGAGCGTTTTTTTCGATGCCAACCTAACCAGAGTGACGGGAGCGGCACAATTCAGAAAAAGCGCTCAGCTCGCCGAGAAAATGCGATTTAAGCAATAAAATTAAAAATGCTTATAAAACATAAACCAAACGTTGGAGGTGGTCATTTCTTCATGCGCAGTGATAAACTCGGCACTCTAAAGCACCGGAGAGCGTTTTTTTCGATGCCAACCTAACCAGAGTGACGGGAGCGGCACAATTCAGAAAAAGCGCTCAGCTCGCCGAGAAAATGCGATTTAAGCAATAAAATTAAAAACGCTTATAAAACATAAACCAAACGTTGGAGGTGGTCATTTCTTCATGCGCAGTGATAAACTCGGCACTCTAAAGCACCCGAGAGCGTTTTTTTCGATGCCAACCTAACCAGAGTGACGGGAGCGGCACAATTCAGAAAAAGCGCTCAGCTCGCCGAGAAAATGCGATTTAAGCAATAAAATCAAAAATGCTTATAAAACATAAACCAAACGTTGGAGGTGGTCATTTCTTAATGCGCAGTAATAAACTCGGCACTCTAAAACACCCGAGAGCGTTTTTTTCGATGCCAACCTAACCAGAGTGACGGGAGCGGCACAATTCAGAAAAAGCGCTCAGCTCGCCGAGAAAATGCGATTTAATCAATAAAATTAAAAATGCTTATAAAACATAAACCAAACGTTGGAGGTGGTCATTTCTTCATGCGCAGTGATAAACTCGGCACTCTAAAGCACCCGAGAGCGTTTTTTTTCGATGCCAACCTAACCAGAGTGACGGGAGCGGCACAATTCAGAAAAAGCGCTCAGCTCGCCGAGAAAATGCGATTTAAGCAATAAAATTAAAAATGCTTATAAAACATAAACCAAACGTTGGAGGTGGTCATTTCTTCATGCGCAGTGATAAACTCGGCACTCTAAAGCACCCGAGAGCGTTTTTTTCGATGCCAACCTAACCAGAGTGACGGGAGCGGCACAATTCAGAAAAAGTGCTCAGCTCGCCGAGAAAATGCGATTTAAGCAATAAAATTAAAAATGCTTATAAAACATAAACCAAACGTTGGAGGTGGTCATTTCTTCATGCGCAGTGAATAACTCGGCACTCTAAAGCACCCGAGAGCGTTTTTTTCGATGCCAACCTAACCAGAGTGACGGGAGCGGCACAATTCAGAAAAAGCGCTCATTTCGCCGAGAAAATGCGATTTAAGCAATAAAATTGAAAATGCTTATAAAACATAAACCAAACGTTGGAGGTGGTCATTTCTTCATGCGCAGTGATAAACTCGGCACTCTAAAGCACCCGAGAGCGTTTTTTTCGATGCCAACCTAACCAGAGTGACGGGAGCGGCACAATTCAGAAAAAGCGCTCAGCTCGCCGAGAAAATGCGATTTAAGCAATAAAATTAAAAATGCTTATAAAACATAAACCAAACGTTGGAGGTGGTCATTTCTTCATGCGCAGTGATAAACTCGGCACTCTAAAGCACCCGAGAGCGTTTTTTTTCGATGCCAACCTAACCAGAGTGACGGGAGCGGCACAATTCAGAAAAAGTGCTCAGCTCGCCGAGAAAATGCGATTTAAGCAATAAAATTAAAAATGCTTATAAAACATAAACCAAACGTTGGAGGTGGTCATTTCTTCATGCGCAGTGAATAACTCGGCACTCTAAAGCACCCGAGAGTGTTTTTTTCGATGCCAACCTAACCAGAGTGACGGGAGCGAGACAATTCAGAAAAAGTGCTCAGCTCGCCGAGAAAATGCGATTTAAGCAATAAAATTAAAAATGCTTATAAAACATAAACCAAACGTTGGAGGTGGTCATTTCTTCATGCGCAGTGATAAACTCGGCACTCTAAAGCACCCGAGAGCGTTTTTTTCGATGCCAACCTAACCAGAGTGACGGGAGCGGCACAATTCAGAAAAAGCGCTCAGCTCGCCGAGAAAATGCGATTTAAGCAATAAAATTAAAAATGCTTATAAAACATAAACCAAACGTTGGAGGTGGTCATTTCTTCATGCGCAGTGATAAACTCGGCAATCTAAAGCACCCGAGAGCGTTTTTTTCGATGCCAACCTAACCAGAGTGACGGGAGCGGCACAATTCAGAAAAAGCGCTCAGCTCGCCGAGAAAATGCGATTTAAGCAATAAAATTAAAAATGCTTATAAAACATAAACCAAACGTTGGAGGTGGTCATTTCTTCATGCGCAGTGATAAACTCGGCACTCTAAAGCACCCGAGAGCGTTTTTTTCGATGCCAACCTAACCAGAGTGACGGGAGCGGCACAATTCAGAAAAAGCGCTCAGCTCGCCGAGAAAATGCGATTTAAGCAATAAAATTAAAAATGCTTATAAAACATAAACCAAACGTTGGAGGTGGTCATTTCTTCATGCGCAGTGATAAACTCGGCAATCTAAAGCACCCGAGAGCGTTTTTTTCGATGCCAACCTAACCAGAGTGACGGGAGCGGCACAATTCAGAAAAAGCGCTCAGCTCGCCGAGAAAATGCGATTTAAGCAATAAAATTAAAAATGCTTATAAAACATAAACCAAACGTTGGAGGTGGTCATTTCTTCATGCGCAGTGATAAACTCGGCACTCTAAAGCACCCGAGAGCGTTTTTTTTTCGATGCCAACCTAACCAGAGTGACGGGAGCGGTGTGGTGTGCAAGGACTGGAGTCGGAGGCGGAGCGATAAATGACGGTGCCAACGGCAGTTGTTTTAATGACATTTATAACTTGCTTCTCTCAACCACGGGCCGACTCTTTTCCCTTCGAGATCCTAACACACTACTCTAAACCGGAAACTCCCACACGTGTAAACCATCCCACCGGAACTCGGCAACGTGAACTTAGGTTCCGGGTGAATTATGTCAACCCACTACACATGCCCCCCCAGAATTCACCCATAGTCAAAATCCCCGCGCCGGAAAGGAACGACAGACCGACCACAACGGGTGTAGGTGGCAGGGGCTGGCAGGGGGTCAAGGGTAGGGGGCGCCGCCGGAAAGACCGCTGGGCTGGACGGTCGCGTTGGCGGTCGGGCAGGCGGGGGCACGGTCAGGTCGGAGGGGCGAGGCGCTGGGGGGCGTCCGCGGCGTGGGGCCTGCGCCAATTCCAATGTCCGGGAAACATCCACGTGGGCAGGCTTAATCCTATCAACCGAGATAGTCTCAGGCCTACCGCCGATGTCCACGACCATGCTCTTACTCCCGTGCTGCAAGACCCTAAAAGGCCCGTCGTAAGGCGGACGCAACGGCCCGCGGTGGGCGTCGTGGCGGATGAACACAAAACCCGCCGAGCGTAGGTTGGCGGGCACCCGGGAAACAGGGGTGCAGTGCCGTGACGTGGGGACAGGTGCGAACGTCCCGGCAACTTCCAGCAGGGAGGACCGCTGCCCGGCCGCCGACCAAGGCGTTGTGGCGTCCGGAATGAAGTCCCCAGGAACACGTAGTACCTGGCCGTAGACAAGCTCAGCAGACGAGGACTGCAAGTCCTCCTTAGGGGCCGTCCTGAGGCCCAGCATGACCCAGGGAAGTCTGTCCACCCAGTTGCCATCCACCAGACTGGCGCGTAGAGCAGCCTTCATGGAGCGGTGGAACCGCTCGCACAGCCCGTTAGCCTGGGGGTGATAAGCGGTGGTGCGGTGCAGCTTGACGCCCAAGCTTCCAGCAACTACATTCCAGATCTCGGAAGTAAACTGTGCACCCCGGTCCGAGGAGAGGTCTGAAGGTGTTCCAAAGCGCGCGACCCATGTGCCAATAAACGCCCGGGCCACGTCAGCAGCCGAGGTTGAGGAGAGGGGGACGGCCTCAGGCCAACGGGTCGTCCTGTCCACCATGGTGAGGAGGTAGGTGAAACCATGGGAAGGGGGGAGCGGGCCCACAAGGTCGATGTTGACGTGGTCGAACCTCCTCTCGGGGACAGTGAACGGCTCCAACGGGGCCTTGGTATGGCGGTGCACCTTCGCACGCTGACAAGCCACACACGAGTCGACCCAGGCCCGCACGTCCCTCTTCAGCCCTTTCCAGACGAACTTCTGAGCCACCAGCCTCACGGACGCTTTTCTGCCAGGATGGGACAGGCCGTGTATCGCCTCAAAGACAGCCCGCTGCCAGCCGGCAGGGACAAGTGGTCTAGGTTGGCCGGTGGAGAGGTCGCACCACAGCCTGACACCTGAGTCGCCAACCGCGACCTCCTCCAGGCGCAGCCCAGTGTCCGAGTCCCTGAGCGACTGGATCCCAGGATCTGAGGCTTGGTCAGCACTCATACCTGAGTAGTCGAGCCCCAGCTGAACCGTGTGGATGACCGCTCTAGAGAGGCAATCGGCGACCACGTTGGACTTGCCGGCGATGTGTCTGATATCTGTGGTGTACTCGGAGATAAAAGACAGCTGACGCTGCTGGCGGGCGGACCACGGCTCAGCCACCTTGGACATAGAGAACGTGAGGGGTTTGTGGTCGACGAAAACCGTAAACTCACGGCCTTCCAGGATGGAGCGGAAATGGCGGATCGCCAACCAGACGCCGAGTAGCTCCCTGTCGAATGTGCTGTATTTGCGCTCTCTAGGGACCAGCTGGCGGCTGAAAAAGGCGAGCGGTTGCCAGGCGCCACCAACCCACTGCTCAAATACAGCACCAACTGCGTAGTCAGATGCGTCGGTCGTGAGGGCGACCGGGGCTCCAGGCGACGGGTGGACCAACATGGTGGCCTGGCACAGCGCAGCCTTAGTATCCTCGAAAGCCTTGATCCCCTCGGGGGTCCAGTCGATGTCCTGGTTGGGGGTTTTACCCTTAAGGGCCTCATACAGTGGGTGCATAATGTGGGCCGCCCGGCGTATGAATCGGTGGTAGAATGTAACCATCCCAAGGAACTCCCGGAGCCCCCGGGCCGAACGTGGGCGGGGAAAAGCGGAGACCGCCTCCACCTTTGTCGGGAGGGGGGTGGCCCCATTACTGCCGATGAGATGCCCAAGAAACTGGATCGACGGCACTCCGAAGACGCACTTCGCCGGGTTAATTATCAGGCCATGCTGGTCGAGCCTTGTGAAAAGGGCCCGCAGGTGTGCCGCATGCTCCTCCTCCGAGGAGCTGGCGACGAGGACATCGTCCAAGTAGACGAAGATGAAAGGCATGTCCCTAAGCGCAGAGTCCATCAACCGCTGGAAGGACTGGGCCGCATTTTTCAGGCCGAAGGGCATCCTAAGAAACTCGAAAAGCCCGAAAGGAGTCACCACTGCCGTTTTAGGGATGTCAGCAGGGTGCACTGGGACTTGGTGATAACCCCGCACCAGGTCCACCTTGGAGAACAGGTGCTTCCCTGCTAGATGTACCGAAAAGTCCTGAACATGGGGGACCGGGTAGCGGTCGGGCGTGGTGGCATCATTGAGGCGGCGGTAGTCGCCACACGGGCGCCAACCACCGTCTGGCTTAGGCACCATGTGGAGTGGGGAGGCCCACGGGCTGTCAGAGCGGCGAATAATGCCAAGGCGTTCCATGTTGGCGAACTCGGCCCGAGCAATCGTCAGTCTCTCCGGGTTGAGCCGTCGGGCCCTAGCGTAGATGGGGGGGCCTTTGGTCTCGATGTGGTGCTCGACCCCATGTTTAGCTGTGGTGGCGGCAAAAGTGGGCTGTGTAAGGCTGGGGAACTCCCCGAGGAGTTTCTTGTACACGTCGCCCTCGGAGAGTGAACTAGAGAGACTCACATAATTCCCCTCATCGCGGACACATGCGAAAGAGGAGAAGGTTAACGCGTCCACCAGGCGGCCATTCTTAACATCCACGAGCAGTCCGTGGGCGCACAAAAAATCTGCGCCGAGCAGGGGGAAGGAGATGTCGGCGGTGACAAAGTCCCATGTGAAACGCTGACCCCCGAAACATACGTCCACAGTCTTTGTGCCGTACGTCCTGATGGGGGTGTCGTTGGCGGATGTTAAGGGCGGGCCGTGCAACCCTCCAGCGGCGTCGTCCACCGTAGCCGGCAGGACGCTCCTCTGGGCACCGGTGTCACAGAGGAATCTGCGACCAGAGAGGGAGTCCTCAATGAACAGCAGCCGGTTCTTTTTGCCTGCGGTCACGGCCACTACTGAGCGCAGGCTTTGGCGTTTCCCGTCGTGTTGAAGTTGCAAGGGGAGCGGCACCTTTTAGCCTTGGCGCCAAAACGTGCATGGAAGTAGCACAAACCTGTGCTGGCGCGGCCGTCAGTTGCAGCGTGTCCTCTGCCAGGGGAAACGCCAGCGCTTGGGGACGTGTAGCTGCGTGTTGGGGCCAGCACACCAGGGGCGAAACGCTGGGTGGCCAAGTAGAAACGGTCCGCTTCCTCCGCCAGAGCACGCGGCTCCGTAATAGTCGTATTTGCGAGGGCCGTTTGGACGTGCGGCGGCATATGTCGCAGAAACAGTTCAATGAAAAGAAAATTCGGCTCTTCCCCACCCAGCAGGTTTAACATCATCTCCATGTGTTCAGAGGGTTTGCTGTCCCCCATGCCTTGAATAGCAAGCAGGCGCCGGGCTCGTTCGGATCGCGACAGTTCAAAAATCCTGAGGAGATAAGCCTTGAGCCCTGCATATTTATCCTGGGCCGGAGGGGAAGTGATGAAACTTACGGCTCTGGCCGCGGTGGAGCTTCCGAGTGCCGAGACAACGTGGTAGTAGCATGTGGCGTCATCCGTAATTCCCCGGAGGGCGAACTGAGCCTCCGCCTGTGCGAACCACGTTGCTGCAGAAGTCTCCCAAAACTCAGGCAGCCTAAGGACGGCGGAATGCGCCATGCCGTCTCGCTCGGTATTCTGTTCAGTCCCGGAATCCTCAGCGGGACTGATGTCGGGGTCACCAGTGTGGTGTGCAAGGACTGGAGTCGGAGGCGGAGCGATAAATGACGGTGCCAACGGCAGTTGTTTTAATGACATTTATAACTTGCTTCTCTCAACCACGGGCCGACTCTTTTCCCTTCGAGATCCTAACACACTACTCTAAACCGGAAACTCCCACACGTGTAAACCATCCCACCGGAACTCGGCAACGTGAACTTAGGTTCCGGGTGAATTATGTCAACCCACTACACAGGCACAATTCAGAAAAAGCGCTCAGCTCGCCGAGAAAATGCGATTTAAGCAATAAATTTAAAAATGCTTATAAAACATAAACCAAACGTTGGAGGTGGTCATTTCTTCATGCGCAGTGATAAACTCGGCACTCTAAAGCACCCGAGAGCGTTTTTTTTCGATGCCAACCTAACCAGAGTGACGGGAGCGGCACAATTCAGAAAAAGTGCTCAGCTCGCCGAGAAAATGCGATTTAAGCAATAAAATTAAAAATGCTTATAAAACATAAACCAAACGTTGGAGGTGGTCATTTCTTCATGCGCAGTGAATAACTCGGCACTCTAAAGCACCCGAGAGCGTTTTTTTCGATGCCAATTTATTAACAGAATTTGTTGAACAATATCTACACAGGGAACTTTTAATAAAGTGGCGTTCCTTAAAAGTTTGCTAGGTGCAAAGGTGCGCCCCGGTCAGAGCTCAGGATGGCCCAAAACACGAATAATAACGCTTCGGTGAGTGTACTCTTTATTTACCTTTTGTGTTCGTAAAAGTCAGTATTTTATTTACAGAATTACAGATTACAGATTTATTTATTAACAGAATTTGTTGAACAATATCTACACAGGGAACTTTTAATGAAGTGGCGTTCCTTAAAAGTTTGCTAGCTATGAGCTAGCGTTATGTTAGCTAATAGCTGGCTTTATGTTAGCATGGCTTACTTATACTCAAAACAGTTGAAAAAGAAGGACAAATGGACATCCGATAATGTGGCTGTCACCAAACTACTCTAATGCTTATTAAAGTCTAGTAACATTTAGCTATCACCGTTCCTATCTCCGTTGCCTTTCGCGGCGCCATCACCATATATATATATATATATATATATATATATGGCGATGGTGATATATATATATATATATATATTAATAGTCATTTTTTTCCACTCCTTTTATGTGTTTTATTTCTCATTATTACTACTATTACTTCAAATACTTCTAGAGTAACAACATCTGCCGGTGAAAAATTCCTTGTATGTGATCATATACTTGGCAAATAAATCGATTTCTGATTTTGATTCTGACAGGATAGTCATGCTGAGATTGTCCTGTCAGCCAGGCGCTTATTGGATTTAATAAGTTCGTCTGGAAGACAACAGGGCGCAGCCAGTGGTGGAGTAATAAATCAAGTTCCGAGGTTTAGTGTTACTAAACTTTAGTTCATGTACACATGGCTTATTTAATCTATATATTGCAGATGTATTGATGATTAATATATATTCCTTGATACAATCCTGCAGAGAACAGAGGCAGACGGAGAGCCCATCACTTCAGATGGAAATGACCAGGTAAAGACTATTGGGAGAGATGTTTGTTTTTGGGGGGGATTGACAGCTGCTCCCCAAAGAGCAAAAGAGAGGCTCGGCTTAGCGAAAAAAAACTGCATCACGATTTTTGTTGAATCGGCAATACCGATGTGTTTTAAAAATCACTTTCAAAGCAGGCTACACTAAGAAGAGTTCCTTGTTACATGTTCAATGCTGGATTTGTGGCAAAACATCAACAAATATTGTATATTCATAGTAATTCTAATGGATAATTAAAGAATACTACATAAATTAAAAGTGCAACGCAAAACAATGGATTTTTGCGCCTATTTTGAATTTTACTCTAACACAAAATACTTTCCCCCCTCAACAAATACAAATACCGACGGCTTACACTCCTATTTGAAGGTCTAAGTGATTGCCTTTTCAACTTTATTGGAAACTGATGAGGGTATGCAATACAGTGTGCCAAGGTTTTCTATTTTCATCTGTCATGTAAGACGATGTTCAAATTCTTTCAATAACACTGTCATTTTAGTTAAAAAAAAGTTAACAGATCATGTGATAGTTAATTTTTTACACTTTTTTTTATTTTCTATAGGTCTTTTCCAGGTCTCTTTACCAAGGGCAGAGGGAAGAGGCGCTTTTCCGCAGCAAATGTAGTTCCTGCCAAGAAACTTAAACCACTTGATGTGGCTTTCTATTTGTTGCCAAAGCAGTTTGAAAAAAACCCCATAGAACAGGAGCAAATAGTCCATATGCATGCAGGATTGGGCCGTAGGACTGCTCATTTAGATGAAAGCACAACACATGAAGAGGTAATAACAAGAAATTAGTTATTTAGGCTAGCTGTGATGTGTATTGTGAGGAATACAATATACAAGGATTTGCTAGTTTTTCATGGAGTGTGATGAATGCTATTACTGATTTGAATTATCTCTTTTTGGAGAGGCTTACATTTGTATTAATTTTTTTGCTTACAGTTGTGTGATGCCCTCAAACCTTTATTCCCAAAATTGGGGGCTGTGACTGGTGGGTGGCTGCTATACAAATCTGCAGGTAGGCCAACACCGGTTTGTGTATTAGTGTTGCGCAGTTGTAAAAAAGTACATTTGCAGCAGCTAACTTCACTGATGCACAAATGCACAATACTGATACTTTATAATTGAACAGATGGTTCCTAAATAAAACTAAGAATTCCTCAAACTCATCTCTGTATATTTATTATTAAGCCTGTTCAATTTAAGACATTTAGTTAACCTTTTATTAGGTCATGTCTAACTCCAGATCAGCAACCAATTGTTTGATTGTAATATTTGAGTTTGTAAAAGAAAAAAAAAGAGAGAAAAAAAGCCGGACTTGTTTTGTTTTTGGTGACTTTTTCAGCCTGATATGTTGTCAGACAAGAGGTCTAATTGCTTTGACTTAACTTCTAGCTATAATCTATATCTAATATACTGTTGAAAGTCCTAATTTTCCTCTCCTCTTTTCTATAGGTGGATGGGGTAGCCAAAAACTCTCTCTTGTGGCTCCTGATGACACTGGCTATACAGGCATGATCTTGAAGTCTGTAAGTCGTGGGGCTAAAAATCTATTCATAGCCCCAATTCAAGAGGAACTCAGCACAAATCCCCTACCACTGACTGATGAAGCATTCAGTAGCATGCCAAAAGCCACATGTCAGACGTGTGGAGTTGCAGTTCCTGTTCCACTCCTGACGGAACACATCAAGTCTTGTGGTGTCATGTATGTTGGCAGTGATGATAACCTGGCTGATGTGGAAAGCAGTGAGCCTGAAGACAGGAAATGTAAGAAGTCTTCATTTTAAGCTTTTGTAAGCATATTGTACAGTATTAAACAGAACTTTTTTTAAATTAACACTGTTCTTGCTTACAACTTCTCAACAGCAGATATGCACGAATGTCCTGTCTGCACAGAAATGTTTACTACTGACTTTATTGAGGTACACGCTTCTTTATGTGTGGAAAGGTATCCATTTGCTTCTATTATTAATTCTTTTTTTCTCTTGTTGGCAATTCTCACACTATCAGTTTAACACAGAAATAACTTTATGTGGGTAGGGCAGGAAAAGAGGTGTGCAATGAAAGCATTGTAATTGAGGAAGAGCAAGCGGCAATGCCTGGACCATCCGGAACTTGTGCAACTGCTACAGATGGTAGGTGGTGCTCAGGGTTTGCAGTGTCATAGGAAAGTTAAGGAAGTGAATCTACATGTTAAAGTCTTTGTTATCTTGACAGTCAAGCATGAATAATGAAACCACGTTTGTTCGTTTTTTCTTATTAGACTGGTTAACTATCAGTGACCCCACCAAGGCCATATCTCAGTGTGCTGACAGTTTTCTGCGTATTCATCAAACTGAGAGCCCCTTACTTCTCAGCATGGACATCAGAAAAAGCCCTGCTGAACAGGACATGGCACTAATCTCCTTCTACAAGCGAAATCATGTGGAATGGGGACGGCCTCTGAATTGCAAACTTGAAGGTAGCTCCAATTACAAGTTACAATGATCCAAAAATTTAAGTATTTTCTCTGTCTTTATTCTGTCAAACCTAATGTGTTACAGGAGATACTGCTATTGGACAGGGTGTAACTCGCTTCTTTTTCTCAACATGCATGGAAAAATTGAAGTCAGGGTTTTCCATCAATTTTGGTATGTTATGTGTATGGTTTCCTTCCAAATGCTATGTTTATTTAAAGCTGTTTAAGTTTTTTTTTTCATATTGTCTCTATAGGAAGTTTATCGTATTTGTATTGGTTTGCTTTACCATGAAAGTTCAGAGGATTCTATTAAATGTGTAATGCCTGTATTGACAACTACTATTTCCTGTCCATGACTACTAAGGGACTGTGAGAGCTATATTAACCTGCATGTCTTTGTATTGTGGACGGAAGCTTATTACTTTTTATTGAAATACTTATTTCGTGGTTTTTTTTTTTTTTTATGTCTTCAACAGCAAACTCAAATGTTACGCGGCTTTTGGAAGGAGAGACTGGCCATTTGGTTCCCTCAGCCTCTCACTTTCTTGTTGAAAGTGATATGTTCATGGTGGCGGGGAGAATGGTAGGCCACTCCTTTCTACATGGCGGACCATGCCTGTTGGGAATCAGCCCTGCAGTGATTCATGTCCTACTTGGTGGAAGTCCTGAAACTGCAACTGTTACACTTGAAGACTGTCCAGACCTGGATATCAGAGAAACAATCGGACTTGTATGTTTGATTTTAAAAATGTTTTTTCTTTCACTAAGATTTAATTTACAATGGGGCACCCTTTGATTGTGTATTCATTATCCCTATTGAGTGACATTAATATATGGATAATTTAAGATTATCAAATCAAGAGGGAGTGAACAAGATTTTTAATACTTAGTTTTCTAATACTGTAAATATAGTTTTATATAAATTATTTTAGAGCTTCTAAAATGCCAGTAATCTATCTATGGATAAAATAGATGGTGGTGCTTATTTGGATCCACTATGTAATATTCATATTCATTACTTTTTGCGAGTGCACATACAGAGGACAAATCAAAGGATGATTCTACTTTTCATTCTATATCCATTCTACTAAGTCTCTGAACTCTACTGGAGGAATGAACAATATTCTTCCAAACGATATTCCTTCATTTGGTGTTTTGATGATGAGGATGGTGGAGAATGCTGTCTAACACATCAGCCAAAAATGTCCCGTGTTCAAGTGGGTCAGTTATGGTGACTGAAGACCGTAGTATATAATTCACATTATATTTTCATCAAATCACCCAGTGACCCCTATGGATGAATCCCACCTCAATGTAGGGGTTGGGTATTTCAGTTTTTTCCTTTTATAGTAATTTGTCCCCCATCTGTAGTATCTGGCATTACACTTTTTCCCTCTGTCTTGAGGCTTGAAGGGGAATCCATACTGTCAGATAAGGATAAACAGCGGGTCCAGGACTTGGCCCATGCCTGGGACCTCCCTTGGCTAACTGAGCAAAACAGGAGATGGCTTTTTGAAAAGCTTTTGATTCATGCTGTGAGTAAAAGTCACAATTGGGATGTTTTGGTTATGAATGCACATTACTAAGTTTTTAAACATTGTGTCTGACAAAATTAAATTGTTGCACTATTTTCTGATTAATTTATGCTCAAGGAAAAAAAAATGGTCATGGTAAAATTCTTTTTCTATGTTACTCTTCAAGCTTTTAGATGAAGAATCTTGTGTTTTATCCTCTCTGTCTTATTAATATTAACAGGTAATAGGACGTGTCACAAGGCAAATTAAGCAGCTGAGACGAGGTCTTAAAGAAACCCCAATGTGGACACTGTTGACCCAAAGACCAGACACAGTGGCTTTGCTTTTTCCTGAAGAGGGAGCAGGAAATTTCAGCCCTGAGGTTAACTGTTTTCAATCTTGTTATTTCTGTTTTCCTACATACATAGACATCATGGCTACCAACCAGTGATATTTGATCAAAAATGATATGCGATTTTAAGTTAGAAAAATTACCAAAATCTTTTTCATGCTATTTTTTTTTCTTTTTTTCAATGTAGGTGCTTCTTCATCGACTCACATGGCCTTGTGAGGATAGTGACGATGATGACGATTGTTCAGTTGACACCAAATGCCGCATATCGGGCTATCTTCGACAGTTCATTGCTAATGGTAGGGGTACTGAGACACTTTGAAGTGCTATTTAAGTAGTTGGTTACCTTATTTGGTTATAGTATTGTAAAAGCTGTATAGCTATTTAAATATTCAGCATGCACTTCACACATTCACCATTGAGCTGGAAACAGCAACATTACATGAATTTATTAAAAAAATCTACCAATTATTTTTTTAAAAAAGCAACTAATTATGTTGCTGATTTCAACTCACGAGACGAGTCCAACCAGTCTCATTGTAAAAGAATATTTTTCTGTAAACTTCTCAAGGGTTTGGCTAAGCTTTTGAGTGTAAGCCATAGTTGGCCATTTATCATGACTAATTCAAAGGTTTTTAATTCCTTTTTAATCTACTCCATAGCAACACCAACTGAACTGACCAACCTGGTAAAATTCTGGACCGGATGGGAGATCCTACCACCAAGTCTCTCTGTAGAAGTGGTCGAGGGCAGATACCCCACAGCCTCCACTTGCTTTGAGACCCTGCGCATCCCAGGGCATTACAAGGATTACACATCTTTTAAATGTGACATCCTGGCCTGTATTTACAGTTGCCATACAGGATTTGGTCTTGTGTGAGACATTTGGCCTGTAGCCTTGTAAGACAAGATTGGATGTTAAAATGCTTGTTAGTTCTGTTAAAAGAACTGTTGGATGTTAAAATGCTTGTTAGTTCTGTTAAAAGAACTGTTGGATGTTAAAATGCTTGTTAGTTCTGTTAAAAGAACTGTTGGATGTTAAAATGCTTGTTAGTTCTGTTAAAAGAACTGTTGGATGTTAAAATGCTTGTTAGTTCTGTTAAAAGAACTGTTGGATGTTAAAATGCTTGTTAGTTCTGTTAAAAGAACTGTTGGATGTTAAAATGCTTGTTAGTTCTGTTAAAAGACCTGTTGTAAAAAACTCAGCACTCTAAAAGAAAACGTTGTGCAAGTTAATGTATTAAATATTTTCTCACTGTTACGGTACTTTGCAGTAACCTTTGCCAATAAATGGTCAATTCATAAGGTAAACTTCTGACTGAACTCCTGTGAAGCCCTCATAACCACTGAAAATGTTCTTCCCCCAATTTCCATCTCCGGTTTGGGAAGAAACCTCAATGTTCAAAATAATGCATTGTTTTTTTTTTCCTGGTTCATTATCCTTACACACGGTGCAAGGGGGATGGACAACTAAAGAGAAGGCAATACAAATGAGAAAAGGTTATTAAACAACAGATTTGTCACCTTTCAGGCAAACCTTAATTTTTCTTTGACAATTTAGTATACTAAAACTTCAGACTCAAACAGGTTTTGAGTTAAATAATGAAATGTCTGTCTGGGCTATGTTACACACAAACAGGGGGACTAAAGTGTTACTTAAATATTAACAGAACTTTCGTTCTCTTGACAAAGGAATAACATTACAATTCAGGTTAAAAAATTTTATTGTCTCTTAACTCAAATCATTCTGATCAGTTCAGACAAACTGCTCACAAAATTGAACGGCAGCAATGTAAGTATCGCAGCCATAGGACTGGGATGCAGCTCTCGGGTTAACTGCATCTCTTAAAGCTGTCATTTGTCCATCGGTCAGGGGTGATGCTGTGTCTGGAACAATGATGCTCGACTGGTCATCAAATGGAAGTCCGCTGTTCTCCCACTCAATGTCAAGAATATCCATGCCCTACAAATAGAGCATTTTGAGTTGTATGCAGTAAAAAAGTAGGCACACTTTCAAATGCTATAGAATGTGCTCTTGGCTTCTAATTAAATTTCATAAGTATGTTGACCACGCTGCATTCAAATAACATTTGTATGTACCTCTGTGTTATCTAGTCCTGGAATTGGGTAATGTGTACGACCCAGCTCCCACAGCTGGTTGGGGGTCATGTTGCTTTCTGTCCTCAGCGGATGATTGTCCCAACCATCACGAAAAGTACCTAGGTCATCCTGCAGGCGTGGGAGAAACACGAAGTGACAGCAGAAGAGGTGTGTTTCATTGTCGATGCTGTGGAAGCCCTCTTCTTCCAGGTAGTGGAGAACATCATAGTAGATGCATGTTACAGCTACCCACAGGTCTCTCTACAGCCGCTCAATCCTTGAAAATTTAAATGGGGGGTGGGGGAATTTTTTTATATATATATTTAATCCACAAAAATTAAAACCAGGTCTTTGAGTTTCTTCTTTTTTTGCATTTATGCGTACCCACTATATAGATCTTGTTACATACTATACTGCATGTCATTACACTTTTGCAAATTATAGTGCTACTGCTACATTGCATCAGTGAGGTGGCAGCTTTGATTAGCAATATTCCATTGAACAAACCTTTGGTTGTGAACACTCTTCCCGGATATAAAGCTGCTCTTCCCAGGGCCACGGACTGTAAACATGCTGCGTGCAACGTCAACATTTTCCACTCCCTGATCAGCACGAACCCTAAAATAGACAACACAATTTTGGATGTGTATGTGTAATGTAATTTTATTTACTTATTAATGATCGATATAAAATTATACTTCTTGTACGGTGTCGGACACTGTATTGTACGCAGACGTAGAATAAGTATTCAATTATTATTAAATATATTGATGTAGTTAAAGCATTGCAGTAAAAGTAGTTTGCTCCCGCTGACTGATATATGACATTAGATCATTACATCTCACATGGAAACCACTGGTTTCATTAACAATCTATTTTAAAAAAAAGTAACTAAAGCTGTCAGATAAATGTTGTGGAGTAGAGAGTATAATACTTCCTCTGAGATGTAGTGGAAGTATAAAGTAGCAGTATCACATGGAAATCCTCAACTACTGTAGTACAAGCGTCTCAAATTTGTACTTAAAAGTCCCCCTTGACTCAAACAATAGTGTTTCTTTATATATATACATATATAAAAATGTCCTTACTTTCCGCCACTGCTTGTAGTGTAAAAACTCCCAGTTTAAAATATACATTCACCTGAGAGGAAAACCAAACTTCTCAACAGATTCTAGGAAGAAAGCCAGGGTGGTTGATGCAAGGTTGTTGGAGGCTGCACCAAGATACATTATCTGTAGCACAAATACAAATACACAACCTTGAGACACTCAAGCATTTAATGATTACAGAAATGTGTACTCTTAGTCCAAACAACTGTGCTTACCTTACGGGAAAAACCGTCAATACCACCAAAGACAACGATGTTGTAGCTGAAAGAGAATTTAAGAAAAAAATTCAGCTGCATATAACATACTGCCAGTGTTCTAAACACAGTTTCTAAACGTAATACACCAGGTGTATACCATTTTTAAGGAGCTTAGCTGTGATGGTACATATACAGTAACATGAAAGCAGCAGTATAAAAAATGTGTTATGGAGCATACTGATAACTACCAAATACTTTGCAAACACACTTTGAATGTATGCATTTTGCCAAAAACATTGCTTGATAAGAATTTACCGAATTAATTTATGGTTTGTATCTATGTGCATCAAAGACTGGGGTCCTGGAACTGAGTAGGTCCGTCGAGCGATACATCCTACGTGGACCATGCGGCTTATGACACCAGTGGTGTCAACACGGTGCATGGAGGCTCTGACGCGGTTATACTGCACCCTCAGTCCTCTGGCTTGCAGAAGGGCCTTCACCATCCGATATCCAGAGTGAGGCTGCCTCGACTTAATCTCTCTTACACACTGATCTAACTCTTCATCAGTCATAGTGCTGTATAATCCCTTAACTGAGACTCAGCCATGCGTCTGTATACTGTGCGCCTGGACATCCCCAAAAGTTTAGCTATACATGGAACAGACAGATTAAGTTCCAAAAGTTTGCTAAGGTACTCTGGGGATATGACCATTCTTTGTCGCCCAGCCGGTCCTTGCTCAAACTGCACAACTGCAATGTGTTGCTCCCTTTTGTCTTTTTCCAGATTGATAAGACTGTGTAGCTGTGTCAGTGAGTCTAGAATAGCTGGACAAACAGTTACTTGACTGGATACAGCATTTAATAACACAAGTTCTTGTGTGCAAGTGAACTCTAAGAAGTCCAGGTCAAGAGGCATGCGTCCCAGAATATGCTCCAATTGAGAGCGAAGTCTTTCTAAAAGATGATTAAGCAGGAGTTCCTAGGAGAGAAAAACAAAATCACTGTGTGAGCACATTTTATGGAAAATTCAAACTAAGCATGGATTTGTTAACATTTTTATGTTCTCTTTTTATTGTCTCAAGTAAGTTAACATCTCATGAGTATCGGAGTGAGTTCAGAGCTGAGATTATTTATTTTCATATGAAAAATGCTCATCTGTAAATGTATTCTGTAATTCTGTAAATAAAATACTGACTTTTACGAACACAAAAGGTAAATAAAGAGTACACTCACCGAAGCGTTATTATTCGTGTTTTGGGCCATCCTGAGCTCTGACCGGGGCGCACCTTTGCACCTAGCAAACTTTTAAGGAACGCCACTTTATTAAAAGTTCCCTGTGTAGATATTGTTCAACAAATTCTGTTAATAAATAAATCTGTAATCTGTAATTCTGTAAATAAAATACTGACTTTTACGAACACAAAAGCTAAATAAAGAGTACACTCACCGAAGCGTTATTATTCTGCGTTTTGGGCCATCCTGAGCTCTGACCGGGGCGCACCTTTGCACCGGAGCGTCACATGACCAATGGAGCTTAACTTGATTGGCTGAACGTTGGATGATTTGATACAGGGATCGATTACTTCTCCCTTGGTTACCCCGGATGTCCGCGCTGAATATTTTTACACTGAATTTTTGGAGACATTGAATTTTTTTACATTGAATTTTCTGAGATGTCGAATTTTTTTACACTGAATTTTTTAAGACATTGAATTTTTTTACACTGAATTTTTTGAGACATTGAAAAAAATGTCTTAGGAAAAAAAAATTCAGTGCTAGAAATTCGATGGCTTTTAAAATTCAAAGTCTGATTTAGACGCAAAAAAAATTCAGTGTTAAAAATTGGATGTAAAAAAATTCAGTGCTACAAATTCGAATTCAAAATCCGATGGCACAGATAAACTTCCATATTCATGCGCAGTGAATAACTCGGCACTCTAAAGCACCCGAGAGCGTTTTTTTCGATGCCAACCTAACCAGAGTGACGGGAGCGGCACAATTCAGAAAAAGCGCTCAGCTCGCCGAGAAAATGCGATTTAAGCAATAAATTTAAAAATGCTTATAAAACATAAACCAAACGTTGGAGGTGGTCATTTCTTCATGCGCAGTGATAAACTCGGCACTCTAAAGCACCCGAGAGCGTTTTTTTCGATGCCAACCTAACCAGAGTGACGGGAGCGGCACAATTCAGAAAAAGTGCTCAGCTCGCCGAGAAAATGCGATTTAAGCAATAAAATTAAAAATGCTTATAAAACATAAACCAAACGTTGGAGGTGGTCATTTCTTCATGCGCAGTGATAAACTCGGCACTCTAAAGCACCCGAGAGCGTTTTTTTCGATGCCAACCTAACCAGAGTGACGGGAGCGGCACAATTCAGAAAAAGCGCTCAGCTCGCCGAGAAAATGCGATTTAAGCAATAAAATTAAAAATGCTTATAAAACATAAACCAAACGTTGGAGGTGGTCATTTCTTCATGCGCAGTGATAAACTCGGCACTCTAAAGCACCCGAGAGCGTTTTTTTCGATGCCAACCTAACCAGAGTGACGGGAGCGGCACAATTCAGAAAAAGTGCTCAGCTCGCCGCGAAAATGCGATTCAAGCAATAAAATTAAAAATGCTTATTAAACATAAACCAAACGTTGGAGGTGGTCATTTCTTCATGCGCAGTGAATAACTCGGCACTCTAAAGCACCCGAGAGCGTTTTTTTCGATGCCAACCTAACCAGAGTGACGGGAGCGGCACAATTCAGAAAAAGTGCTCAGCTCGCCGAGAAAATGCGATTTAAGCAATAAAATTAAAAATGCTTATAAAACATAAACCAAACGTTGGAGGTGGTCATTTCTTAATGCGCAGTAATAAACTCGGCACTCTAAAGCACCCGAGAGCGTTTTTTTCGATGCCAACCTAACCAGAGTGACGGGAGCGGCACAATTCAGAAAAAGTGCTCAGCTCGCCGAGAAAATGCGATTTAAGCAATAAAATTAAAAATGCTTATAAAACATAAACCAAACGTTGGAGGTGGTCATTTCTTAATGCGCAGTAATAAACTCGGCACTCTAAAGCACCCGAGAGCGTTTTTTTCGATGCCAACCTAACCAGAGTGACGGGAGCGGCACAATTCAGAAAAAGTGCTCAGCTCGCCGAGAAAATGCGATTTAAGCAATAAAATTAAAAATGCTTATTAAACATAAACCAAACGTTGGAGGTGGTCATTTCTTCATGCGCAGTGAATAACTCGGCACTCTAAAGCACCCGAGAGCGTTTTTTTCGATGCCAACCTAACCAGAGTGACGGGAGCGGCACAATTCAGAAAAAGCGCTCAGCTCGCCGAGAAAATGCGATTTAAGCAATAAAATTAAAAATGCTTATTAAACATAAACCAAACGTTGGAGGTGGTCATTTCTTCATGCGCAGTGATAAACTCGGCACTCTAAAGCACCCGAGAGCGTTTTTTTCGATGTCAACCTAACCAGAGTGACGGGAAGCGGCACAATTCAGAAAAAGTGCTCAGCTCGCCGAGAAAATGCGATTTAAGCAATAAAACTAAAAATGCTTATAAAACATAAACCAAACGTTGGAGGTGGTCATTTCTTCATGCGCAGTGAATAACTCGGCACTCTAAAGCACCCGAGAGCGTTTTTTTCGATGCCAACCTAACCAGAGTGACGGGAGCGGCACAATTCAGAAAAAGCGCTCAGCTCGCCGAGAAAATGCGATTTAAGCAATAAATTTAAAAATGCTTATAAAACATAAACCAAACGTTGGAGGTGGTCATTTCTTCATGCGCAGTGATAAACTCGGCACTCTAAAGCACCCGAGAGCGTTTTTTTCGATGCCAACCTAACCAGAGTGACGGGAGCGGCACAATTCAGAAAAAGTCAGCTCGCCGAGAAAATGCGATTTAAGCAATAAAATTAAAAATGCTTATTAAACATAAACCAAACGTTGGAGGTGGTCATTTCTTCATGCGCAGTGAATAACTCGGCACTCTAAAGCACCCGATAGCGTTTTTTTCGATGCCAACCTAACCAGAGTGACGGGAGCGGCACAATTCAGAAAAAGTGCTCAGCTCGCCGAGAAAATGCGATTTAAGCAATAAAATTAAAAATGCTTATAAAACATAAACCAAACGTTGGAGGTGGTCATTTCTTAATGCGCAGTAATAAACTCGGCACTCTAAAGCACCCGAGAGCGTTTTTTTCGATGCCAACCTAACCAGAGTGACGGGAGCGGCACAATTCAGAAAAAGTGCTCAGCTCGCCGAGAAAATGCGATTTAAGCAATAAAATTAAAAATACTTATAAAACATAAACCAAACGTTGGAGGTGGTCATTTCTTCATGCGCAGTGAATAACTCGGCACTCTAAAGCACCCGAGAGCGTTTTTTTCGATGCCAACCTAACCAGAGTGACGGGAGCGGCACAATTCAGAAAAAGTGCTCAGCTCGCCGAGAAAATGCGATTTAAGCAATAAAATTAAAAATGCTTATAAAACATAAACCAAACGTTGGAAGTGGTCATTTCTTCATGCGTAGTGATAAACTCGGCACTCTAAAGCACCCGAGAGCGTTTTTTTCGATGCCAACCTAACCAGAGTTACGGGAGCGGCACAATTCAGAAAAAGCGCTCAGCTCGCCGAGAAAATGCGATTTAAGCAATAAAATTAAAAATGCTTATAAAACATAAACCAAACGTTGGAGGTGGTCATTTCTTCATGCGCAGTGATAAACTCGGCACTCTAAAGCACCCGAGAGCGTTTTTTTCGATGCCAACCTAACCAGAGTGACGGGAGCGGCACAATTCAGAAAAAGCGCACAGCTCGCCGAGAAAATGCGATTTAAGCAATAAAATTAAAAATGCTTATAAAACATAAACCAAACGTTGGAGGTGGTCATTTCTTCATGCGCAGTGATAAACTCGGCACTCTAAAGCACCCGAGAGCGTTTTTTTCGATGCCAACCTAACCAGAGTGACGGGAGCGGCACAATTCAGAAAAAGTGCTCAGCTCGCCGAGAAAATGCGATTTAAGCAATAAAATTAAAAATGCTTATAAAACATAAACCAAACGTTGGAGGTGGTCATTTCTTCATGCGCAGTGAATAACTCGGCACTCTAAAGCACCCGAGAGCGTTTTTTTCGATGCCAACCTAACCAGAGTGACGGGAGCGGCACAATTCAGAAAAAGTGCTCAGCTCGCCGAGAAAATGCGATTTAAGCAATAAAATTAAAAATGCTTATAAAACATAAACCAAACGTTGGAGGTGGTCATTTCTTCATGCGCAGTGATAAACTCGGCACTCTAAAGCACCCGAGAGCGTTTTTTTCGATGCCAACCTAACCAGAGTGACGGGAGCGGCACAATTCAGAAAAAGTGCTCAGCTCGCCGAGAAAATGCGATTTAAGCAATAAAATTAAAAATGCTTATAAAACATAAACCAAACGTTGGAGGTGGTCATTTCTTCATGCGCAGTGAATAACTCGGCACTCTAAAGCACCCGAGAGCGTTTTTTTCGATGCCAACCTAACCAGAGTTACGGGAGCGGCCCAATTCAGAAAAAGTGCTCAGCTCGCCGAGAAAATGCGATTTAAGCAATAAAATTAAAAATGCTTATTAAACATAAACCAAACGTTGGAGGTGGTCATTTCTTCATGCGCAGTGAATAACTCGGCACTCTAAAACACCCGAGAGCGTTTTTTTCGATGCCAACCTAACCAGAGTGACGGGAGCGGCACAATTCAGAAAAAGCGCTCAGCTCGCCGAGAAAATGCGATTTAAGCAATAAAATTAAAAATGCTTATTAAACATAAACCAAACGTTGGAGGTGGTCATTTCTTCATGCGCAGTGAATAACTCGGCACTCTAAAGCACCCGAGAGCGTTTTTTTCGATGCCAACCTAACCAGAGTGACGGGAGCGGCACAATTCAGAAAAAGCGCTCAGCTCGCCGAGAAAATGCGATTTAAGCAATAAAATTAAAAATGCTTATAAAACATAAACCAAACGTTGGAGGTGGTCATTTCTTCATGCGCAGTGATAAACTCGGCACTCTAAAGCACCCGAGAGCGTTTTTTTCGATGCCAACCTAACCAGAGTGACGGGAGCGGCACAATTCAGAAAAAGTGCTCAGCTCGCCGAGAAAATGCGATTTAAGCAATAAAATTAAAAATGCTTATAAAACATAAACCAAACGTTGGAGGTGGTCATTTCTTAATGCGCAGTAATAAACTCGGCACTCTAAAGCACCCGTGAGCGTTTTTTTCGATGCCAACCTAACCAGAGTGACGGGAGCGGCACAATTCAGAAAAAGCGCTCAGCTCGCCGAGAAAATGCGATTTAAGCAATAAAATTAAAAATGCTTATAAAACATAAACCAAACGTTGGAGGTGGTCATTTCTTCATGCGCAGTAATAAACTCGGCACTCTAAAGCACCCGAGAGCGTTTTTTTCGATGCCAACCTAACCAGAGTGACGGGAGCGGCACAATTCAGAAAAAGCGCTCAGCTCGCCGAGAAAATGCGATTTACGCAATAAAATTAAAAATGCTTATAAAACATAAACCAAACGTTGGAGGTGGTCATTTCTTCGTGCGCAGTGAATAACTCGGCACTCTAAAGCACCCGAGAGCGTTTTTTTCGATGCCAACCTAACCAGAGTGACGGGAGCGGCACAATTCAGAAAAAGTGCTCAGCTCGCCGAGAAAATGCGATTTAAGCAAAAAAATTAAAAATGCTTATAAAACATAAACCAAACGTTGGAGGTGGTCATTTCTTAATGCGCAGTAATAAACTCGGCACTCTAAAGCACCCGAGAGCGTTTTTTTCGATGCCAACCTAACCAGAGTGACGGGAGCGGCACAATTCAGAAAAAGTGCTCAGCTCGCCGAGAAAATGCGATTTAAGCAATAAAATTAAAAATGCTTATTAAACATAAACCAAACGTTGGAGGTGGTCATTTCTTCATGCGCAGTGAATAACTCGGCACTCTAAAGCATCCGAGAGCGTTTTTTTCGATGCCAACCTAACCAGAGTGACGGGAGCGGCACAATTCAGAAAAAGCGCTCAGCTCGCCGAGAAAATGCGATTTAAGCAATAAAATTAAAAATGCTTATAAAACATAAACCAAACGTTGGAGGTGGTCATTTCTTAATGCGCAGTAATAAACTCGGCACTCTAAAGCACCCGAGAGCGTTTTTTTCGATGCCAACCTAACCAGAGTGACGGGAGCGGCACAATTCAGAAAAAGTGCTCAGCTCGCCGAGAAAATGCGATTTAAGCAATAAAATTAAAAATGCTTATTAAACATAAACCAAACGTTGGAGGTGGTCATTTCTTCATGCGCAGTGAATAACTCGGCACTCTAAAGCACCCGAGAGCGTTTTTTTCGATGCCAACCTAACCAGAGTGACGGGAGCGGCACAATTCAGAAAAAGCGCTCAGCTCGCCGAGAAAATGCGATTTAAGCAATAAAATTAAAAATGCTTATTAAACATAAACCAAACGTTGGAGGTGGTCATTTCTTCATGCGCAGTGAATAACTCGGCACTCTAAAGCACCCGAGAGCGTTTTTTTCGATGCCAACCTAACCAGAGTGACGGAGCGGCACAATTCAGAAAAAGCGCTCAGCTCGCCGAGAAAATGCGATTTAAGCAATAAAATTAAAAATGCTTATAAAACATAAACCAAACGTTGGAGGTGGTCATTTCTTCATGCGCAGTGATAAACTCGGCACTCTAAAGCACCCGAGAGCGTTTTTTTCGATGCCAACCTAACCAGAGTGACGGGAGCGGCACAATTCAGAAAAAACGCTCAGCTCGCCGAGAAAATGCGATTTAAGCAATAAAATTAAAAATGCTTATAAAACATAAACCAAACGTTGGAGGTGGTCATTTCTTCATGCGCAGTGATAAACTCGGAACTCTAAAGCACCCGAGAGCGTTTTTTTCGATGCCAACCTAACCAGAGTGACGGGAGCGGCACAATTCAGAAAAAGTGCTCAGCTCGCCGAGAAAATGCGATTTAAGCAATAAAATTAAAAATGCTTATAAAACATAAACCAAACGTTGGAGGTGGTCATTTCTTAATGCGCAGTAATAAACTCGGCACTCTAAAGCACCCGTGAGCGTTTTTTTCGATGCCAACCTAACCAGAGTGACGGGAGCGGCACAATTCAGAAAAAGTGCTCAGCTCGCCGAGAAAATGCGATTTAAGCAATAAAATTAAAAATGCTTATAAAACATAAACCAAACGTTGGAGGTGGTCATTTCTTCATGCGCAGTGATAAAGTCGGAACTCTAAAGCACCCGAGAGCGTTTTTTTCGATGCCAACCTAACCAGAGTGACGGGAGCGGCACAATTCAGAAAAAGTGCTCAGCTCGCCGAGAAAATGCGATTTAAGCAATAAAATTAAAAATGCTTATTAAACATAAACCAAACGTTGGAGGTGGTCATTTCTTCATGCGCAGTGATAAACTCGGCACTCTAAAGCACCCGAGAGCGTTTTTTTCGATGCCAACCTAACCAGAGTGACGGGAGCGGCACAATTCAGAAAAAGTGCTCAGCTCGCCGAGAAAATGCGATTTAAGCAATAAAACTAAAAATGCTTATAAAACATAAACCAAACGTTGGAGGTGGTCATTTCTTCATGCGCAGTGAATAACTCGGCACTCTAAAGCACCCGAGAGCGTTTTTTTCGATGCCAACCTAACCAGAGTGACGGGAGCGGCACAATTCAGAAAAAGCTCTCAGCTCGCCGAGAAAATGCGATTTAAGCAATAAATTTAAAAATGCTTATAAAACATAAACCAAACGTTGGAGGTGGTCATTTCTTCATGCGCAGTGATAAACTCGGCACTCTAAAGCACCCGAGAGCGTTTTTTTCGATGCCAACCTAACCAGAGTGACGGGAGCGGCACAATTCAGAAAAAGCGCTCAGCTCGCCGAGAAAATGCGATTCAAGCAATAAAATTAAAAATGCTTATTAAACATAAACCAAACGTTGGAGGTGGTCATTTCTTCATGCGCAGTGAATAACTCGGCACTCTAAAGCACCCGAGAGCGTTTTTTTCGATGCCAACCTAACCAGAGTGACGGGAGCGGCACAAATCAGAAAAAGCGCTCAGCTCGCCGAGAAAATGCGATTTAAGCAATAAAATTAAAAATGCTTATAAAACATAAACCAAACGTTGGAGGTGGTCATTTCTTCATGCGCAGTGATAAACTCGGCACTCTAAAGCACCCGAGAGCGTTTTTTTTCGATGCCAACCTAACCAGAGTGACGGGAGCGGCACAATTCAGAAAAAGTGCTCAGCTCGCCGAGAAAATGCGATTTAAGCAATAAAATTAAAAATGCTTATAAAACATAAACCAAACGTTGGAGGTGGTCATTTCTTAATGCGCAGTAATAAACTCGGCACTCTAGAGCACCCGAGAGCGTTTTTTTCGATGCCAACCTAACCAGAGTGACGGGAGCGGCACAATTCAGAAAAAGTGCTCAGCTCGCCGAGAAAATGCGATTTAAGCAATAAAATTAAAAATGCTTATAAAACATAAACCAAACGTTGGAAGTGGTCATTTCTTCATGCGCAGTGATAAACTCGGCACTCTAAAGCACCCGAGAGCGTTTTTTTCGATGCCAACCTAACCAGAGTGACGGGAGCGGCACAATTCAGAAAAAGCGCTCAGCTCGCCGAGAAAATGCGATTTAAGCAATAAAATTAAAAATGCTTATAAAACATAAACCAAACGTTGGAAGTGGTCATTTCTTCATGCGCAGTGATAAACTCGGCACTCTAAAGCACCCGAGAGCGTTTTTTTCGATGCCAACCTAACCAGAGTTACGGGAGCGGCACAATTCAGAAAAAGCGCTCAGCTCGCCGAGAAAATGCGATTTAAGCAATAAAATTAAAAATGCTTATAAAACATAAACCAAACGTTGGAGGTGGTCATTTCTTCATGCGCAGTGATAAACTCGGCACTCTAAAGCACCCGAGAGCGTTTTTTTCGATGCCAACCTAACCAGAGTGACGGGAGCGGCACAATTCAGAAAAAGTGCTCAGCTCGCCGAGAAAATGGGATTTAAGCAATAAAATTAAAAATGCTTATAAAACATAAACCAAACGTTGGAGGTGGTCATTTCTCCATGCGCAGTGAATAACTCGGCACTCTAAATCACCCGAGAGCGTTTTTTTCGATGCCAACCTAACCAGAGTGACGGGAGCGGCACAATTCAGAAAAAGTGCTCAGCTCGCCGAGAAAATGCGATTTAAGCAATAAAATTAAAAATGCTTATAAAACATAAACCAAACGTTGGAGGTGGTCATTTCTTAATGCGCAGTAATAAACTCGGCACTCTAAAGCACCCGAGAGCGTTTTTTTCGATGCCAACCTAACCAGAGTGACGGGAGCGGCACAATTCAGAAAAAGTGCTCAGCTCGCCGAGAAAATGCGATTTAAGCAATAAAATTAAAAATGCTTATAAAACATAAACCAAACGTTGGAGGTGGTCATTTCTTAACGCGCAGTAATAAACTCGGCACTCTAAAGCACCCGAGAGCGTTTTTTTCGATGCCAACCTAACCAGAGTGACGGGAGCGGCACAATTCAGAAAAAGTGCTCAGCTCGCCGAGAAAATGCGATTTAAGCAATAAAATTAAAAATGCTTATTAAACATAAACCAAACGTTGGAGGTGGTCATTTCTTCATGCGCAGTGAATAACTCGGCACTCTAAAGCACCCGATAGCGTTTTTTTCGATGCCAACCTAACCAGAGTGACGGGAGCGGCACAATTCAGAAAAAGTGCTCAGCTCGCCGAGAAAATGCGATTTAAGCAATAAAATTAAAAATGCTTATAAAACATAAACCAAACGTTGGAGGTGGTCATTTCTTAATGCGCAGTAATAAACTCGGCACTCTAAAGCACCCGAGAGCGTTTTTTTCGATGCCAACCTAACCAGAGTGACGGGAGCGGCACAATTCAGAAAAAGTGCTCAGCTCGCCGAGAAAATGCGATTTAAGCAATAAAATTAAAAATGCTTATAAAACATAAACCAAACGTTGGAGGTGGTCATTTCTTAATGCGCAGTAATAAACTCGGCACTCTAAAGCACCCGAGAGCGTTTTTTTCGATGCCAACCTAACCAGAGTGACGGGAGCGGCACAATTCAGAAAAAGCGCTCAGCTCGCCGAGAAAATGCGATTTAAGCAATAAAATTAAAAATGCTTATAAAACATAAACCAAACGTTGGAGGTGGTCATTTCTTCGTGCGCAGTACTCGGCACTCTAAAGCACCCGAGAGCGTTTTTTTCGATGCCAACCTAACCAGAGTGACGGGAGCGGCACAATTCAGAAAAAGCGCTCAGCTCGCCGAGAAAATGCGATTTAAGCAATAAAATTAAAAATGCTTATTAAACATAAACCAAACGTTGGAGGTGGTCATTTCTTCATGCGCAGTGAATAACTCGGCACTCTAAAGCACCCGAGAGCGTTTTTTTCGATGCCAACCTAACCAGAGTTACGGGAGCGGCCCAATTCAGAAAAAGTGCTCAGCTCGCCGAGAAAATGCGATTTAAGCAATAAAATTAAAAATGCTTATTAAACATAAACCAAACGTTGGAGGTGGTCATTTCTTCATGCGCAGTGAATAACTCGGCACTCTAAAACACCCGAGAGCGTTTTTTTCGATGCCAACCTAACCAGAGTGACGGGAGCGGCACAATTCAGAAAAAGTGCTCAGCTCGCCGAGAAAATGCGATTTAAGCAATAAAATTAAAAATGCTTATAAAACATAAACCAAACGTTGGAGGTGGTCATTTCTTAATGCGCAGTAATAAACTCGGCACTCTAAAGCACCCGTGAGCGTTTTTTTCGATGCCAACCTAACCAGAGTGACGGGAGCGGCACAATTCAGAAAAAGTGCTCAGCTCGCCGAGAAAATGCGATTTAAGCAATAAAATTAAAAATGCTTATAAAACATAAACCAAACGTTGGAGGTGGTCATTTCTTAATGCGCAGTAATAAACTCGGCACTCTAAAGCACCCGAGAGCGTTTTTTTCGATGCCAACCTAACCAGAGTGACGGGAGCGGCACAATTCAGAAAAAGTGCTCAGTTCGCCGAGAAAATGCGATTTAAGCAATAAAATTAAAAATGCTTATAAAACATAAACCAAACGTTGGAGGTGGTCATTTCTTCATGCGCAGTGAATAACTCGGCACTCTAAAGCACCCGAGAGCGTTTTTTTCGATGCCAACCTAACCAGAGTGACGGGAGCGGCACAATTCAGAAAAAGTGCTCAGCTCGCCGAGAAAATGCGATTTAAGCAATAAAATTAAAAATGCTTATAAAACATAAACCAAACGTTGGAGGTGGTCATTTCTTAATGCGCAACCAGAGTGACGGGAGCGGCACAATTCAGAAAAAGCGCTCAGCTCGCCGAGAAAATGCGATTTAAGCAATAAAATTAAAAATGCTTATTAAACATAAACCAAAAATTGGAGGTGGTCATTTCTTCATGCGCAGTGAATAACTCGGCACTCTAAAGCACCCGAGAGCGTTTTTTTCGATGCCAACCTAACCAGAGTGACGGGAGCGGCACAATTCAGAAAAAGCGCTCAGCTCGCCGAGAAAATGCGATTTAAGCAATAAAATAAAAAATGCTTATAAAACATAAACCAAACGTTGGAGGTGGTCATTTCTTCATGCGCAGTGATAAACTCGGCACTCTAAAGCACCCGAGAGCGTTTTTTTCGATGCCAACCTAACCAGAGTGACGGGAGCGGCACAATTCAGAAAAAGTGCTCAGCTCGCCGAGAAAATGCAATTTAAGCAATAAAATTAAAAATGCTTATAAAACATAAACCAAACGTTGGAGGTGGTCATTTCTTAATGCGCAGTGAATAACTCGGCACTCTAAAGCACCCGAGAGCGTTTTTTTCGATGCCAACCTAACCAGAGTGACGGGAGCGGCACAATTCAGAAAAAGTGCTCAGCTCGCCGAGAAAATGCGATTTAAGCAATAAAATTAAAAATGCTTATAAAACATAAACCAAACGTTGGAGGTGGTCATTTCTTAATGCGCAGTAATAAACTCGGCACTCTAAAGCACCCGAGAGCGTTTTTTTCGATGCCAACCTAACCAGAGTGACGGGAGCGGCACAATTCAGAAAAAGTGCTCAGCTCGCCGAGAAAATGCGATTTAAGCAATAAAACTAAAAATGCTTATAAAACATAAACCAAACGTTGGAGGTGGTCATTTCTTCATGCGCAGTGAATAACTCGGCACTCTAAAGCACCCGAGAGCGTTTTTTTCGATGCCAACCTAACCAGAGTGACGGGAGCGGCACAATTCAGAAAAAGCGCTCAGCTCGCCGAGAAAATGCGATTTAAGCAATAAATTTAAAAATGCTTATAAAACATAAACCAAACGTTGGAGGTGGTCATTTCTTCGTGCGCAGTGAATAACTCGGCACTCTAAAGCACCCGAGAGCCTTTTTTTCGATGCCAACCTAACCAGAGTGACGGGATTGGCACAATTCAGAAAAAGTGCTCAGCTCGCCGAGAAAATGCGATTTAAGCAATAAAATTAAAAATGCTTATAAAACATAAACCAAACGTTGGAGGTGGTCATTTCTTCATGCGCAGTAATAAACTCGGCACTATAAAGCACCCGAGAGCGTTTTTTTCGATGCCAACCTAACCAGAGTGACGGGAGCGGCACAATTCAGAAAAAGTGCTCAGCTCGCCGAGAAAATGCGATTCAAGCAATAAAATTAAAAATGCTTATTAAACATAAACCAAACGTTGGAGGTGGTCATTTCTTCATGCGCAGTGAATAACTCGGCACTCTAAAGCACCCGATAGCGTTTTTTTCGATGCCAACCTAACCAGAGTGACGGGAGCGGCACAATTCAGAAAAAGTGCTCAGCTCGCCGAGAAAATGCGATTTAAGCAATACAATTAAAAATGCTTATAAAACATAAACCAAACGTTGGAGGTGGTCATTTCTTAATGCGCAGTAATAAACTCGGCACTCTAAAGCACCCGAGAGCGTTTTTTTCGATGCCAACCTAACCAGAGTGACGGGAGCGGCACAATTCAGAAAAAGTGCTCAGCTCGCCGAGAAAATGCGATTTAAGCAATAAAATTAAAAATGCTTATAAAACATAAACCAAACGTTGGAGGTGGTCATTTCTTAATGCGCAGTAATAAACTCGGCACTCTAAAGCACCCGAGAGCGTTTTTTTCGATGCCAACCTAACCAGAGTGACGGGAGCGGGACAATTCAGAAAAAGCGCTCAGCTCGCCGAGAAAATGCGATTTAAGCAATAAAATTAAAAATGCTTATAAAACATAAACCAAACGTTGGAGGTGGTCATTTCTTCGTGCGCAGTGAATAACTCGGCACTCTAAAGCACCCGAGAGCGTTTTTTTCGATGCCAACCTAACCAGAGTGACGGGAGCGGCACAATTCAGAAAAAGTGCTCAGCTCGCCGAGAAAATGCGATTTAAGCAATAAAATTAAAAATGCTTATAAAACATAAACCAAACGTTGGAGGTGGTCATTTCTTAATGCGCAGTAATAAACTCTGCACTCTAAAGCACCCGAGAGCGTTTTTTTCGATGCCAACCTAACCAGAGTGACGGGAGCGGCACAATTCAGAAAAAGTGCTCAGCTCGCCGAGAAAATGCGATTTAAGCAATAAAATTAAAAATGCTTATTAAACATAAACCAAACGTTGGAGGTGGTCATTTCTTCATGCGCAGTGAATAACTCGGCACTCTAAAGCACCCGAGAGCGTTTTTTTCGATGCCAACCTAACCAGAGTGACGGGAGCGGCACAATTCAGAAAAAGCGCTCAGCTCGCCGAGAAAATGCGATTTAAGCAATAAAATTAAAAATGCTTATAAAACATAAACCAAACGTTGGAGGTGGTCATTTCTTAATGCGCAGTAATAAACTCGGCACTCTAAAGCACCCGAGAGCGTTTTTTTCGATGCCAACCTAACCAGAGTGACGGGAGCGGCACAATTCAGAAAAAGTGCTCAGCTCGCCGAGAAAATGCGATTTAAGCAATAAAATTAAAAATGCTTATTAAACATAAACCAAACGTTGGAGGTGGTCATTTCTTCATGCGCAGTGAATAACTCGGCACTCTAAAGCACCCGAGAGCGTTTTTTTCGATGCCAACCTAACCAGAGTGACGGGAGCGGCACAATTCAGAAAAAGCGCTCAGCTCGCCGAGAAAATGCGATTTAAGCAATAAAATTAAAAATGCTTATTAAACATAAACCAAACGTTGGAGGTGGTCATTTCTTCATGCGCAGTGAATAACTCGGCACTCTAAAGCACCCGAGAGCGTTTTTTTCGATGCCAACCTAACCAGAGTGACGGAGCGGCACAATTCAGAAAAAGCGCTCAGCTCGCCGAGAAAATGCGATTTAAGCAATAAAATTAAAAATGCTTATAAAAGATAAACCAAACGTTGGAGGTGGTCATTTCTTCATGCGCAGTGATAAACTCGGCACTCTAAAGCACCCGAGAGCGTTTTTTTCGATGCCAACCGAACCAGAGTGACGGGAGCGGCACAATTCAGAAAAAACGCTCAGCTCGCCGAGAAAATGCGATTTAAGCAATAAAATTAAAAATGCTTATAAAACATAAACCAAACGTTGGAGGTGGTCATTTCTTCATGCGCAGTGATAAACTCGGAACTCTAAAGCACCCGAGAGCGTTTTTTTCGATGCCAACCTAACCAGAGTGACGGGAGCGGCACAATTCAGAAAAAGTGCTCAGCTCGCCGAGAAAATGCGATTTAAGCAATAAAATTAAAAATGCTTATAAAACATAAACCAAACGTTGGAGGTGGTCATTTCTTAATGCGCAGTAATAAACTCGGCACTCTAAAGCACCCGTGAGCGTTTTTTTCGATGCCAACCTAACCAGAGTGACGGGAGCGGCACAATTCAGAAAAAGTGCTCAGCTCGCCGAGAAAATGCGATTTAAGCAATAAAATTAAAAATGCTTATAAAACATAAACCAAACGTTGGAGGTGGTCATTTCTTCATGCGCAGTGATAAACTCGGCACTCTAAAGCACCCGAGAGCGTTTTTTTCGATGCCAACCTAACCAGAGTGACGGGAGCGGCACAATTCAGAAAAAGTGCTCAGCTCGCCGAGAAAATGCGATTTAAGCAATAAAATTAAAAATGCTTATAAAACATAAACCAAACGTTGGAGGTGGTCATTTCTTAATGCGCAGTAATAAACTCGGCACTCTAAAGCACCTGAGAGCGTTTTTTTCGATGCCAACCTAACCAGAGTGACGGGAGCGGCACAATTCAGAAAAAGTGCTCAGCTTGCCGAGAAAATGCGATTTAAGCAATAAAATTAAAAATGCTTATAAACATAAACCAAACGTTGGAGGTGGTCATTTCTTAATGCGCAGTAATAAACTCGGCACTCTAAAGCACCCGAGAGCGTTTTTTTCGATGCCAACCTAACCAGAGTTACGGGAGCGGCACAATTCAGAAAAAGCGCTCAGCTCGCCGAGAAAATGCGATTTAAGCAATAAAATTAAAAATGCTTATAAAACATAAACCAAACGTTGGAGGTGGTCATTTCTTCATGCGCAGTGAATAACTCGGCACTCTAAAGCACCCGAGAGCGTTTTCTTCGATGCCAACCTAACCAGAGTGACGGGAGCGGCACAATTCAGAAAAAGTGCTCAGCTCGCCGAGAAAATGCGATTTAAGCAATAAAATTAAAAATGCTTATAAAACATAAACCAAACGTTGGAGGTGGTCATTTCTTAATGCGCAGTAATAAACTCGGCACTCTAAAGCACCCGTGAGCGTTTTTTTCGATGCCAACCTAACCAGAGTGACGGGAGCGGCACAATTCAGAAAAAGTGCTCAGCTCGCCGAGAAAATGCGATTTAAGCAATAAAATTAAAAATGCTTATAAAACATAAACCAAACGTTGGAGGTGGTCATTTCTTCATGCGCAGTGAATAATTCGGCACTCTAAAGCACCCGAGAGCGTTTTTTTCGATGCCAACCTAACCAGAGTGACGGGAGCGGCACAATTCAGAAAAAGCGCTCAGCTCGCCGAGAAAATGCGATTTAAGCAATAAAATTAAAAATACTTATAAAACATAAACCAAACGTTGGAGGTGGTCATTTCTTAATGCGCAGTAATAAACTCGGCACTCTAAAGCAACCGAGAGCGTTTTTTTTCGATGCCAACCTAACCAGAGTGACGGGAGCGGCACAATTCAGAAAAAGTGCTCAGCTCGCCGAGAAAATGCGATTTAAGCAATAAAATTAAAAATGCTTATTAAACATAAACCAAACGTTGGAGGTGGTCATTTCTTCATGCGCAGTGAATAACTCGGCACTCTAAAGCACCCGAGAGCGTTTTTTTCGATGCCAACCTAACCAGAGTGACGGGAGCGGCACAATTCAGAAAAAGCGCTCAGCTCGCCGAGAAAATGCGATTTAAGCAATAAAATTAAAAATGCTTATAAAACATAAACCAAACGTTGGAGGTGGTCATTTCTTAATGCGCAGTAATAAACTCGGCACTCTAAAGCACCCGAGAGCGTTTTTTTCGATGCCAACCTAACCAGAGTGACGGGAGCGGCACAATTCAGAAAAAGTGCTCAGCTCGCCGAGAAAATGCGATTTAAGCAATAAAATTAAAAATGCTTATAAAACATAAACCAAACGTTGGAGGTGGTCATTTCTTAATGCACAGTAATAAACTCGGCACTCTAAAGCACCCGAGAGCGTTTTTTTCGATGCCAACCTAACCAGAGTGACGGGAGCGGCACAATTCAGAAAAAGTGCTCAGCTCGCCGAGAAAATGCGATTTAAGCAATAAAATTAAAAATGCTTATTAAACATAAACCAAACGTTGGAGGTGGTCATTTCTTCATGCGCAGTGAATAACTCGGCACTCTAAAGCACCCGATAGCGTTTTTTTCGATGCCAACCTAACCAGAGTGACGGGAGCGGCACAATTCAGAAAAAGTGCTCAGCTCGCCGAGAAAATGCGATTTAAGCAATAAAATTAAAAATGCTTATAAAACATAAACCAAACGTTGGAGGTGGTCATTTCTTAATGCGCAGTAATAAACTCGGCACTCTAAAGCACCCGAGAGCGTTTTTTTCGATGCCAACCTAACCAAAGTGACGGGAGCGGCACAATTCAGAAAAAGTGCTCAGCTCGCCGAGAAAATGCGATTTAAGCAATAAAATTAAAAATGCTTATAAAACATAAACCAAACGTTGGAGGTGGTCATTTCTTAATGCGCAGTAATAAACTCGGCACTCTAAAGCACCCGAGAGCGTTTTTTTCGATGCCAACCTAACCAGAGTTACGGGAGCGGCACAATTCAGAAAAAGCGCTCAGCTCGCCGAGAAAATGCGATTTAAGCAATAAAATTAAAAATGCTTATAAAACATAAACCAAATGTTGGAGGTGGTCATTTCTTCATGCGCAGTGAATAACTCGGCACTCTAAAGCACCCGAGAGCGTTTTCTTCGATGCCAACCTAACCAGAGTGACGGGAGCGGCACAATTCAGAAAAAGTGCTCAGCTCGCCGAGAAAATGCGATTTAAGCAATAAAATTAAAAATGCTTATAAAACATAAACCAAACGTTGGAGGTGGTCATTTCTTAATGCGCAGTAATAAACTCGGCACTCTAAAGCACCCGTGAGCGTTTTTTTCGATGCCAACCTAACCAGAGTGACGGGAGCGGCACAATTCAGAAAAAGTGCTCAGCTCGCCGAGAAAATGCGATTTAAGCAATAAAATTAAAAATGCTTATAAAACATAAACCAAACGTTGGAGGTGGTCATTTCTTCATGCGCAGTGATAAAGTCGGCACTCTAAAGCACCCGAGAGCGTTTTTTTCGATGCCAACCTAACCAGAGTGACGGGAGCGGCACAATTCAGAAAAAGTGCTCAGCTCGCCGAGAAAATGCGATTTAAGCAATAAAATTAAAAATGCTTATTAAACATAAACCAAACGTTGGAGGTGGTCATTTCTTCATGCGCAGTGATAAACTCGGCACTCTAAAGCACCCGAGAGCGTTTTTTTCGATGCCAACCTAACCAGAGTGACGGGAGCGGCACAATTCAGAAAAAGTGCTCAGCTCGCCGAGAAAATGCGATTTAAGCAATAAAATTAAAAATGCTTATAAAACATAAACCAAACGTTGGAGGTGGTCATTTCTTAATGCGCAGTAATAAACTCGGCACTCTAAAGCACCCGAGAGCGGTTTTTTTCGATGCCAACCTAACCAGAGTGACGGGAGCGGCACAATCCAGAAAAAGTGCTCAGCTCGCCGAGAAAATGCGATTTAAGCAATAAAATTAAAAATGCTTATTAAACATAAACCAAACGTTGGAGGTGGTCATTTCTTCATGCGCAGTGAATAACTCGGCACTCTAAAGCACCCGAGAGCGTTTTTTTCGATGCCAACCTAACCAGAGTGACGGGAGCGGCACAATTCAGAAAAAGCGCTCAGCTCGCCGAGAAAATGCGATTTAAGCAATAAAATTAAAAATACTTATAAAACATAAACCAAACGTTGGAGGTGGTCATTTCTTAATGCGCAGTAATAAACTCGGCACTCTAAAGCACCCGAGAGCGTTTTTTTCGATGCCAACCTAACCAGAGTGACGGGAGCGGCACAATTCAGAAAAAGTGCTCAGCTCGCCGAGAAAATGCGATTTAAGCAATAAAATTAAAAATGCTTATTAAACATAAACCAAACGTTGGAGGTGGTCATTTCTTCATGCGCAGTGAATAACTCGGCACTCTAAAGCACCCGAGAGCGTTTTTTTCGATGCCAACCTAACCAGAGTGACGGGAGCGGCACAATTCAGAAAAAGCGCTCAGCTCGCCGAGAAAATGCGATTTAAGCAATAAAATTAAAAATGCTTATAAAACATAAACCAAACGTTGGAGGTGGTCATTTCTTAATGCGCAGTAATAAACTCGGCACTCTAAAGCACCCGAGAGCGTTTTTTTCGATGCCAACCTAACCAGAGTGACGGGAGCGGCACAATTCAGAAAAAGTGCTCAGCTCGCCGAGAAAATGCGATTTAAGCAATAAAATTAAAAATGCTTATAAAACATAAACCAAACGTTGGAGGTGGTCATTTCTTAATGCGCAGTAATAAACTCGGCACTCTAAAGCACCCGAGAGCGTTTTTTTCGATGCCAACCTAACCAGAGTGACGGGAGCGGCACAATTCAGAAAAAGTGCTCAGCTCGCCGAGAAAATGCGATTTAAGCAATAAAATTAAAAATGCTTATTAAACATAAACCAAACGTTGGAGGTGGTCATTTCTTCATGCGCAGTGAATAACTCGGCACTCTAAAGCACCCGATAGCGTTTTTTTCGATGCCAACCTAACCAGAGTGACGGGAGCGGCACAATTCAGAAAAAGTGCTCAGCTCGCCGAGAAAATGCGATTTAAGCAATAAAATTAAAAATGCTTATAAAACATAAACCAAACGTTGGAGGTGGTCATTTCTTAATGCGCAGTAATAAACTCGGCACTCTAAAGCACCCGAGAGCGTTTTTTTCGATGCCAACCTAACCAAAGTGACGGGAGCGGCACAATTCAGAAAAAGTGCTCAGCTCGCCGAGAAAATGCGATTTAAGCAATAAAATTAAAAATGCTTATAAAACATAAACCAAACGTTGGAGGTGGTCATTTCTTAATGCGCAGTAATAAACTCGGCACTCTAAAGCACCCGAGAGCGTTTTTTTCGATGCCAACCTAACCAGAGTTACGGGAGCGGCACAATTCAGAAAAAGCGCTCAGCTCGCCGAGAAAATGCGATTTAAGCAATAAAATTAAAAATGCTTATAAAACATAAACCAAACGTTGGAGGTGGTCATTTCTTCATCGCAGTGAATAACTCGGCACTCTAAAGCACCCGAGAGCGTTTTTTTCGATGCCAACCAACCAGAGTGACGGGAGCGGCACAATTCAGAAAAAGTGCTCAGCTCGCCGAGAAAATGCGATTTAAGCAATAAAATTAAAAATGCTTATAAAACATAAACCAAACGTTGGAGGTGGTCATTTCTTAATGCGCAGTAATAAACTCGGCACTCTAAAGCACCCGTGAGCGTTTTTTTCGATGCCAACCTAACCAGAGTGACGGGAGCGGCACAATTCAGAAAAAGTGCTCAGCTCGCCGAGAAAATGCGATTTAAGCAATAAAATTAAAAATGCTTATAAAACATAAACCAAACGTTGGAGGTGGTCATTTCTTAATGCGCAGTAATAAACTCGGCACTCTAAAGCACCCGAGAGCGTTTTTTTCGATGCCAACCTAACCAGAGTGACGGGAGCGGCACAATTCAGAAAAAGTGCTCAGCTCGCCGAGAAAATGCGATTTAAGCAATAAAATTAAAAATGCTTATAAAACATAAACCAAACGTTGGAGGTGGTCATTTCTTAATGCGCAGTAATAAACTCGGCACTCTAAAGCACCCGAGAGCGTTTTTTTCGATGCCAACCTAACCAGAGTGACGGGAGCGGCACAATTCAGAAAAAGTGCTCAGCTCGCCGAGAAAATGCGATTTAAGCAATAAAATTAAAAATGCTTATAAAACATAAACCAAACGTTGGAGGTGGTCATTTCTTAATGCGCAGTATTAAACTCGGCACTCTAAAGCACCCGAGAGCGTTTTTTTCGATGCCAACCTAACCAGAGTGACGGGAGCGGCACAATTCAGAAAAAGTGCTCAGCTCGCCGAGAAAATGCGATTTAAGCAATAAAATTAAAAATGCTTATAAAACATAAACCAAACGTTGGAGGTGGTCATTTCTTAATGCGCAGTAATAAACTCGGCACTCTAAAGCACCCGAGAGCGTTTTTTTCGATGCCAACCTAACCAGAGTGACGGGAGCGGCACAATTCAGAAAAAGCGCACAGCTCGCCGAGAAAATGCGATTTAAGCAATAAAATTAAAAATGCTTATAAAACATAAACCAAACGTTGGAGGTGGTCATTTCCTAATGCGCAGTAATAAACTCGGCACTCTAAAGCACCCGAGAGCGTTTTTTTCGATGCCAACCTAACTAGTGTGACGACAGCGGCACAATTCAGAAAAAGTGCTCAGCTCGCCGAGAAAATGCGATTTAAGCAATAAAATTAAAAATTCTTATTAAACATAAACCAAACGTTGGAGGTGGTCATTTCTTCATGCGCAGTGAATAACTCGGCACTCTAAAGCACCCGAGAGCGTTTTTTTCGATGCCAACCTAACCAGAGTGACGGGAGCGGCACAATTCAGAAAAAGCGCTCAGCTCGCCGAGAAAATGCGATTTAAGCAATAAAATTAAAAATGCTTATTAAACATAAACCAAACGTTGGAGGTGGTCATTTCTTCATGCGCAGTGATAAACTCGGCACTCTAAAGCACCCGAGAGCGTTTTTTTCGATGCCAACCTAACCAGAGTGACGGGAGCGGCACAATTCAGAAAAAGTGCTCAGCTCGCCGAGAAAATGCGATTTAAGCAATAAAATTAAAAATGCTTATAAAACATAAACCAAACGTTGGAAGTGGTCATTTCTTCATGCGCAGTGATAAACTCGGCACTCTAAAGCACCCGAGAGCGTTTTTTTCGATGCCAACCTAACCAGAGTTACGGGAGCGGCACAATTCAGAAAAAGCGCTCAGCTCGCCGAGAAAATGCGATTTAAGCAATAAAATTAAAAATGCTTATAAAACATAAACCAAACGTTGGAGGTGGTCATTTCTTAATGCGCAGTAATAAACTCGGCACTCTAAAGCACCCGAGAGCGTTTTTTTCGATGCCAACCTAACCAGAGTGACGGGAGCGGCACAATTCAGAAAAAGTGCTCAGCTCGCCGAGAAAATGCGATTTAAGCAATAAAATTAAAAATGCTTATAAAACATAAACCAAACGTTGGAGGTGGTCATTTCTTAATGCGCAGTAATAAACTCGGCACTCTAAAGCACCCGAGAGCGTTTTTTTCGATGCCAACCTAACCAGAGTGACGGGAGCGGCACAATTCAGAAAAAGCGCTCAGCTCGCCGAGAAAATGCGATTTAAGCAATAAAATTAAAAATGCTTATAAAACATAAACCAAACGTTGGAGGTGGTCATTTCTTCGTGCGCAGTGAATAACTCGGCACTCTAAAGCACCCGATAGCGTTTTTTTCGATGCCAACCTAACCAGAGTGACGGGAGCGGCACAATTCAGAAAAAGCGCTCAGCTCGCCGAGAAAATGCGATTTAAGCAATAAAATTAAAAATGCTTATAAAACATAAACCAAACGTTGGAGGTGGTCATTTCTTAATGCGCAGTAATAAACTCGGCACTCTAAAGCACCCGAGAGCGTTTTTTTCGATGCCAACCTAACCAGAGTGACGGGAGCGGCACAATTAAGAAAAAAGTGCTCAGCTCGCCGAGAAAATGCGATTTAAGCAATAAAATTAAAAATGCTTATAAAACATAAACCAAACGTTGGAGGTGGTCATTTCTTAATGCGCAGTAATAAACTCGGCACTCTAAAGCACCCGAGAGCGTTTTTTTCGATGCCAACCTAACCAGAGTGACGGGAGCGGCACAATTCAGAAAAAGTGCTCAGCTCGCCGAGAAAATGCGATTTAAGCAATAAAATTAAAAATGCTTATTAAACATAAACCAAACGTTGGAGGTGGTCATTTCTTCATGCGCAGTGAATAACTCGGCACTCTAAAGCACCCGATAGCGTTTTTTTCGATGCCAACCTAACCAGAGTGACGGGAGCGGCACAATTCAGAAAAAGTGCTCAGCTCGCCGAGAAAATGCGATTTAAGCAATAAAATTAAAAATGCTTATAAAACATAAACCAAACGTTGGAGGTGGTCATTTCTTAATGCGCAGTAATAAACTCGGCACTCTAAAGCACCCGAGAGCGTTTTTTTCGATGCCAACCTAACCAGAGTGACGGGAGCGGCACAATTCAGAAAAAGTGCTCAGCTCGCCGAGAAAATGCGATTTAAGCAATAAAATTAAAAATGCTTATAAAACATAAACCAAACGTTGGAGGTGGTCATTTCTTAATAAGCAGTAATAAACTCGGCACTCTAAAGCACCCGAGAGCGTTTTTTTCGATGCCAACCTAACCAGAGTGACGGGAGCGGCACAATTCAGAAAAAGCGCTCAGCTCGCCGAGAAAATGCGATTTAAGCAATAAAATTAAAAATGCTTATAAAACATAAACCAAACGTTGGAGGTGGTCATTTCTTCGTGCGCAGTGAATAACTCGGCACTCTAAAGCACCCGAGAGCGTTTTTTTCGATGCCAACCTAACCAGAGTGACGGGAGCGGCACAATTCAGAAAAAGTGCTCAGCTCGCCGAGAAAATGCGATTTAAGCAATAAAATTAAAAATGCTTATAAAACATAAACCAAACGTTGGAGGTGGTCATTTCTTAATGCGCAGTAATAAACTCGGCACTCTAAAGCACCCGAGAGCGTTTTTTTCGATGCCAACCTAACCAGAGTTACGGGAGCGGCACAATTCAGAAAAAGCGCTCAGCTCGCCGAGAAAATGCGATTTAAGCAATAAAATTAAAAATGCTTATAAAACATAAACCAAACGTTGGAGGTGGTCATTTCTTCATGCGCAGTGAATAACTCGGCACTCTAAAGCACCCGAGAGCGTTTTTTTCGATGCCAAGTGACGGGAGCGGCACAATTCAGAAAAAGTGCTCAGCTCGCCGAGAAAATGCGATTTAAGCAATAAAATTAAAAATGCTTATAAAACATAAACCAAACGTTGGAGGTGGTCATTTCTTAATGCGCAGTAATAAACTCGGCACTCTAAAGCACCCGAGAGCGTTTTTTTCGATGCCAACCTAACCAGAGTGACGGGAGCGGCACAATTCAGAAAAAGTGCTCAGCTCGCCGAGAAAATGCGATTTAAGCAATAAAATTAAAAATGCTTATAAAACATAAACCAAACGTTGGAGGTGGTCATTTCTTAATGCGCAGTAATAAACTCGGCACTCTAAAGCACCCGAGAGCGTTTTTTTCGATGCCAACCTAACCAGAGTGACGGGAGCGGCACAATTCAGAAAAAGTGCTCAGCTCGCCGAGAAAATGCGATTTAAGCAATAAAATTAAAAATGCTTATTAAACATAAACCAAACGTTGGAGGTGGTCATTTCTTCATGCGCAGTGAATAACTCGGCACTCTAAAGCACCCGATAGCGTTTTTTTCGATGCCAACCTAACCAGAGTGACGGGAGCGGCACAATTCAGAAAAAGTGCTCAGCTCGCCGAGAAAATGCGATTTAAGCAATAGAATTAAAAATGCTTATAAAACATAAACCAAACTATGGAGGTGGTCATTTCTTAATGCGCAGTAATAAACTCGGCACTCTAAAGCACCCGAGAGCGTTTTTTTCGATGCCAACCTAACCAGAGTGACGGGAGCGGCACAATTCAGAAAAAGTGCTCAGCTCGCCGAGAAAATGCGATTTAAGCAATAAAATTAAAAATGCTTATAAAACATAAACCAAACGTTGGAGGTGGTCATTTCTTAATGCGCAGTAATAAACTCGGCACTCTAAAGCACCCGAGAGCGTTTTTTTCGATGCCAACCTAACCAGAGTTACGGGAGCGGCACAATTCAGAAAAAGCGCTCAGCTCGCCGAGAAAATGCGATTTAAGCAATAAAATTAAAAATGCTTATAAAACATAAACCAAACGTTGGAGGTGGTCATTTCTTCATGCGCAGTGATAAACTCGGCACTCTAAAGCACCCGAGAGCGTTTTTTTCGATGCCAACCTAACCAGAGTGACGGGAGCGGCACAATTCAGAAAAAGTGCTCAGCTCGCCGAGAAAATGCGATTTAAGCAATAAAATTAAAAATGCTTATAAAACATAAACCAAACGTTGGAGGTGGTCATTTCTTAATGCGCAGTAATAAACTCGGCACTCTAAAGCACCCGAGAGCGTTTTTTTCGATGCCAACCTAACCAGAGTGACGGGAGCGGCACAATTCAGAAAAAGTGCTCAGCTCGCCGAGAAAATGCGATTTAAGCAATAAAATTAAAAATGCTTATTTAACATAAACCAAACGTTGGAGGTGGTCATTTCTTCATGCGCAGTGAATAACTCGGCACTCTAAAGCACCCGAGAGCGTTTTTTTCGATGCCAACCTAACCAGAGTGACGGGAGCGGCACAATTCAGAAAAAGCGCTCAGCTCGCCGAGAAAATGCGATTTAAGCAATAAAATTAAAAATGCTTATAAAACATAAACCAAACGTTGGAGGTGGTCATTTCTTAATGCGCAGTAATAAACTCGGCACTCTAAAGCACCCGAGAGCGTTTTTTTCGATGCCAACCTAACCAGAGTGACGGGAGCGGCACAATTCAGAAAAAGTGCTCAGCTCGCCGAGAAAATGCGATTTAAGCAATAAAATTAAAAATGCTTATTAAACATAAACCAAACGTTGGAGGTGGTCATTTCTTCATGCGCAGTGAATAACTCGGCACTCTAAAGCACCCGAGAGCGTTTTTTTCGATGCCAACCTAACCAGAGTGACGGGAGCGGCACAATTCAGAAAAAGCGCTCAGCTCGCCGAGAAAATGCGATTTAAGCAATAAAATTAAAAATGCTTATAAAACATAAACCAAACGTTGGAGGTGGTCATTTCTTAATGCGCAGTAATAAACTCGGCACTCTAAAGCACCCGAGAGCGTTTTTTTCGATGCCAACCTAACCAGAGTGACGGGAGCGGCACAATTCAGAAAAAGTGCTCAGCTCGCCGAGAAAATGCGATTTAAGCAATAAAATTAAAAATGCTTATAAAACATAAACCAAACGTTGGAGGTGGTCATTTCTTAATGCGCAGTAATAAACTCGGCACTCTAAAGCACCCGAGAGCGTTTTTTTCGATGCCAACCTAACCAGAGTGACGGGAGCGGCACAATTCAGAAAAAGTGCTCAGCTCGCCGAGAAAATGCGATTTAAGCAATAAAATTAAAAATGCTTATTAAACATAAACCAAACGTTGGAGGTGGTCATTTCTTCATGCGCAGTGAATAACTCGGCACTCTAAAGCACCCGATAGCGTTTTTTTCGATGCCAACCTAACCAGAGTGACGGGAGCGGCACAATTCAGAAAAAGTGCTCAGCTCGCCGAGAAAATGCGATTTAAGCAATAGAATTAAAAATGCTTATAAAACATAAACCAAACTATGGAGGTGGTCATTTCTTAATGCGCAGTAATAAACTCGGCACTCTAAAGCACCCGAGAGCGTTTTTTTCGATGCCAACCTAACCAGAGTGACGGGAGCGGCACAATTCAGAAAAAGTGCTCAGCTCGCCGAGAAAATGCGATTTAAGCAATAAAATTAAAAATGCTTATAAAACATAAACCAAACGTTGGAGGTGGTCATTTCTTAATGCGCAGTAATAAACTCGGCACTCTAAAGCACCCGAGAGCGTTTTTTTCGATGCCAACCTAACCAGAGTTACGGGAGCGGCACAATTCAGAAAAAGCGCTCAGCTCGCCGAGAAAATGCGATTTAAGCAATAAAATTAAAAATGCTTATAAAACATAAACCAAACGTTGGAGGTGGTCATTTCTTCATGCGCAGTGAATAACTCGGCACTCTAAAGCACCCGAGAGCGTTTTTTTCGATGCCAACCTAACCAGAGTGACGGGAGCGGCACAATTCAGAAAAAGTGCTCAGCTTGCCGAGAAAATGCGATTTAAGCAATAAAATTAAAAATGCTTATAAAACATAAACCAAACGTTGGAGGTGGTCATTTCTTAATGCGCAGTAATAAACTCGGCACTCTAAAGCACCCGTGAGCGTTTTTTTCGATGCCAACCTAACCAGAGTGACGGGAGCGGCACAATTCAGAAAAAGTGCTCAGCTCGCCGAGAAAATGCGATTTAAGCAATAAAATTAAAAATGCTTATAAAACATAAACCAAACGTTGGAGGTGGTCATTTCTTCATGCGCAGTGATAAAGTCGGCACTCTAAAGCACCCGAGAGCGTTTTTTTCGATGCCAACCTAACCAGAGTGACGGGAGCGGCACAATTCAGAAAAAGTGCTCAGCTCGCCGAGAAAATGCGATTTAAGCAATAAAATTAAAAATGCTTACTAAACATAAACCAAACGTTGGAGGTGGTCATTTCTTCATGCGCAGTGATAAACTCGGCACTCTAAAGCACCCGAGAGCGTTTTTTTCGATGCCAACCTAACCAGAGTGACGGGAGCGGCACAATTCAGAAAAAGTGCTCAGCTCGCCGAGAAAATGCGATTTAAGCAATAAAATTAAAAATGCTTATAAAACATAAACCAAACGTTGGAGGTGGTCATTTCTTAATGCGCAGTAATAAACTCGGCACTCTAAAGCACCCGAGAGCGTTTTTTTCGATGCCAACCTAACCAGAGTGACGGGAGCGGCACAATTCAGAAAAAGTGCTCAGCTCGCCGAGAAAATGCGATTTAAGCAATAAAATTAAAAATGCTTATTTAACATAAACCAAACGTTGGAGGTGGTCATTTCTTCATGCGCAGTGAATAACTCGGCACTCTAAAGCACCCGAGAGCGTTTTTTTCGATGCCAACCTAACCAGAGTGACGGGAGCGGCACAATTCAGAAAAAGCGCTCAGCTCGCCGAGAAAATGCGATTTAAGCAATAAAATTAAAAATGCTTATAAAACATAAACCAAACGTTGGAGGTGGTCATTTCTTAATGCGCAGTAATAAACTCGGCACTCTAAAGCACCCGAGAGCGTTTTTTTCGATGCCAACCTAACCAGAGTGACGGGAGCGGCACAATTCAGAAAAAGTGCTCAGCTCGCCGAGAAAATGCGATTTAAGCAATAAAATTAAAAATGCTTATTAAACATAAACCAAACGTTGGAGGTGGTCATTTCTTCATGCGCAGTGAATAACTCGGCACTCTAAAGCACCCGAGAGCGTTTTTTTCGATGCCAACCTAACCAGAGTGACGGGAGCGGCACAATTCAGAAAAAGCGCTCAGCTCGCCGAGAAAATGCGATTTAAGCAATAAAATTAAAAATGCTTATAAAACATAAACCAAACGTTGGAGGTGGTCATTTCTTATTGCGCAGTAATAAACTCGGCACTCTAAAGCACCCGAGAGCGTTTTTTTCGATGCCAACCTAACCAGAGTGACGGGAGCGGCACAATTCAGAAAAAGTGCTCAGCTCGCCGAGAAAATGCGATTTAAGCAATAAAATTAAAAATGCTTATAAAACATAAACCAAACGTTGGAGGTGGTCATTTCTTAATGCGCAGTAATAAACTCGGCACTCTAAAGCACCCGAGAGCGTTTTTTTCGATGCCAACCTAACCAGAGTGACGGGAGCGGCACAATTCAGAAAAAGTGCTCAGCTCGCCGAGAAAATGCGATTTAAGCAATAAAATTAAAAATGCTTATAAAACATAAACCAAACGTTGGAGGTGGTCATTTCTTAATGCGCAGTAATAAACTCGGCACTCTAAAGCACCCGAGAGCGTTTTTTTCGATGCCAACCTAACCAGAGTGACGGGAGCGGCACAATTCAGAAAAAGTGCTCAGCTCGCCGAGAAAATGCGATTTAAGCAATAAAATTAAAAATGCTTATAAAACATAAACCAAACGTTGGAGGTGGTCATTTCTTAATGCGCAGTAATAAACTCGGCACTCTAAAGCACCCGAGAGCGTTTTTTTCGATGCCAACCTAACCAGAGTGACGGGAGCGGCACAATTCAGAAAAAGTGCTCAGCTCGCCGAGAAAATGCGATTTAAGCAATAAAATTAAAAATGCTTATTAAACATAAACCAAACGTTGGAGGTGGTCATTTCTTCATGCGCAGTGAATAACTCGGCACTCTAAAGCACCCGATAGCGTTTTTTTCGATGCCAACCTAACCAGAGTGACGGGAGCGGCACAATTCAGAAAAAGTGCTCAGCTCGCCGAGAAAATGCGATTTAAGCAATAGAATTAAAAATGCTTATAAAACATAAACCAAACTATGGAGGTGGTCATTTCTTCATGCGCAGTGAATAACTCGGCACTCTAAAGCACCCGAGAGCGTTTTTTTCGATGCCAACCTAACCAGAGTGACGGGAGCGGCACAATTCAGAAAAAGCGCTCAGCTCGCCGAGAAAATGCGATTTAAGCAATAAAATTAAAAATGCTTATAAAACATAAACCAAACGTTGGAGGTGGTCATTTCTTAATGCGCAGTAATAAACTCGGCACTCTAAAGCACCCGAGAGCGTTTTTTTCGATGCCAACCTAACCAGAGTGACGGGAGCGGCACAATTCAGAAAAAGTGCTCAGCTCGCCGAGAAAATGCGATTTAAGCAATAAAATTAAAAATGCTTATTAAACATAAACCAAACGTTGGAGGTGGTCATTTCTTCATGCGCAGTGAATAACTCGGCACTCTAAAGCACCCGAGAGCGTTTTTTTCGATGCCAACCTAACCAGAGTGACGGGAGCGGCACAATTCAGAAAAAGCGCTCAGCTCGCCGAGAAAATGCGATTTAAGCAATAAAATTAAAAATGCTTATAAAACATAAACCAAACGTTGGAGGTGGTCATTTCTTAATGCGCAGTAATAAACTCGGCACTCTAAAGCACCCGAGAGCGTTTTTTTCGATGCCAACCTAACCAGAGTGACGGGAGCGGCACAATTCAGAAAAAGTGCTCAGCTCGCCGAGAAAATGCGATTTAAGCAATAAAATTAAAAATGCTTATAAAACATAAACCAAACGTTGGAGGTGGTCATTTCTTAATGCGCAGTAATAAACTCGGCACTCTAAAGCACCCGAGAGCGTTTTTTTCGATGCCAACCTAACCAGAGTGACGGGAGCGGCACAATTCAGAAAAAGTGCTCAGCTCGCCGAGAAAATGCGATTTAAGCAATAAAATTAAAAATGCTTATAAAACATAAACCAAACGTTGGAGGTGGTCATTTCTTAATGCGCAGTAATAAACTCGGCACTCTAAAGCACCCGAGAGCGTTTTTTTCGATGCCAACCTAACCAGAGTGACGGGAGCGGCACAATTCAGAAAAAGTGCTCAGCTCGCCGAGAAAATGCGATTTAAGCAATAAAATTAAAAATGCTTATAAAACATAAACCAAACGTTGGAGGTGGTCATTTCTTAATGCGCAGTAATGAACTCGGCACTCTAAAGCACCCGAGAGCGTTTTTTTCGATGCCAACCTAACCAGAGTGACGGGAGCGGCACAATTCAGAAAAAGTGCTCAGCTCGCCGAGAAAATGCGATTTAAGCAATAAAATTAAAAATGCTTATTAAACATAAACCAAACGGTGGAGGTGGTCATTTCTTCATGCGCAGTGAATAACTCGGCACTCTAAAGCACCCGAGAGCGTTTTTTTCGATGCCAACCTAACCAGAGTTACGGGAGCGGCACAATTCAGAAAAAGCGCTCAGCTCGCCGAGAAAATGCGATTTAAGCAATAAAATTAAAAATGCTTATTAAACATAAACCAAACGTTGGAGGTGGTCATTTCTTCATGCGCAGTGAATAACTCGGCACTCTAAAGCACCCGAGAGCGTTTTTTTCGATGCCAACCTAACCAGAGTGACGGGAGCGGCACAATTCAGAAAAAGCGCTCAGCTCGCCGAGAAAATGCGATTTAAGCAATAAAATTAAAAATGCTTATAAAACATAAACCAAACGTTGGAGGTGGTCATTTCTTCATGCGCAGTGATAAACTCGGCACTCTAAAGCACCCGAGAGCGTTTTTTTCGATGCCAGAGTGACGGGAGCGGCACAATTCAGAAAAAGTGCTCAGCTCGCCGAGAAAATGCGATTTAAGCAATAAAATTAATAATGCTTATAAAACATAAACCAAACGTTGGAGGTGGTCATTTCTTCATGCGCAGTGAATAACTCGGCACTCTAAAGCACCCGAGAGCGTTTTTTTCGATGCCAACCTAACCAGAGTGACGGGAGCGGCACAATTCAGAAAAAGTGCTCAGCTCGCCGAGAAAATGCGATTTAAGCAATAAAATTAAAAATGCTTATAAAACATAAACCAAACGTTGGAGGTGGTCATTTCTTAATGCGCAGTAATAAACTCGGCACTCTAGAGCACCCGAGAGCGTTTTTTTCGATGCCAACCTAACCAGAGTGACGGGAGCGGCACAATTCAGAAAAAGTGCTCAGCTCGCCGAGAAAATGCGATTTAAGCAATAAAATTAAAAATGCTTATAAAACATAAACCAAACGTTGGAAGTGGTCATTTCTTCATGCGCAGTGATAAACTCGGCACTCTAAAGCATCCGAGAGCGTTTTTTTTCGATGCCAACCTAACCAGAGTTACGGGAGCGGCACAATTCAGAAAAAGAGCTCAGCTCGCCGAGAAAATGCGATTTAAGCAATAAAATTAAAAATGCTTATAAAACATAAACCAAACGTTGGAAGTGGTCATTTCTTCATGCGCAGTGATAAACTCGGCACTCTAAAGCACCCGAGAGCGTTTTTTTCGATGCCAACCTAACCAGAGTTACGGGAGCGGCACAATTCAGAAAAAGCGCTCAGCTCGCCGAGAAAATGCGATTTAAGCAATAAAATTAAAAATGCTTATAAAACATAAACCAAACGTTGGAGGTGGTCATTTCTTCATGCGCAGTGATAAACTCGGCACTCTAAAGCACCCGAGAGCGTTTTTTTCGATGCCAACCTAACCAGAGTGACGGGAGCGGCACAATTCAGAAAAAGCGCTCAGCTCGCCGAGAAAATGCGATTTAAGCAATAAAATTAAAAATGCTTATAAAACATAAACCAAACGTTGGAGGTGGTCATTTCTTCATGCGCAGTGATAAACTCGGCACTCTAAAGCACCCGAGAGCGTTTTTTTCGATGCCAACCTAACCAGAGTGACGGGAGCGGCACAATTCAGAAAAAGTGCTCAGCTCGCCGAGAAAATGCGATTTAAGCAATAAAATTAAAAATGCTTATAAAACATAAACCAAACGTTGGAGGTGGTCATTTCTCCATGCGCAGTGAATAACTCGGCACTCTAAAGCACCCGAGAGCGTTTTTTTCGATGCCAACCTAACCAGAGTTACGGGAGCGGCACAATTCAGAAAAAGCGCTCAGCTCGCCGAGAAAATGCGATTTAAGCAATAAAATTAAAAATGCTTATTAAACATAAACCAAACGTTGGAGGTGGTCATTTCTTAATGCGCAGTAATAAACTCGGCACTCTAAAGCACCCGAGAGCGTTTTTTTCGATGCCAACCTAACCAGAGTGACGGGAGCGGCACAATTCAGAAAAAGTGCTCAGCTCGCCGAGAAAATGCGATTTAAGCAATAAAATTAAAAATGCTTATAAAACATAAACCAAACGTTGGAGGTGGTCATTTCTTAATGCGCAGTAATAAACTCGGCACTCTAGAGCACCCGAGAGCGTTTTTTTCGATGCCAACCTAACCAGAGTGACGGGAGCGGCACAATTCAGAAAAAGTGCTCAGCTCGCCGAGAAAATGCGATTTAAGCAATAAAATTAAAAATGCTTATAAAACATAAACCAAACGTTGGAAGTGGTCATTTCTTCATGCGCAGTGATAAACTCGGCACTCTAAAGCACCCGAGAGCGTTTTTTTCGATGCCAACCTAACCAGAGTTACGGGAGCGGCACAATTCAGAAAAAGCGCTCAGCTCGCCGAGAAAATGCGATTTAAGCAATAAAATTAAAAATGCTTATAAAACATAAACCAAACGTTGGAAGTGGTCATTTCTTCATGCGCAGTGATAAACTCGGCACTCTAAAGCACCCGAGAGCGTTTTTTTCGATGCCAACCTAACCAGAGTTACGGGAGCGGCACAATTCAGAAAAAGCGCTCAGCTCGCCGAGAAAATGCGATTTAAGCAATAAAATTAAAAATGCTTATTAAACATAAACCAAACGTTGGAGGTGGTCATTTCTTCATACGCAGTGAATAACTCGGCACTCTAAAGCACCCGAGAGCGTTTTTTTCGATGCCAACCTAACCAGAGTGACGGGAGCGGCACAATTCAGAAAAAGCGCTCAGCTCGCCGAGAAAATGCGATTTAAGCAATAAATTTAAAAATGCTTATAAAACATAAACCAAACGTTGGAGGTGGTCATTTCTTCATGCGCAGTGATAAACTCGGCACTCTAAAGCACCCGAGAGCGTTTTTTTCGATGCCAACCTAACCAGAGTGACGGGAGCGGCACAATTCAGAAAAAGTGCTCAGCTCGCCGAGAAAATGCGATTTAAGCAATAAAATTAAAAATGCTTATAAAACATAAACCAAACGTTGGAGGTGGTCATTTCTTAATGCGCAGTAATAAACTCGGCACTCTAAAGCACCCGTGAGCGTTTTTTTCGATGCCAACCTAACCAGAGTGACGGGAGCGGCACAATTCAGAAAAAGTGCTCAGCTCGCCGAGAAAATGCGATTTAAGCAATAAAATTAAAAATGCTTATAAAACATAAACCAAACGTTGGAGGTGGTCATTTCTTCATGCGCAGTGATAAAGTCGGCACTCTAAAGCACCCGAGAGCGTTTTTTTCGATGCCAACCTAACCAGAGTGACGGGAGCGGCACAATTCAGAAAAAGTGCTCAGCTCGCCGAGAAAATGCGATTTAAGCAATAAAATTAAAAATGCTTATTAAACATAAACCAAACGTTGGAGGTGGTCATTTCCTCATGCGCAGTGATAAACTCGGCACTCTAAAGCACCCGAGAGCGTTTTTTTCGATGCCAACCTAACCAGAGTGACGGGAGCGGCACAATTCAGAAAAAGTGCTCAGCTCGCCGAGAAAATGCGATTTAAGCAATAAAATTAAAAATGCTTATAAAACATAAACCAAACGTTGGAGGTGGTCATTTCTTAATGCGCAGTAATAAACTCGGCACTCTAAAGCACCCGAGAGCGTTTTTTTCGATGCCAACCTAACCAGAGTGACGGGAGCGGCACAATTCAGAAAAAGTGCTCAGCTCGCCGAGAAAATGCGATTTAAGCAATAAAATTAAAAATGCTTATTAAACATAAACCAAACGTTGGAGGTGGTCATTTCTTCATGCGCAGTGAATAACTCGGCACTCTAAAGCACCCGAGAGCGTTTTTTTCGATGCCAACCTAACCAGAGTGACGGGAGCGGCACAATTCAGAAAAAGCGCTCAGCTCGCCGAGAAAATGCGATTTAAGCAATAAAATTAAAAATGCTTATAAAACATAAACCAAACGTTGGAGGTGGTCATTTCTTAATGCGCAGTAATAAACTCGGCACCCTAAAGCACCCGAGAGCGTTTTTTTCGATGCCAACCTAACCAGAGTGACGGGAGCGGCACAATTCAGAAAAAGTGCTCAGCTCGCCGAGAAAATGCGATTTAAGCAATAAAATTAAAAATGCTTATTAAACATAAACCAAACGTTGGAGGTGGTCATTTCTTCATGCGCAGTGAATAACTCGGCACTCTAAAGCACCCGAGAGCGTTTTTTTCGATGCCAACCTAACCAGAGTGACGGGAGCGGCACAATTCAGAAAAAGCGCTCAGCTCGCCGAGAAAATGCGATTTAAGCAATAAAATTAAAAATGCTTATAAAACATAAACCAAACGTTGGAGGTGGTCATTTCTTAATGCGCAGTAATAAACTCGGCACTCTAAAGCACCCGAGAGCGTTTTTTTCGATGCCAACCTAACCAGAGTGACGGGAGCGGCACAATTCAGAAAAAGTGCTCAGCTCGCCGAGAAAATGCGATTTAAGCAATAAAATTAAAAATGCTTATAAAACATAAACCAAACGTTGGAGGTGGTCATTTCTTAATGCGCAGTAATAAACTCGGCACTCTAAAGCACCCGAGAGCGTTTTTTTCGATGCCAACCTAACCAGAGTGACGGGAGCGGCACAATTCAGAAAAAGTGCTCAGCTCGCCGAGAAAATGCGATTTAAGCAATAAAATTAAAAATGCTTATAAAACATAAACCAAACGTTGGAGGTGGTCATTTCTTAATGCGCAGTAATAAACTCGGCACTCTAAAGCACCCGAGAGCGTTTTTTTCGATGCCAACCTAACCAGAGTGACGGGAGCGGCACAATTCAGAAAAAGTGCTCAGCTCGCCGAGAAAATGCGATTTAAGCAATAAAATTAAAAATGCTTATTAAACATAAACCAAACGGTGGAGGTGGTCATTTCTTCATGCGCAGTGAATAACTCGGCACTCTAAAGCACCCGAGAGCGTTTTTTTCGATGCCAACCTAACCAGAGTGACGGGAGCGGCACAATTCAGAAAAAGCGCTCAGCTCGCCGAGAAAATGCGATTTAAGCAATAAAATTAAAAATGCTTATTAAACATAAACCAAACGTTGGAGGTGGTCATTTCTTCATGCGCAGTGAATAACTCGGCACTCTAAAGCACCCGAGAGCGTTTTTTTCGATGCCAACCTAACCAGAGTGACGGGAGCGGCACAATTCAGAAAAAGCGCTCAGCTCGCCGAGAAAATGCGATTTAAGCAATAAAATTAAAAATGCTTATAAAACATAAACCAAACGTTGGAGGTGGTCATTTCTTCATGCGCAGTGATAAACTCGGCACTCTAAAGCACCCGAGAGCGTTTTTTTCGATGCCAACCTAACCAGAGTGACGGGAGCGGCACAATTCAGAAAGAGTGCTCAGCTCGCCGAGAAAATGCGATTTAAGCAATAAAATTAAAAATGCTTATAAAACATAAACCAAACGTTGGAGGTGGTCATTTCTTCATGCACAGTGAATAACTCGGCACTCTAAAGCACCCGAGAGCGTTTTTTTCGATGCCAACCTAACCAGAGTGACGGGAGCGGCACAATTCAGAAAAAGTGCTCAGCTCGCCGAGAAAATGCGATTTAAGCAATAAAATTAAAAATGCTTATAAAACATAAACCAAACGTTGGAGGTGGTCATTTCTTAATGCGCAGTAATAAACTCGGCACTCTAGAGCACCCGAGAGCGTTTTTTTCGATGCCAACCTAACCAGAGTGACGGGAGCGGCACAATTCAGAAAAAGTGCTCAGCTCGCCGAGAAAATGCGATTTAAGCAATAAAATTAAAAATGCTTATTAAACATAAACCAAACGTTGGAAGTGGTCATTTCTTGATGCGCAGTGATAAACTCGGCACTCTAAAGCACCCGAGAGCGTTTTTTTCGATGCCAACCTAACCAGAGTTACGGGAGCGGCACAATTCAGAAAAAGCGCTCAGCTCGCCGAGAAAATGCGATTTAAGCAATAAAATTAAAAATGCTTATTAAACATAAACCAAACGTTGGAGGTGGTCATTTCTTAATGCGCAGTAATAAACTCGGCACTCTAAAGCACCCGAGAGCGTTTTTTTCGATGCCAACCTAACCAGAGTGACGGGAGCGGCACAATTCAGAAAAAGTGCTCAGCTCGCCGAGAAAATGCGATTTAAGCAATAAAATTAAAAATGCTTATAAAACATAAACCAAACGTTGGAGGTGGTCATTTCTTAATGCGCAGTAATAAACTCGGCACTCTAGAGCACCCGAGAGCGTTTTTTTCGATGCCAACCTAACCAGAGTGACGGGAGCGGCACAATTCAGAAAAAGTGCTCAGCTCGCCGAGAAAATGCGATTTAAGCAATAAAATTAAAAATGCTTATAAAACATAAACCAAACGTTGGAAGTGGTCATTTCTTCATGCGCAGTGATAAACTCGGCACTCTAAAGCACCCGAGAGCGTTTTTTTCGATGCCAACCTAACCAGAGTTACGGGAGCGGCACAATTCAGAAAAAGCGCTCAGCTCGCCGAGAAAATGCGATTTAAGCAATAAAATTAAAAATGCTTATAAAACATAAACCAAACGTTGGAAGTGGTCATTTCTTCATGCGCAGTGATAAACTCGGCACTCTAAAGCACCCGAGAGCGTTTTTTTCGATGCCAACCTAACCAGAGTTACGGGAGCGGCACAATTCAGAAAAAGCGCTCAGCTCGCCGAGAAAATGCGATTTAAGCAATAAAATTAAAAATGCTTATTAAACATAAACCAAACGTTGGAGGTGGTCATTTCTTCATGCGCAGTGAATAACTCGGCACTCTAAAGCACCCGAGAGCGTTTTTTTCGATGCCAACCTAACCAGAGTGACGGGAGCGGCACAATTCAGAAAAAGCGCTCAGCTCGCCGAGAAAATGCGATTTAAGCAATAAATTTAAAAATGCTTATAAAACATAAACCAAACGTTGGAGGTGGTCATTTCTTCATGCGCAGTGATAAACTCGGCACTCTAAAGCACCCGAGAGCGTTTTTTTCGATGCCAACCTAACCAGAGTGACGGGAGCGGCACAATTCAGAAAAAGTGCTCAGCTCGCCGAGAAAATGCGATTTAAGCAATAAAATTAAAAATGCTTATAAAACATAAACCAAACGTTGGAGGTGGTCATTTCTTAATGCGCAGTAATAAACTCGGCACTCTAAAGCACCCGTGAGCGTTTTTTTCGATGCCAACCTAACCAGAGTGACGGGAGCGGCACAATTCAGAAAAAGTGCTCAGCTCGCCGAGAAAATGCGATTTAAGCAATAAAATTAAAAATGCTTATAAAACATAAACCAAACGTTGGAGGTGGTCATTTCTTCATGCGCAGTGATAAAGTCGGCACTCTAAAGCACCCGAGAGCGTTTTTTTCGATGCCAACCTAACCAGAGTGACGGGAGCGGCACAATTCAGAAAAAGTGCTCAGCTCGCCGAGAAAATGCGATTTAAGCAATAAAATTAAAAATGCTTATTAAACATAAACCAAACGTTGGAGGTGGTCATTTCCTCATGCGCAGTGATAAACTCGGCACTCTAAAGCACCCGAGAGCGTTTTTTTCGATGCCAACCTAACCAGAGTGACGGGAGCGGCACAATTCAGAAAAAGTGCTCAGCTCGCCGAGAAAATGCGATTTAAGCAATAAAATTAAAAATGCTTATAAAACATAAACCAAACGTTGGAGGTGGTCATTTCTTAATGCGCAGTAATAAACTCGGCACTCTAAAGCACCCGAGAGCGTTTTTTTCGATGCCAACCTAACCAGAGTGACGGGAGCGGCACAATTCAGAAAAAGTGCTCAGCTCGCCGAGAAAATGCGATTTAAGCAATAAAATTAAAAATGCTTATTAAACATAAACCAAACGTTGGAGGTGGTCATTTCTTCATGCGCAGTGAATAACTCGGCACTCTAAAGCACCCGAGAGCGTTTTTTTCGATGCCAACCTAACCAGAGTGACGGGAGCGGCACAATTCAGAAAAAGCGCTCAGCTCGCCGAGAAAATGCGATTTAAGCAATAAAATTAAAAATGCTTATAAAACATAAACCAAACGTTGGAGGTGGTCATTTCTTAATGCGCAGTAATAAACTCGGCACTCTAAAGCACCCGAGAGCGTTTTTTTCGATGCCAACCTAACCAGAGTGACGGGAGCGGCACAATTCAGAAAAAGTGCTCAGCTCGCCGAGAAAATGCGATTTAAGCAATAAAATTAAAAATGCTTATTAAACATAAACCAAACGTTGGAGGTGGTCATTTCTTCATGCGCAGTGAATAACTCGGCACTCTAAAGCACCCGAGAGCGTTTTTCTCGATGCCAACCTAACCAGAGTGACGGGAGCGGCACAATTCAGAAAAAGCGCTCAGCTCGCCGAGAAAATGCGATTTAAGCAATAAAATTAAAAATGCTTATAAAACATAAACCAAACGTTGGAGGTGGTCATTTCTTAATGCGCAGTAATAAACTCGGCACTCTAAAGCACCCGAGAGCGTTTTTTTCGATGCCAACCTAACCAGAGTGACGGGAGCGGCACAATTCAGAAAAAGTGCTCAGCTCGCCGAGAAAATGCGATTTAAGCAATAAAATTAAAAATGCTTATAAAACATAAACCAAACGTTGGAGGTGGTCATTTCTTAATGCGCAGTAATAAACTCGGCACTCTAAAGCACCCGAGAGCGTTTTTTTCGATGCCAACCTAACCAGAGTGACGGGAGCGGCACAATTCAGAAAAAGTCCTCAGATCGCCGAGAAAATGCGATTTAAGCAATAAAATTAAAAATGCTTATAAAACATAAACCAAACGTTGGAGGTGGTCATTTCTTAATGCGCAGTAATAAACTCGGCACTCTAAAGCACCCGAGAGCGTTTTTTTCGATGCCAACCTAACCAGAGTGACGGGAGCGGCACAATTCAGAAAAAGTGCTCAGCTCGCCGAGAAAATGCGATTTAAGCAATAAAATTAAAAATGCTTATAAAACATAAACCAAACGTTGGAGGTGGTCATTTCTTAATGCGCAGTAATAAACTCGGCACTCTAAAGCACCCGAGAGCGTTTTTTTCGATGCCAACCTAACCAGAGTGACGGGAGCGGCACAATTCAGAAAAAGTGCTCAGCTCGCCGAGAAAATGCGATTTAAGCAATAAAATTAAAAATGCTTATTAAACATAAACCAAACGGTGGAGGTGGTCATTTCTTCATGCGCAGTGAATAACTCGGCACTCTAAAGCACCCGAGAGCGTTTTTTTCGATGCCAACCTAACCAGAGTGACGGGAGCGGCACAATTCAGAAAAAGCGCTCAGCTCGCCGAGAAAATGCGATTTAAGCAATAAAATTAAAAATGCTTATTAAACATAAACCAAACGTTGGAGGTGGTCATTTCTTCATGCGCAGTGAATAACTCGGCACTCTAAAGCACCCGAGAGCGTTTTTTTCGATGCCAACCTAACCAGAGTGACGGGAGCGGCACAATTCAGAAAAAGTGCTCAGCTCGCCGAGAAAATGCGATTTAAGCAATAAAATTAAAAATGCTTATAAAACATAAACCAAACGTTGGAGGTGGTCATTTCTTAATGCGCAGTAATAAACTCGGCACTCTAAAGCACCCGAGAGCGTTTTTTTCGATGCCAACCTAACCAGAGTGACGGGAGCGGCACAATTCAGAAAAAGTGCTCAGCTCGCCGAGAAAATGCGATTTAAGCAATAAAATTAAAAATGCTTATAAAACATAAACCAAACGTTGGAGGTGGTCATTTCTTAATGCGCAGTAATAAACTCGGCACTCTAAAGCACCCGAGAGCGTTTTTTTCGATGCCAACCTAACCAGAGTGACGGGAGCGGCACAATTCAGAAAAAGTGCTCAGCTCGCCGAGAAAATGCGATTTAAGCAATAAAATTAAAAATGCTTATAAAACATAAACCAAACGTTGGAGGTGGTCATTTCTTAATGCGCAGTAATAAACTCGGCACTCTAAAGCACCCGAGAGCGTTTTTTTCGATGCCAACCTAACCAGAGTGACGGGAGCGGCACAATTCAGAAAAAGTGCTCAGCTCGCCGAGAAAATGCGATTTAAGCAATAAAATTAAAAATGCTTATAAAACATAAACCAAACGTTGGAGGTGGTCATTTCTTAATGCGCAGTAATAAACTCGGCACTCTAAAGCACCCGAGAGCGTTTTTTTCGATGCCAACCTAACCAGAGTGACGGGAGCGGCACAATTCAGAAAAAGTGCTCAGCTCGCCGAGAAAATGCGATTTAAGCAATAAAATTAAAAATGCTTATTAAACATAAACCAAACGGTGGAGGTGGTCATTTCTTCATGCGCAGTGAATAACTCGGCACTCTAAAGCACCCGAGAGCGTTTTTTTCGATGCCAACCTAACCAGAGTGACGGGAGCGGCACAATTCAGAAAAAGCGCTCAGCTCGCCGAGAAAATGCGATTTAAGCAATAAAATTAAAAATGCTTATTAAACATAAACCAAACGTTGGAGGTGGTCATTTCTTCATGCGCAGTGAATAACTCGGCACTCTAAAGCACCCGAGAGCGTTTTTTTCGATGCCAACCTAACCAGAGTGACGGGAGCGGCACAATTCAGAAAAAGCGCTCAGCTCGCCGAGAAAATGCGATTTAAGCAATAAAATTAAAAATGCTTATAAAACATAAACCAAACGTTGGAGGTGGTCATTTCTTCATGCACAGTGAATAACTCGGCACTCTAAAGCACCCGAGAGCGTTTTTTTCGATGCCAACCTAACCAGAGTGACGGGAGCGGCACAATTCAGAAAAAGTGCTCAGCTCGCCGAGAAAATGCGATTTAAGCAATAAAATTAAAAATGCTTATAAAACATAAACCAAACGTTGGAGGTGGTCATTTCTTAATGCGCAGTAATAAACTCGGCACTCTAGAGCACCCGAGAGCGTTTTTTTCGATGCCAACCTAACCAGAGTGACGGGAGCGGCACAATTCAGAAAAAGTGCTCAGCTCGCCGAGAAAATGCGATTTAAGCAATAAAATTAAAAATGCTTATAAAACATAAACCAAACGTTGGAAGTGGTCATTTCTTCATGCGCAGTGATAAACTCGGCACTCTAAAGCACCCGAGAGCGTTTTTTTCGATTCCAACCTAACCAGAGTTACGGGAGCGGCACAATTCAGAAAAAGCGCTCAGCTCGCCGAGAAAATGCGATTTAAGCAATAAAATTAAAAATGCTTATAAAACATAAACCAAACGTTGGAAGTGGTCATTTCTTCATGCGCAGTGATAAACTCGGCACTCTAAAGCACCCGAGAGCGTTTTTTTCGATGCCAACCTAACCAGAGTTACGGGAGCGGCACAATTCAGAAAAAGCGCTCAGCTCGCCGAGAAAATGCGATTTAAGCAATAAAATTAAAAATGCTTATAAAACATAAACCAAACGTTGGAGGTGGTCATTTCTTAATGCGCAGTAATAAACTCGGCACTCTAAAGCACCCGAGAGCGTTTTTTTCGATGCCAACCTAACCAGAGTGACGGGAGCGGCACAATTCAGAAAAAGTGCTCAGCTCGCCGAGAAAATGCGATTTAAGCAATAAAATTAAAAATGCTTATTAAACATAAACCAAACGTTGGAGGTGGTCATTTCTTCATGCGCAGTGAATAACTCGGCACTCTAAAGCACCCGATAGCGTTTTTTTCGATGCCAACCTAACCAGAGTGACGGGAGCGGCACAATTCAGAAAAAGTGCTCAGCTCGCCGAGAAAATGCGATTTAAGCAATAGAATTAAAAATGCTTATAAAACATAAACCAAACTATGGAGGTGGTCATTTCTTAATGCGCAGTAATAAACTCGGCACTCTAAAGCACCCGAGAGCGTTTTTTTCGATGCCAACCTAACCAGAGTGACGGGAGCGGCACAATTCAGAAAAAGTGCTCAGCTCGCCGAGAAAATGCGATTTAAGCAATAAAATTAAAAATGCTTATAAAACATAAACCAAACGTTGGAGGTGGTCATTTCTTAATGCGCAGTAATAAACTCGGCACTCTAAAGCACCCGAGAGCGTTTTTTTCGATGCCAACCTAACCAGAGTTACGGGAGCGGCACAATTCAGAAAAAGCGCTCAGCTCGCCGAGAAAATGCGATTTAAGCAATAAAATTAAAAATGCTTATAAAACATAAACCAAACGTTGGAGGTGGTCATTTCTTCATGCGCAGTGAATAACTCGGCACTCTAAAGCACCCGAGAGCGTTTTTTTCGATGCCAACCTAACCAGAGTGACGGGAGCGGCACAATTCAGAAAAAGTGCTCAGCTTGCCGAGAAAATGCGATTTAAGCAATAAAATTAAAAATGCTTATAAAACATAAACCAAACGTTGGAGGTGGTCATTTCTTAATGCGCAGTAATAAACTCGGCACTCTAAAGCACCCGTGAGCGTTTTTTTCGATGCCAACCTAACCAGAGTGACGGGAGCGGCACAATTCAGAAAAAGTGCTCAGCTCGCCGAGAAAATGCGATTTAAGCAATAAAATTAAAAATGCTTATAAAACATAAACCAAACGTTGGAGGTGGTCATTTCTTCATGCGCAGTGATAAAGTCGGCACTCTAAAGCACCCGAGAGCGTTTTTTTCGATGCCAACCTAACCAGAGTGACGGGAGCGGCACAATTCAGAAAAAGTGCTCAGCTCGCCGAGAAAATGCGATTTAAGCAATAAAATTAAAAATGCTTATTAAACATAAACCAAACGTTGGAGGTGGTCATTTCTTCATGCGCAGTGATAAACTCGGCACTCTAAAGCACCCGAGAGCGTTTTTTTCGATGCCAACCTAACCAGAGTGACGGGAGCGGCACAATTCAGAAAAAGTGCTCAGCTCGCCGAGAAAATGCGATTTAAGCAATAAAATTAAAAATGCTTATAAAACATAAACCAAACGTTGGAGGTGGTCATTTCTTAATGCGCAGTAATAAACTCGGCACTCTAAAGCACCCGAGAGCGTTTTTTTCGATGCCAACCTAACCAGAGTGACGGGAGCGGCACAATTCAGAAAAAGTGCTCAGCTCGCCGAGAAAATGCGATTTAAGCAATAAAATTAAAAATGCTTATTTAACATAAACCAAACGTTGGAGGTGGTCATTTCTTCATGCGCAGTGAATAACTCGGCACTCTAAAGCACCCGAGAGCGTTTTTTTCGATGCCAACCTAACCAGAGTGACGGGAGCGGCACAATTCAGAAAAAGCGCTCAGCTCGCCGAGAAAATGCGATTTAAGCAATAAAATTAAAAATGCTTATAAAACATAAACCAAACGTTGGAGGTGGTCATTTCTTAATGCGCAGTAATAAACTCGGCACTCTAAAGCACCCGAGAGCGTTTTTTTCGATGCCAACCTAACCAGAGTGACGGGAGCGGCACAATTCAGAAAAAGTGCTCAGCTCGCCGAGAAAATGCGATTTAAGCAATAAAATTAAAAATGCTTATTAAACATAAACCAAACGTTGGAGGTGGTCATTTCTTCATGCGCAGTGAATAACTCGGCACTCTAAAGCACCCGAGAGCGTTTTTTTTCGATGCCAACCTAACCAGAGTGACGGGAGCGGCACAATTCAGAAAAAGCGCTCAGCTCGCCGAGAAAATGCGATTTAAGCAATAAAATTAAAAATGCTTATAAAACATAAACCAAACGTTGGAGGTGGTCATTTCTTAATGCGCAGTAATAAACTCGGCACTCTAAAGCACCCGAGAGCGTTTTTTTCGATGCCAACCTAACCAGAGTGACGGGAGCGGCACAATTCAGAAAAAGTGCTCAGCTCGCCGAGAAAATGCGATTTAAGCAATAAAATTAAAAATGCTTATAAAACATAAACCAAACGTTGGAGGTGGTCATTTCTTAATGCGCAGTAATAAACTCGGCACTCTAAAGCACCCGAGAGCGTTTTTTTCGATGCCAACCTAACCAGAGTGACGGGAGCGGCACAATTCAGAAAAAGTGCTCAGCTCGCCGAGAAAATGCGATTTAAGCAATAAAATTAAAAATGCTTATAAAACATAAACCAAACGTTGGAGGTGGTCATTTCTTAATGCGCAGTAATAAACTCGGCACTCTAAAGCACCCGAGAGCGTTTTTTTCGATGCCAACCTAACCAGAGTGACGGGAGCGGCACAATTCAGAAAAAGTGCTCAGCTCGCCGAGAAAATGCGATTTAAGCAATAAAATTAAAAATGCTTATAAAACATAAACCAAACGTTGGAGGTGGTCATTTCTTAATGCGCAGTAATAAACTCGGCACTCTAAAGCACCCGAGAGCGTTTTTTTCGATGCCAACCTAACCAGAGTGACGGGAGCGGCACAATTCAGAAAAAGTGCTCAGCTCGCCGAGAAAATGCGATTTAAGCAATAAAATTAAAAATGCTTATAAAACATAAACCAAACGTTGGAGGTGGTCATTTCTTAATGCGCAGTAATAAACTCGGCACTCTAAAGCACCCGAGAGCGTTTTTTTCGATGCCAACCTAACCAGAGTGACGGGAGCGGCACAATTCAGAAAAAGTGCTCAGCTCGCCGAGAAAATGCGATTTAAGCAATAAAATTAAAAATGCTTATAAAACATAAACCAAACGTTGGAGGTGGTCATTTCTTAATGCGCAGTAATAAACTCGGCACTCTAAAGCACCCGAGAGCGTTTTTTTCGATGCCAACCTAACCAGAGTGACGGGAGCGGCACAATTCAGAAAAAGTGCTCAGCTCGCCGAGAAAATGCGATTTAAGCAATAAAATTAAAAATGCTTATTAAACATAAACCAAACGGTGGAGGTGGTCATTTCTTCATGCGCAGTGAATAACTCGGCACTCTAAAGCACCCGAGAGCGTTTTTTTCGATGCCAACCTAACCAGAGTGACGGGAGCGGCACAATTCAGAAAAAGCGCTCAGCTCGCCGAGAAAATGCGATTTAAGCAATAAAATTAAAAATGCTTATTAAACATAAACCAAACGTTGGAGGTGGTCATTTCTTCATGCGCAGTGAATAACTCGGCACTCTAAAGCACCCGAGAGCGTTTTTTTCGATGCCAACCTAACCAGAGTGACGGGAGCGGCACAATTCAGAAAAAGCGCTAGGCTCGCCGAGAAAATGCGATTTAAGCAATAAAATTTAAAATGCTTATAAAACATAAACCAAACGTTGGAGGTGGTCATTTCTTCATGCGCAGTGATAAACTCGGCACTCTAAAGCACCCGAGAGCGTTTTTTTCGATGCCAACCTAACCAGAGTGACGGGAGCGGCACAATTCAGAAAAAGTGCTCAGCTCGCCGAGAAAATGCGATTTAAGCAATAAAATTAAAAATGCTTATAAAACATAAACCAAACGTTGGAGGTGGTCATTTCTTCATGCGCAGTGAATAACTCGGCACTCTAAAGCACCCGAGAGCGTTTTTTTCGATGCCAACCTAACCAGAGTGACGGGAGCGGCACAATTCAGAAAAAGTGCTCAGCTCGCCGAGAAAATGCGATTTAAGCAATAAAATTAAAAATGCTTATAAAACATAAACCAAACGTTGGAGGTGGTCATTTCTTAATGCGCAGTAATAAACTCGGCACTCTAGAGCACCCGAGAGCGTTTTTTTCGATGCCAACCTAACCAGAGTGACGGGAGCGGCACAATTCAGAAAAAGTGCTCAGCTCGCCGAGAAAATGCGATTTAAGCAATAAAATTAAAAATGCTTATAAAACATAAACCAAACGTTGGAAGTGGTCATTTCTTCATGCGCAGTGATAAACTCGGCACTCTAAAGCACCCGAGAGCGTTTTTTTCGATGCCAACCTAACCAGAGTTACGGGAGCGGCACAATTCAGAAAAAGCGCTCAGCTCGCCGAGAAAATGCGATTTAAGCAATAAAATTAAAAATGCTTATAAAACATAAACCAAACGTTGGAAGTGGTCATTTCTTCATGCGCAGTGATAAACTCGGCACTCTAAAGCACCCGAGAGCGTTTTTTTCGATGCCAACCTAACCAGAGTTACGGGAGCGGCACAATTCAGAAAAAGCGCTCAGCTCGCCGAGAAAATGCGATTTAAGCAATAAAATTAAAAATGCTTATTAAACATAAACCAAACGTTGGAGGTGGTCATTTCTTCATGCGCAGTGAATAACTCGGCACTCTAAAGCACCCGAGAGCGTTTTTTTCGATGCCAACCTAACCAGAGTGACGGGAGCGGCACAATTCAGAAAAAGCGCTCAGCTCGCCGAGAAAATGCGATTTAAGCAATAAAATTAAAAATGCTTATAAAACATAAACCAAACGTTGGAGGTGGTCATTTCTTCATGCGCAGTGATAAACTCGGCACTCTAAAGCACCCGAGAGCGTTTTTTTCGATGCCAACCTAACCAGAGTGACGGGAGCGGCACAATTCAGAAAAAGTGCTCAGCTCGCCGAGAAAATGCGATTTAAGCAATAAAATTAAAAATGCTTATAAAACATAAACCAAACGTTGGAGGTGGTCATTTCTTCATGCGCAGTGAATAACTCGGCACTCTAAAGCACCCGAGAGCGTTTTTTTCGATGCCAACCTAACCAGAGTGACGGGAGCGGCACAATTCAGAAAAAGTGCTCAGCTCGCCGAGAAAATGCGATTTAAGCAATAAAATTAAAAATGCTTATAAAACATAAACCAAACGTTGGAGGTGGTCATTTCTTAATGCGCAGTAATAAACTCGGCACTCTAAAGCACCCGAGAGCGTTTTTTTCGATGCCAACCTAACCAGAGTGACGGGAGCGGCACAATTCAGAAAAAGTGCTCAGCTCGCCGAGAAAATGCGATTTAAGCAATAAAATTAAAAATGCTTATAAAACATAAACCAAACGTTGGAGGTGGTCATTTCTTAATGCGCAGTAATAAACTCGGCACTCTAAAGCACCCGAGAGCGTTTTTTTCGATGCCAACCTAACCAGAGTGACGGGAGCGGCACAATTCAGAAAAAGTGCTCAGCTCGCCGAGAAAATGCGATTTAAGCAATAAAATTAAAAATGCTTATTAAACATAAACCAAACGGTGGAGGTGGTCATTTCTTCATGCGCAGTGAATAACTCGGCACTCTAAAGCACCCGAGAGCGTTTTTTTCGATGCCAACCTAACCAGAGTGACGGGAGCGGCACAATTCAGAAAAAGCGCTCAGCTCGCCGAGAAAATGCGATTTAAGCAATAAAATTAAAAATGCTTATTAAACATAAACCAAACGTTGGAGGTGGTCATTTCTTCATGCGCAGTGAATAACTCGGCACTCTAAAGCACCCGAGAGCGTTTTTTTCGATGCCAACCTAACCAGAGTGACGGGAGCGGCACAATTCAGAAAAAGCGCTCAGCTCGCCGAGAAAATGCGATTTAAGCAATAAAATTAAAAATGCTTATAAAACATAAACCAAACGTTGGAGGTGGTCATTTCTTCATGCACAGTGAATAACTCGGCACTCTAAAGCACCCGAGAGCGTTTTTTTCGATGCCAACCTAACCAGAGTGACGGGAGCGGCACAATTCAGAAAAAGTGCTCAGCTCGCCGAGAAAATGCGATTTAAGCAATAAAATTAAAAATGCTTATAAAACATAAACCAAACGTTGGAGGTGGTCATTTCTTAATGCGCAGTAATAAACTCGGCACTCTAGAGCACCCGAGAGCGTTTTTTTCGATGCCAACCTAACCAGAGTGACGGGAGCGGCACAATTCAGAAAAAGTGCTCAGCTCGCCGAGAAAATGCGATTTAAGCAATAAAATTAAAAATGCTTATAAAACATAAACCAAACGTTGGAAGTGGTCATTTCTTCATGCGCAGTGATAAACTCGGCACTCTAAAGCACCCGAGAGCGTTTTTTTCGATTCCAACCTAACCAGAGTTACGGGAGCGGCACAATTCAGAAAAAGCGCTCAGCTCGCCGAGAAAATGCGATTTAAGCAATAAAATTAAAAATGCTTATAAAACATAAACCAAACGTTGGAAGTGGTCATTTCTTCATGCGCAGTGATAAACTCGGCACTCTAAAGCACCCGAGAGCGTTTTTTTCGATGCCAACCTAACCAGAGTTACGGGAGCGGCACAATTCAGAAAAAGCGCTCAGCTCGCCGAGAAAATGCGATTTAAGCAATAAAATTAAAAATGCTTATAAAACATAAACCAAACGTTGGAGGTGGTCATTTCTTAATGCGCAGTAATAAACTCGGCACTCTAAAGCACCCGAGAGCGTTTTTTTCGATGCCAACCTAACCAGAGTGACGGGAGCGGCACAATTCAGAAAAAGTGCTCAGCTCGCCGAGAAAATGCGATTTAAGCAATAAAATTAAAAATGCTTATTAAACATAAACCAAACGTTGGAGGTGGTCATTTCTTCATGCGCAGTGAATAACTCGGCACTCTAAAGCACCCGATAGCGTTTTTTTCGATGCCAACCTAACCAGAGTGACGGGAGCGGCACAATTCAGAAAAAGTGCTCAGCTCGCCGAGAAAATGCGATTTAAGCAATAGAATTAAAAATGCTTATAAAACATAAACCAAACTATGGAGGTGGTCATTTCTTAATGCGCAGTAATAAACTCGGCACTCTAAAGCACCCGAGAGCGTTTTTTTCGATGCCAACCTAACCAGAGTGACGGGAGCGGCACAATTCAGAAAAAGTGCTCAGCTCGCCGAGAAAATGCGATTTAAGCAATAAAATTAAAAATGCTTATAAAACATAAACCAAACGTTGGAGGTGGTCATTTCTTAATGCGCAGTAATAAACTCGGCACTCTAAAGCACCCGAGAGCGTTTTTTTCGATGCCAACCTAACCAGAGTTACGGGAGCGGCACAATTCAGAAAAAGCGCTCAGCTCGCCGAGAAAATGCGATTTAAGCAATAAAATTAAAAATGCTTATAAAACATAAACCAAACGTTGGAGGTGGTCATTTCTTCATGCGCAGTGAATAACTCGGCACTCTAAAGCACCCGAGAGCGTTTTTTTCGATGCCAACCTAACCAGAGTGACGGGAGCGGCACAATTCAGAAAAAGTGCTCAGCTTGCCGAGAAAATGCGATTTAAGCAATAAAATTAAAAATGCTTATAAAACATAAACCAAACGTTGGAGGTGGTCATTTCTTAATGCGCAGTAATAAACTCGGCACTCTAAAGCACCCGTGAGCGTTTTTTTCGATGCCAACCTAACCAGAGTGACGGGAGCGGCACAATTCAGAAAAAGTGCTCAGCTCGCCGAGAAAATGCGATTTAAGCAATAAAATTAAAAATGCTTATAAAACATAAACCAAACGTTGGAGGTGGTCATTTCTTCATGCGCAGTGATAAAGTCGGCACTCTAAAGCACCCGAGAGCGTTTTTTTCGATGCCAACCTAACCAGAGTGACGGGAGCGGCACAATTCAGAAAAAGTGCTCAGCTCGCCGAGAAAATGCGATTTAAGCAATAAAATTAAAAATGCTTATTAAACATAAACCAAACGTTGGAGGTGGTCATTTCTTCATGCGCAGTGATAAACTCGGCACTCTAAAGCACCCGAGAGCGTTTTTTTCGATGCCAACCTAACCAGAGTGACGGGAGCGGCACAATTCAGAAAAAGTGCTCAGCTCGCCGAGAAAATGCGATTTAAGCAATAAAATTAAAAATGCTTATAAAACATAAACCAAACGTTGGAGGTGGTCATTTCTTAATGCGCAGTAATAAACTCGGCACTCTAAAGCACCCGAGAGCGTTTTTTTCGATGCCAACCTAACCAGAGTGACGGGAGCGGCACAATTCAGAAAAAGTGCTCAGCTCGCCGAGAAAATGCGATTTAAGCAATAAAATTAAAAATGCTTATTTAACATAAACCAAACGTTGGAGGTGGTCATTTCTTCATGCGCAGTGAATAACTCGGCACTCTAAAGCACCCGAGAGCGTTTTTTTCGATGCCAACCTAACCAGAGTGACGGGAGCGGCACAATTCAGAAAAAGCGCTCAGCTCGCCGAGAAAATGCGATTTAAGCAATAAAATTAAAAATGCTTATAAAACATAAACCAAACGTTGGAGGTGGTCATTTCTTAATGCGCAGTAATAAACTCGGCACTCTAAAGCACCCGAGAGCGTTTTTTTCGATGCCAACCTAACCAGAGTGACGGGAGCGGCACAATTCAGAAAAAGTGCTCAGCTCGCCGAGAAAATGCGATTTAAGCAATAAAATTAAAAATGCTTATTAAACATAAACCAAACGTTGGAGGTGGTCATTTCTTCATGCGCAGTGAATAACTCGGCACTCTAAAGCACCCGAGAGCGTTTTTTTTCGATGCCAACCTAACCAGAGTGACGGGAGCGGCACAATTCAGAAAAAGCGCTCAGCTCGCCGAGAAAATGCGATTTAAGCAATAAAATTAAAAATGCTTATAAAACATAAACCAAACGTTGGAGGTGGTCATTTCTTAATGCGCAGTAATAAACTCGGCACTCTAAAGCACCCGAGAGCGTTTTTTTCGATGCCAACCTAACCAGAGTGACGGGAGCGGCACAATTCAGAAAAAGTGCTCAGCTCGCCGAGAAAATGCGATTTAAGCAATAAAATTAAAAATGCTTATAAAACATAAACCAAACGTTGGAGGTGGTCATTTCTTAATGCGCAGTAATAAACTCGGCACTCTAAAGCACCCGAGAGCGTTTTTTTCGATGCCAACCTAACCAGAGTGACGGGAGCGGCACAATTCAGAAAAAGTGCTCAGCTCGCCGAGAAAATGCGATTTAAGCAATAAAATTAAAAATGCTTATAAAACATAAACCAAACGTTGGAGGTGGTCATTTCTTAATGCGCAGTAATAAACTCGGCACTCTAAAGCACCCGAGAGCGTTTTTTTCGATGCCAACCTAACCAGAGTGACGGGAGCGGCACAATTCAGAAAAAGTGCTCAGCTCGCCGAGAAAATGCGATTTAAGCAATAAAATTAAAAATGCTTATAAAACATAAACCAAACGTTGGAGGTGGTCATTTCTTAATGCGCAGTAATAAACTCGGCACTCTAAAGCACCCGAGAGCGTTTTTTTCGATGCCAACCTAACCAGAGTGACGGGAGCGGCACAATTCAGAAAAAGTGCTCAGCTCGCCGAGAAAATGCGATTTAAGCAATAAAATTAAAAATGCTTATAAAACATAAACCAAACGTTGGAGGTGGTCATTTCTTAATGCGCAGTAATAAACTCGGCACTCTAAAGCACCCGAGAGCGTTTTTTTCGATGCCAACCTAACCAGAGTGACGGGAGCGGCACAATTCAGAAAAAGTGCTCAGCTCGCCGAGAAAATGCGATTTAAGCAATAAAATTAAAAATGCTTATAAAACATAAACCAAACGTTGGAGGTGGTCATTTCTTAATGCGCAGTAATAAACTCGGCACTCTAAAGCACCCGAGAGCGTTTTTTTCGATGCCAACCTAACCAGAGTGACGGGAGCGGCACAATTCAGAAAAAGTGCTCAGCTCGCCGAGAAAATGCGATTTAAGCAATAAAATTAAAAATGCTTATTAAACATAAACCAAACGGTGGAGGTGGTCATTTCTTCATGCGCAGTGAATAACTCGGCACTCTAAAGCACCCGAGAGCGTTTTTTTCGATGCCAACCTAACCAGAGTGACGGGAGCGGCACAATTCAGAAAAAGCGCTCAGCTCGCCGAGAAAATGCGATTTAAGCAATAAAATTAAAAATGCTTATTAAACATAAACCAAACGTTGGAGGTGGTCATTTCTTCATGCGCAGTGAATAACTCGGCACTCTAAAGCACCCGAGAGCGTTTTTTTCGATGCCAACCTAACCAGAGTGACGGGAGCGGCACAATTCAGAAAAAGCGCTAGGCTCGCCGAGAAAATGCGATTTAAGCAATAAAATTTAAAATGCTTATAAAACATAAACCAAACGTTGGAGGTGGTCATTTCTTCATGCGCAGTGATAAACTCGGCACTCTAAAGCACCCGAGAGCGTTTTTTTCGATGCCAACCTAACCAGAGTGACGGGAGCGGCACAATTCAGAAAAAGTGCTCAGCTCGCCGAGAAAATGCGATTTAAGCAATAAAATTAAAAATGCTTATAAAACATAAACCAAACGTTGGAGGTGGTCATTTCTTCATGCGCAGTGAATAACTCGGCACTCTAAAGCACCCGAGAGCGTTTTTTTCGATGCCAACCTAACCAGAGTGACGGGAGCGGCACAATTCAGAAAAAGTGCTCAGCTCGCCGAGAAAATGCGATTTAAGCAATAAAATTAAAAATGCTTATAAAACATAAACCAAACGTTGGAGGTGGTCATTTCTTAATGCGCAGTAATAAACTCGGCACTCTAGAGCACCCGAGAGCGTTTTTTTCGATGCCAACCTAACCAGAGTGACGGGAGCGGCACAATTCAGAAAAAGTGCTCAGCTCGCCGAGAAAATGCGATTTAAGCAATAAAATTAAAAATGCTTATAAAACATAAACCAAACGTTGGAAGTGGTCATTTCTTCATGCGCAGTGATAAACTCGGCACTCTAAAGCACCCGAGAGCGTTTTTTTCGATGCCAACCTAACCAGAGTTACGGGAGCGGCACAATTCAGAAAAAGCGCTCAGCTCGCCGAGAAAATGCGATTTAAGCAATAAAATTAAAAATGCTTATAAAACATAAACCAAACGTTGGAAGTGGTCATTTCTTCATGCGCAGTGATAAACTCGGCACTCTAAAGCACCCGAGAGCGTTTTTTTCGATGCCAACCTAACCAGAGTTACGGGAGCGGCACAATTCAGAAAAAGCGCTCAGCTCGCCGAGAAAATGCGATTTAAGCAATAAAATTAAAAATGCTTATTAAACATAAACCAAACGTTGGAGGTGGTCATTTCTTCATGCGCAGTGAATAACTCGGCACTCTAAAGCACCCGAGAGCGTTTTTTTCGATGCCAACCTAACCAGAGTGACGGGAGCGGCACAATTCAGAAAAAGCGCTCAGCTCGCCGAGAAAATGCGATTTAAGCAATAAAATTAAAAATGCTTATAAAACATAAACCAAACGTTGGAGGTGGTCATTTCTTCATGCGCAGTGATAAACTCGGCACTCTAAAGCACCCGAGAGCGTTTTTTTCGATGCCAACCTAACCAGAGTGACGGGAGCGGCACAATTCAGAAAAAGTGCTCAGCTCGCCGAGAAAATGCGATTTAAGCAATAAAATTAATAATGCTTATAAAACATAAACCAAACGTTGGAGGTGGTCATTTCTTCATGCGCAGTGAATAACTCGGCACTCTAAAGCACCCGAGAGCGTTTTTTTCGATGCCAACCTAACCAGAGTGACGGGAGCGGCACAATTCAGAAAAAGTGCTCAGCTCGCCGAGAAAATGCGATTTAAGCAATAAAATTAAAAATGCTTATAAAACATAAACCAAACGTTGGAGGTGGTCATTTCTTAATGCGCAGTAATAAACTCGGCACTCTAGAGCACCCGAGAGCGTTTTTTTCGATGCCAACCTAACCAGAGTGACGGGAGCGGCACAATTCAGAAAAAGTGCTCAGCTCGCCGAGAAAATGCGATTTAAGCAATAAAATTAAAAATGCTTATAAAACATAAACCAAACGTTGGAAGTGGTCATTTCTTCATGCGCAGTGATAAACTCGGCACTCTAAAGCATCCGAGAGCGTTTTTTTTCGATGCCAACCTAACCAGAGTTACGGGAGCGGCACAATTCAGAAAAAGAGCTCAGCTCGCCGAGAAAATGCGATTTAAGCAATAAAATTAAAAATGCTTATAAAACATAAACCAAACGTTGGAAGTGGTCATTTCTTCATGCGCAGTGATAAACTCGGCACTCTAAAGCACCCGAGAGCGTTTTTTTCGATGCCAACCTAACCAGAGTTACGGGAGCGGCACAATTCAGAAAAAGCGCTCAGCTCGTCGAGAAAATGCGATTTAAGCAATAAAATTAAAAATGCTTATAAAACATAAACCAAACGTTGGAGGTGGTCATTTCTTCATGCGCAGTGATAAACTCGGCACTCTAAAGCACCCGAGAGCGTTTTTTTCGATGCCAACCTAACCAGAGTGACGGGAGCGGCACAATTCAGAAAAAGCGCTCAGCTCGCCGAGAAAATGCGATTTAAGCAATAAAATTAAAAATGCTTATAAAACATAAACCAAACGTTGGAGGTGGTCATTTCTTCATGCGCAGTGATAAACTCGGCACTCTAAAGCACCCGAGAGCGTTTTTTTCGATGCCAACCTAACCAGAGTGACGGGAGCGGCACAATTCAGAAAAAGTGCTCAGCTCGCCGAGAAAATGCGATTTAAGCAATAAAATTAAAAATGCTTATAAAACATAAACCAAACGTTGGAGGTGGTCATTTCTCCATGCGCAGTGAATAACTCGGCACTCTAAAGCACCCGAGAGCGTTTTTTTCGATGCCAACCTAACCAGAGTGACGGGAGCGGCACAATTCAGAAAAAGTGCTCAGCTCGCCGAGAAAATGCGATTTAAGCAATAAAATTAAAAATGCTTATAAAACATAAACCAAACGTTGGAGGTGGTCATTTCTTAATGCGCAGTAATAAACTCGGCACTCTAAAGCACCCGTGAGCGTTTTTTTCGATGCCAACCTAACCAGAGTGACGGGACGGCACAATCAGAAAAAGTGCTCAGCTCGCCGAGAAAATGCGATTTAAGCAATAAAATTAAAAATGCTTATAAAACATAAACCAAACGTTGGAGGTGGTCATTTCTTAATGCGCAGTAATAAACTCGGCACTCTAAAGCACCCGAGAGCGTTTTTTTCGATGCCAACCTAACCAGAGTGACGGGAGCGGCACAATTCAGAAAAAGCGCTCAGCTCGCCGAGAAAATGCGATTTAAGCAATAAAATTAAAAATGCTTATAAAACATAAACCAAACGTTGGAGGTGGTCATTTCTTAATGCGCAGTAATAAACTCGGCACTCTAAAGCACCCGAGAGCGTTTTTTTCGATGCCAACCTAACCAGAGTGACGGGAGCGGCACAATTCAGAAAAAGTGCTCAGCTCGCCGAGAAAATGCGATTTAAGCAATAAAATTAAAAATGCTTATTAAACATAAACCAAACGTTGGAAGTGGTCATTTCTTGATGCGCAGTGATAAACTCGGCACTCTAAAGCACCCGAGAGCGTTTTTTTCGATGCCAACCTAACCAGAGTTACGGGAGCGGCACAATTCAGAAAAAGCGCTCAGCTCGCCGAGAAAATGCGATTTAAGCAATAAAATTAAAAATGCTTATTAAACATAAACCAAACGTTGGAGGTGGTCATTTCTTAATGCGCAGTAATAAACTCGGCACTCTAAAGCACCCGAGAGCGTTTTTTTCGATGCCAACCTAACCAGAGTGACGGGAGCGGCACAATTCAGAAAAAGTGCTCAGCTCGCCGAGAAAATGCGATTTAAGCAATAAAATTAAAAATGCTTATAAAACATAAACCAAACGTTGGAGGTGGTCATTTCTTAATGCGCAGTAATAAACTCGGCACTCTAGAGCACCCGAGAGCGTTTTTTTCGATGCCAACCTAACCAGAGTGACGGGAGCGGCACAATTCAGAAAAAGTGCTCAGCTCGCCGAGAAAATGCGATTTAAGCAATAAAATTAAAAATGCTTATAAAACATAAACCAAACGTTGGAAGTGGTCATTTCTTCATGCGCAGTGATAAACTCGGCACTCTAAAGCACCCGAGAGCGTTTTTTTCGATGCCAACCTAACCAGAGTTACGGGAGCGGCACAATTCAGAAAAAGCGCTCAGCTCGCCGAGAAAATGCGATTTAAGCAATAAAATTAAAAATGCTTATAAAACATAAACCAAACGTTGGAAGTGGTCATTTCTTCATGCGCAGTGATAAACTCGGCACTCTAAAGCACCCGAGAGCGTTTTTTTCGATGCCAACCTAACCAGAGTTACGGGAGCGGCACAATTCAGAAAAAGCGCTCAGCTCGCCGAGAAAATGCGATTTAAGCAATAAAATTAAAAATGCTTATTAAACATAAACCAAACGTTGGAGGTGGTCATTTCTTCATGCGCAGTGAATAACTCGGCACTCTAAAGCACCCGAGAGCGTTTTTTTCGATGCCAACCTAACCAGAGTGACGGGAGCGGCACAATTCAGAAAAAGCGCTCAGCTCGCCGAGAAAATGCGATTTAAGCAATAAATTTAAAAATGCTTATAAAACATAAACCAAACGTTGGAGGTGGTCATTTCTTCATGCGCAGTGATAAACTCGGCACTCTAAAGCACCCGAGAGCGTTTTTTTCGATGCCAACCTAACCAGAGTGACGGGAGCGGCACAATTCAGAAAAAGTGCTCAGCTCGCCGAGAAAATGCGATTTAAGCAATAAAATTAAAAATGCTTATAAAACATAAACCAAACGTTGGAGGTGGTCATTTCTTAATGCGCAGTAATAAACTCGGCACTCTAAAGCACCCGAGAGCGTTTTTTTCGATGCCAACCTAACCAGAGTGACGGGAGCGGCACAATTCAGAAAAAGCGCTCAGCTCGCCGAGAAAATGCGATTTAAGCAATAAAATTAAAAATGCTTATAAAACATAAACCAAACGTTGGAGGTGGTCATTTCTTAATGCGCAGTAATAAACTCGGCACTCTAAAGCACCCGAGAGCGTTTTTTTCGATGCCAACCTAACCAGAGTGACGGGAGCGGCACAATTCAGAAAAAGTGCTCAGCTCGCCGAGAAAATGCGATTTAAGCAATAAAATTAAAAATGCTTATTAAACATAAACCAAACGTTGGAGGTGGTCATTTCTTCATGCGCAGTGAATAACTCGGCACTCTAAAGCACCCGAGAGCGTTTTTTTCGATGCCAACCTAACCAGAGTGACGGGAGCGGCACAATTCAGAAAAAGCGCTCAGCTCGCCGAGAAAATGCGATTTAAGCAATAAAATTAAAAATGCTTATAAAACATAAACCAAACGTTGGAGGTGGTCATTTCTTAATGCGCAGTAATAAACTCGGCACTCTAAAGCACCCGAGAGCGTTTTTTTCGATGCCAACCTAACCAGAGTGACGGGAGCGGCACAATTCAGAAAAAGTGCTCAGCTCGCCGAGAAAATGCGATTTAAGCAATAAAATTAAAAATGCTTATAAAACATAAACCAAACGTTGGAGGTGGTCATTTCTTAATGCGCAGTAATAAACTCGGCACTCTAAAGCACCCGAGAGCGTTTTTTTCGATGCCAACCTAACCAGAGTGACGGGAGCGGCACAATTCAGAAAAAGTGCTCAGCTCGCCGAGAAAATGCGATTTAAGAAATAAAATTAAAAATGCTTATAAAACATAAACCAAACGTTGGAGGTGGTCATTTCTTAATACGCAGTAATAAACTCGGCACTCTAAAGCACCCGAGAGCGTTTTTTTCGATGCCAACCTAACCAGAGTGACGGGAGCGGCACAATTCAGAAAAAGTGCTCAGCTCGCCGAGAAAATGCGATTTAAGCAATAAAATTAAAAATGCTTATAAAACATAAACCAAACGTTGGAGGTGGTCATTTCTTAATGCGCAGTAATAAACTCGGCACTCTAAAGCACCCGAGAGCGTTTTTTTCGATGCCAACCTAACCAGAGTGACGGGAGCGGCACAATTCAGAAAAAGTGCTCAGCTCGCCGAGAAAATGCGATTTAAGCAATAAAATTAAAAATGCTTATTAAACATAAACCAAACGGTGGAGGTGGTCATTTCTTCATGCGCAGTGAATAACTCGGCACTCTAAAGCACCCGAGAGCGTTTTTTTCGATGCCAACCTAACCAGAGTGACGGGAGCGGCACAATTCAGAAAAAGCGCTCAGCTCGCCGAGAAAATGCGATTTAAGCAATAAAATTAAAAATGCTTATTAAACATAAACCAAACGTTGGAGGTGGTCATTTCTTCATGCGCAGTGAATAACTCGGCACTCTAAAGCACCCGAGAGCGTTTTTTTCGATGCCAACCTAACCAGAGTGACGGGAGCGGCACAATTCAGAAAAAGCGCTCAGCTCGCCGAGAAAATGCGATTTAAGCAATAAAATTAAAAATGCTTATAAAACATAAACCAAACGTTGGAGGTGGTCATTTCTTCATGCGCAGTGATAAACTCGGCACTCTAAAGCACCCGAGAGCGTTTTTTTCGATGCCAACCTAACCAGAGTGACGGGAGCGGCACAATTCAGAAAGAGTGCTCAGCTCGCCGAGAAAATGCGATTTAAGCAATAAAATTAAAAATGCTTATAAAACATAAACCAAACGTTGGAGGTGGTCATTTCTTCATGCACAGTGAATAACTCGGCACTCTAAAGCACCCGAGAGCGTTTTTTTCGATGCCAACCTAACCAGAGTGACGGGAGCGGCACAATTCAGAAAAAGTGCTCAGCTCGCCGAGAAAATGCGATTTAAGCAATAAAATTAAAAATGCTTATAAAACATAAACCAAACGTTGGAGGTGGTCATTTCTTAATGCGCAGTAATAAACTCGGCACTCTAGAGCACCCGAGAGCGTTTTTTTCGATGCCAACCTAACCAGAGTGACGGGAGCGGCACAATTCAGAAAAAGTGCTCAGCTCGCCGAGAAAATGCGATTTAAGCAATAAAATTAAAAATGCTTATTAAACATAAACCAAACGTTGGAAGTGGTCATTTCTTGATGCGCAGTGATAAACTCGGCACTCTAAAGCACCCGAGAGCGTTTTTTTCGATGCCAACCTAACCAGAGTTACGGGAGCGGCACAATTCAGAAAAAGCGCTCAGCTCGCCGAGAAAATGCGATTTAAGCAATAAAATTAAAAATGCTTATTAAACATAAACCAAACGTTGGAGGTGGTCATTTCTTAATGCGCAGTAATAAACTCGGCACTCTAAAGCACCCGAGAGCGTTTTTTTCGATGCCAACCTAACCAGAGTGACGGGAGCGGCACAATTCAGAAAAAGTGCTCAGCTCGCCGAGAAAATGCGATTTAAGCAATAAAATTAAAAATGCTTATAAAACATAAACCAAACGTTGGAGGTGGTCATTTCTTAATGCGCAGTAATAAACTCGGCACTCTAGAGCACCCGAGAGCGTTTTTTTCGATGCCAACCTAACCAGAGTGACGGGAGCGGCACAATTCAGAAAAAGTGCTCAGCTCGCCGAGAAAATGCGATTTAAGCAATAAAATTAAAAATGCTTATAAAACATAAACCAAACGTTGGAAGTGGTCATTTCTTCATGCGCAGTGATAAACTCGGCACTCTAAAGCACCCGAGAGCGTTTTTTTCGATGCCAACCTAACCAGAGTTACGGGAGCGGCACAATTCAGAAAAAGCGCTCAGCTCGCCGAGAAAATGCGATTTAAGCAATAAAATTAAAAATGCTTATAAAACATAAACCAAACGTTGGAAGTGGTCATTTCTTCATGCGCAGTGATAAACTCGGCACTCTAAAGCACCCGAGAGCGTTTTTTTCGATGCCAACCTAACCAGAGTTACGGGAGCGGCACAATTCAGAAAAAGCGCTCAGCTCGCCGAGAAAATGCGATTTAAGCAATAAAATTAAAAATGCTTATTAAACATAAACCAAACGTTGGAGGTGGTCATTTCTTCATGCGCAGTGAATAACTCGGCACTCTAAAGCACCCGAGAGCGTTTTTTTCGATGCCAACCTAACCAGAGTGACGGGAGCGGCACAATTCAGAAAAAGCGCTCAGCTCGCCGAGAAAATGCGATTTAAGCAATAAATTTAAAAATGCTTATAAAACATAAACCAAACGTTGGAGGTGGTCATTTCTTCATGCGCAGTGATAAACTCGGCACTCTAAAGCACCCGAGAGCGTTTTTTTCGATGCCAACCTAACCAGAGTGACGGGAGCGGCACAATTCAGAAAAAGTGCTCAGCTCGCCGAGAAAATGCGATTTAAGCAATAAAATTAAAAATGCTTATAAAACATAAACCAAACGTTGGAGGTGGTCATTTCTTAATGCGCAGTAATAAACTCGGCACTCTAAAGCACCCGTGAGCGTTTTTTTCGATGCCAACCTAACCAGAGTGACGGGAGCGGCACAATTCAGAAAAAGTGCTCAGCTCGCCGAGAAAATGCGATTTAAGCAATAAAATTAAAAATGCTTATAAAACATAAACCAAACGTTGGAGGTGGTCATTTCTTCATGCGCAGTGATAAAGTCGGCACTCTAAAGCACCCGAGAGCGTTTTTTTCGATGCCAACCTAACCAGAGTGACGGGAGCGGCACAATTCAGAAAAAGTGCTCAGCTCGCCGAGAAAATGCGATTTAAGCAATAAAATTAAAAATGCTTATTAAACATAAACCAAACGTTGGAGGTGGTCATTTCCTCATGCGCAGTGATAAACTCGGCACTCTAAAGCACCCGAGAGCGTTTTTTTCGATGCCAACCTAACCAGAGTGACGGGAGCGGCACAATTCAGAAAAAGTGCTCAGCTCGCCGAGAAAATGCGATTTAAGCAATAAAATTAAAAATGCTTATAAAACATAAACCAAACGTTGGAGGTGGTCATTTCTTAATGCGCAGTAATAAACTCGGCACTCTAAAGCACCCGAGAGCGTTTTTTTCGATCCCAACCTAACCAGAGTGACGGGAGCGGCACAATTCAGAAAAAGTGCTCAGCTCGCCGAGAAAATGCGATTTAAGCAATAAAATTAAAAATGCTTATTAAACATAAACCAAACGTTGGAGGTGGTCATTTCTTCATGCGCAGTGAATAACTCGGCACTCTAAAGCACCCGAGAGCGTTTTTTTCGATGCCAACCTAACCAGAGTGACGGGAGCGGCACAATTCAGAAAAAGCGCTCAGCTCGCCGAGAAAATGCGATTTAAGCAATAAAATTAAAAATGCTTATAAAACATAAACCAAACGTTGGAGGTGGTCATTTCTTAATGCGCAGTAATAAACTCGGCACTCTAAAGCACCCGAGAGCGTTTTTTTCGATGCCAACCTAACCAGAGTGACGGGAGCGGCACAATTCAGAAAAAGTGCTCAGCTCGCCGAGAAAATGCGATTTAAGCAATAAAATTAAAAATGCTTATTAAACATAAACCAAACGTTGGAGGTGGTCATTTCTTCATGCGCAGTGAATAACTCGGCACTCTAAAGCACCCGAGAGCGTTTTTTTCGATGCCAACCTAACCAGAGTGACGGGAGCGGCACAATTCAGAAAAAGCGCTCAGCTCGCCGAGAAAATGCGATTTAAGCAATAAAATTAAAAATGCTTATAAAACATAAACCAAACGTTGGAGGTGGTCATTTCTTAATGCGCAGTAATAAACTCGGCACTCTAAAGCACCCGAGAGCGTTTTTTTCGATGCCAACCTAACCAGAGTGACGGGAGCGGCACAATTCAGAAAAAGTGCTCAGCTCGCCGAGAAAATGCGATTTAAGCAATAAAATTAAAAATGCTTATAAAACATAAACCAAACGTTGGAGGTGGTCATTTCTTAATGCGCAGTAATAAACTCGGCACTCTAAAGCACCCGAGAGCGTTTTTTTCGATGCCAACCTAACCAGAGTGACGGGAGCGGCACAATTCAGAAAAAGTGCTCAGCTCGCCGAGAAAATGCGATTTAAGCAATAAAATTAAAAATGCTTATAAAACATAAACCAAACGTTGGAGGTGGTCATTTCTTAATGCGCAGTAATAAACTCGGCACTCTAAAGCACCCGAGAGCGTTTTTTTCGATGCCAACCTAACCAGAGTGACGGGAGCGGCACAATTCAGAAAAAGTGCTCAGCTCGCCGAGAAAATGCGATTTAAGCAATAAAATTAAAAATGCTTATAAAACATAAACCAAACGTTGGAGGTGGTCATTTCTTAATGCGCAGTAATAAACTCGGCACTCTAAAGCACCCGAGAGCGTTTTTTTCGATGCCAACCTAACCAGAGTGACGGGAGCGGCACAATTCAGAAAAAGTGCTCAGCTCGCCGAGAAAATGCGATTTAAGCAATAAAATTAAAAATGCTTATAAAACATAAACCAAACGTTGGAGGTGGTCATTTCTTAATGCGCAGTAATAAACTCGGCACTCTAAAGCACCCGAGAGCGTTTTTTTCGATGCCAACCTAACCAGAGTGACGGGAGCGGCACAATTCAGAAAAAGTGCTCAGCTCGCCGAGAAAATGCGATTTAAGCAATAAAATTAAAAATGCTTATAAAACATAAACCAAACGTTGGAGGTGGTCATTTCTTAATGCGCAGTAATAAACTCGGCACTCTAAAGCACCCGAGAGCGTTTTTTTCGATGCCAACCTAACCAGAGTGACGGGAGCGGCACAATTCAGAAAAAGTGCTCAGCTCGCCGAGAAAATGCGATTTAAGCAATAAAATTAAAAATGCTTATTAAACATAAACCAAACGGTGGAGGTGGTCATTTCTTCATGCGCAGTGAATAACTCGGCACTCTAAAGCACCCGAGAGCGTTTTTTTCGATGCCAACCTAACCAGAGTGACTGGAGCGGCACAATTCAGAAAAAGCGCTCAGCTCGCCGAGAAAATGCGATTTAAGCAATAAAATTAAAAATGCTTATTAAACATAAACCAAACGTTGGAGGTGGTCATTTCTTCATGCGCAGTGAATAACTCGGCACTCTAAAGCACCCGAGAGCGTTTTTTTCGATGCCAACCTAACCAGAGTGACGGGAGCGGCACAATTCAGAAAAAGCGCTCAGCTCGCCGAGAAAATGCGATTTAAGCAATAAAATTAAAAATGCTTATAAAACATAAACCAAACGTTGGAGGTGGTCATTTCTTCATGCACAGTGAATAACTCGGCACTCTAAAGCACCCGAGAGCGTTTTTTTCGATGCCAACCTAACCAGAGTGACGGGAGCGGCACAATTCAGAAAAAGTGCTCAGCTCGCCGAGAAAATGCGATTTAAGCAATAAAATTAAAAATGCTTATAAAACATAAACCAAACGTTGGAGGTGGTCATTTCTTAATGCGCAGTAATAAACTCGGCACTCTAGAGCACCCGAGAGCGTTTTTTTCGATGCCAACCTAACCAGAGTGACGGGAGCGGCACAATTCAGAAAAAGTGCTCAGCTCGCCGAGAAAATGCGATTTAAGCAATAAAATTAAAAATGCTTATAAAACATAAACCAAACGTTGGAAGTGGTCATTTCTTCATGCGCAGTGATAAACTCGGCACTCTAAAGCACCCGAGAGCGTTTTTTTCGATGCCAACCTAACCAGAGTTACGGGAGCGGCACAATTCAGAAAAAGCGCTCAGCTCGCCGAGAAAATGCGATTTAAGCAATAAAATTAAAAATGCTTATAAAACATAAACCAAACGTTGGAAGTGGTCATTTCTTCATGCGCAGTGATAAACTCGGCACTCTAAAGCACCCGAGAGCGTTTTTTTCGATGCCAACCTAACCAGAGTTACGGGAGCGGCACAATTCAGAAAAAGCGCTCAGCTCGCCGAGAAAATGCGATTTAAGCAATAAAATTAAAAATGCTTATTAAACATAAACCAAACGTTGGAGGTGGTCATTTCTTCATGCGCAGTGAATAACTCGGCACTCTAAAGCACCCGAGAGCGTTTTTTTCGATGCCAACCTAACCAGAGTGACGGGAGCGGCACAATTCAGAAAAAGCGCTCAGCTCGCCGAGAAAATGCGATTTAAGCAATAAAATTAAAAATGCTTATAAAACATAAACCAAACGTTGGAGGTGGTCATTTCTTCATGCGCAGTGATAAACTCGGCACTCTAAAGCACCCGAGAGCGTTTTTTTCGATGCCAACCTAACCAGAGTGACGGGAGCGGCACAATTCAGAAAAAGTGCTCAGCTCGCCGAGAAAATGCGATTTAAGCAATAAAATTAAAAATGCTTATAAAACATAAACCAAACGTTGGAGGTGGTCATTTCTTCATGCGCAGTGAATAACTCGGCACTCTAAAGCACCCGAGAGCGTTTTTTTCGATGCCAACCTAACCAGAGTGACGGGAGCGGCACAATTCAGAAAAAGTGCTCAGCTCGCCGAGAAAATGCGATTTAAGCAATAAAATTAAAAATGCTTATAAAACATAAACCAAACGTTGGAGGTGGTCATTTCTTAATGCGCAGTAATAAACTCGGCACTCTAGAGCACCCGAGAGCGTTTTTTTCGATGCCAACCTAACCAGAGTGACGGGAGCGGCACAATTCAGAAAAAGTGCTCAGCTCGCCGAGAAAATGCGATTTAAGCAATAAAATTAAAAATGCTTATAAAACATAAACCAAACGTTGGAAGTGGTCATTTCTTCATGCGCAGTGATAAACTCGGCACTCTAAAGCATCCGAGAGCGTTTTTTTCGATGCCAACCTAACCAGAGTTACGGGAGCGGCACAATTCAGAAAAAGCGCTCAGCTCGCCGAGAAAATGCGATTTAAGCAATAAAATTAAAAATGCTTATAAAACATAAACCAAACGTTGGAAGTGGTCATTTCTTCATGCGCAGTGATAAACTCGGCACTCTAAAGCACCCGAGAGCGTTTTTTTCGATGCCAACCTAACCAGAGTTACGGGAGCGGCACAATTCAGAAAAAGCGCTCAGCTCGCCGAGAAAATGCGATTTAAGCAATAAAATTAAAAATGCTTATAAAACATAAACCAAACGTTGGAGGTGGTCATTTCTTCATGCGCAGTGATAAACTCGGCACTCTAAAGCACCCGAGAGCGTTTTTTTCGATGCCAACCTAACCAGAGTGACGGGAGCGGCACAATTCAGAAAAAGCGCTCAGCTCGCCGAGAAAATGCGATTTAAGCAATAAAATTAAAAATGCTTATAAAACATAAACCAAACGTTGGAGGTGGTCATTTCTTCATGCGCAGTGATAAACTCGGCACTCTAAAGCACCCGAGAGCGTTTTTTTCGATGCCAACCTAACCAGAGTGACGGGAGCGGCACAATTCAGAAAAAGTGCTCAGCTCGCCGAGAAAATGCGATTTAAGCAATAAAATTAAAAATGCTTATAAAACATAAACCAAACGTTGGAGGTGGTCATTTCTCCATGCGCAGCGAATAACTCGGCACTCTAAAGCACCCGAGAGCGTTTTTTTCGATGCCAACCTAACCAGAGTGACGGGAGCGGCACAATTCAGAAAAAGTGCTCAGCTCGCCGAGAAAATGCGATTTAAGCAATAAAATTAAAAATGCTTATAAAACATAAACCAAACGTTGGAGGTGGTCATTTCTTAATGCGCAGTAATAATTTCGGCACTGTAAAGCACCCGTGAGCGTTTTTTTCGATGCCAACCTAACCAGAGTGACGGGACGGCACAATTCAGAAAAAGTGCTCAGCTCGCCGAGAAAATGCGATTTAAGCAATAAAATTAAAAATGCTTATTAAACATAAACCAAACGGTGGAGGTGGTCATTTCTTCATGCGCAGTGAATAACTCGGCACTCTAAAGCACCCGAGAGCGTTTTTTTCGATGCCAACCTAACCAGAGTGACGGGAGCGGCACAATTCAGAAAAAGTGCTCAGCTCGCCGAGAAAATGCGATTTAAGCAATAAAATTAAAAATGCTTATAAAACATAAACCAAACGTTGGAGGTGGTCATTTCTTAATGCGCAGTAATAAACTCGGCACTCTAAAGCACCCGAGAGCGTTTTTTTCGATGCCAACCTAACCAGAGTGACGGGAGCGGCACAATTCAGAAAAAGTGCTCAGCTCGCCGAGAAAATGCGATTTAAGCAATAAAATTAAAAATGCTTATAAAACATAAACCAAACGTTGGAGGTGGTCATTTCCTAATGCGCAGTAATAAACCCGGCACTCTAAAGCACCCGAGAGCGTTTTTTTCGATGCCAACCTAACCAGAGTTACGGGAGCGGCACAATTCAGAAAAAGCGCTCAGCTCGCCGAGAAAATGCGATTTAAGCAATACAATTAAAAGTGCTTATAAAACATAAACCAAACGTTGGAGGTGGTCATTTCTTCATGCGCAGTGATAAACTCGGCACTCTAAAGCACCCGAGAGCGTTTTTTTCGATGCCAACCTAACCAGAGTGACGGGAGCGGCACAATTCAGAAAAAGTGCTCAGCTCGCCGAGAAAATGCGATTTAAGCAATAAAATTAAAAATGCTTATAAAACATAAACCAAACGTTGGAGGTGGTCATTTCTCCATGCGCAGTGAATAACTCGGCACTCTAAAGCACCCGAGAGCGTTTTTTTCGATGCCAACCTAACCAGAGTGACGGGAGCGGCACAATTCAGAAAAAGCGCTCAGCTCGCCGAGAAAATGCGATTTAAGCAATAAAATTAAAAATGCTTATAAAACATAAACCAAACGTTGGAGGTGGTCATTTCTTCATGCGCAGTGATAAACTCGGCACTCTAAAGCACCCGAGAGCGTTTTTTCGATGCCAACCTAACCAGAGTGACGGGAGCGGCACAATTCAGAAAAAGTGCTCAGCTCGCCGAGAAAATGCGATTCAAGCAATAAAATTAAAAATGCTTATTAAACATAAACCAAACGTTGGAGGTGGTCATTTCTTCATGCGCAGTGAATAACTCGGCACTCTAAAGCACCCGAGAGCGTTTTTTTCGATGCCAACCTAACCAGAGTGACGGGAGCGGCACAATTCAGAAAAAGTGCTCAGCTCGCCGAGAAAATGCGATTTAAGCAATAAAATTAAAAATGCTTATAAAACATAAACCAAACGTTGGAGGTGGTCATTTCTTAATGCGCAGTAATAAACTCGGCACTCTAAAGCACCCGAGAGCGTTTTTTTCGATGCCAACCTAACCAGAGTGACGGGAGCGGCACAATTCAGAAAAAGTGCTCAGCTCGCCGAGAAAATGCGATTTAAGCAATAAAATTAAAAATGCTTATAAAACATAAACCAAACGTTGGAGGTGGTCATTTCTTAATGCGCAGTAATAAACTCGGCACTCTAAAGCACCCGAGAGCGTTTTTTTCGATGCCAACCTAACCAGAGTGACGGGAGCGGCACAATTCAGAAAAAGCGCTCAGCTCGCCGAGAAAATGCGATTTAAGCAATAAAATTAAAAATGCTTATAAAACATAAACCAAACGTTGGAGGTGGTCATTTCCTAATGCGCAGTAATAAACTCGGCACTCTAAAGCACCCGAGAGCGTTTTTTTCGATGCCAACCTAACCAGAGTGACGGGAGCGGCACAATTCAGAAAAAGTGCTCAGCTCGCCGAGAAAATGCGATTTAAGCAATAAAATTAAAAATGCTTATAAAACATAAACCAAACGTTGGAGGTGGTCATTTCTTCATGCGCAGTGATAAACTCGGCACTCTAAAGCACCCGAGAGAGTTTTTTTCGATGCCAACCTAACCAGAGTGACGGGAGCGGCACAATTCAGAAAAAGCGCTCAGCTCGCCGAGAAAATGCGATTTAAGCAATAAAATTAAAAATGCTTATAAAACATAAACCAAACGTTGGAGGTGGTCATTTCTTAATGCGCAGTAATAAACTCGGCACTCTAAAGCACCCGAGAGCGTTTTTTTCGATGCCAACCTAACCAGAGTGACGGGAGCGGCACAATTCAGAAAAAGTGCTCAGCTCGCCGAGAAAATGCGATTTAAGCAATAAAATTAAAAATGCTTATAAAACATAAACCAAACGTTGGAGGTGGTCATTTCTTAATGCGCAGTAATAAACTCGGCACTCTAAAGCACCCGAGAGCGTTTTTTTCGATGCCAACCTAACCAGAGTGACGGGAGCGGCACAATTCAGAAAAAGTGCTCAGCTCGCCGAGAAAATGCGATTTAAGCAATAAAATTAAAAATGCTTATAAAACATAAACCAAACGTTGGAGGTGGTCATTTCTTAATGCGCAGTAATAAACTCGTTACTCTAAAGCACCCGAGAGCGTTTTTTTCGATGCCAACCTAACCAGAGTGACGGGAGCGGCACAATTCAGAAAAAGTGCTCAGCTCGCCGAGAAAATGCGATTTAAGCAATAAAATTAAAAATGCTTATTAAACATAAACCAAACGTTGGAGGTGGTCATTTCTTCATGCGCAGTGAATAACTCGGCACTCTAAAGCACCCGAGAGCGTTTTTTTCGATGCCAACCTAACCAGAGTGACGGGAGCGGCACAATTCAGAAAAAGTGCTCAGCTCGCCGAGAAAATGCGATTTAAGCAATAAAATTAAAAATGCTTATAAAACATAAACCAAACGTTGGAAGTGGTCATTTCTTCATGCGCAGTGATAAACTCGGCACTCTAAAGCACCCGAGAGCGTTTTTTTCGATGCCAACCTAACCAGAGTTACGGGAGCGGCACAATTCAGAAAAAGCGCTCAGCTCGCCGAGAAAATGCGATTTAAGCAATAAAATTAAAAATGCTTATAAAACATAAACCAAACGTTGGAGGTGGTCATTTCTTCATGCGCAGTGATAAACTCGGCACTCTAAAGCACCCGAGAGCGTTTTTTTCGATGCCAACCTAACCAGAGTGACGGGAGCGGCACAATTCAGAAAGCGCTCAGCTCGCCGAGAAAATGCGATTTAAGCAATAAAATTAAAAATGCTTATAAAACATAAACCAAACGTTGGAGGTGGTCATTTCTTAATGCGCAGTAATAAACTCGGCACTCTATAGCACCCGAGAGCGTTTTTTTCGATGCCAACCTAACCAGAGTGACGGGAGCGGCACAATTCAGAAAAAGTGCTCAGCTCGCCGAGAAAATGCGATTTAAGCAATAAAATTAAAAATGCTTATAAAACATAAACCAAACGTTGGAGGTGGTCATTTCTCAATGCGCAGTAATAAACTCGGCACTCTAAAGCACCCGAGAGCGTTTTTTTCGATGCCAACCTAACCAGAGTGACGGGAGCGGCACAATTCAGAAAAAGTGCTCAGCTCGCCGAGAAAATGCGATTTAAGCAATAAAATTAAAAATGCTTATAAAACATAAACCAAACGTTGGAGGTGGTCATTTCTTAATGCGCAGTAATAAACTCGGCACTCTAAAGCACCCGAGAGCGTTTTTTTCGATGCCAACCTAACCAGAGTGACGGGAGCGGCACAATTCAGAAAAAGCGCTCAGCTCGCCGAGAAAATGCGATTTAAGCAATAAAATTAAAAATGCTTATAAAACATAAACCAAACGTTGGAGGTGGTCATTTCCTAATGCGCAGTAATAAACTCGGCACTCTAAAGCACCCGAGAGCGTTTTTTTCGATGCCAACCTAACCAGAGTGACGGGAGCGGCACAATTCAGAAAAAGTGCTCAGCTCGCCGAGAAAAAGCGATTTAAGCAATAAAATTAAAAATGCTTATTAAACATAAACCAAAGGTTGGAGGTGGTCATTTCTTCATGCGCAGTGAATAACTCGGCACTCTAAAGCACCCGAGAGCGTTTTTTTCGATGCCAACCTAACCAGAGTGACGGGAGCGGCACAATTCAGAAAAAGTTCTCAGCTCGCCGAGAAAATGCGATTTAAGCAATAAAATTAAAAATGCTTATTAAACATAAACCAAACGTTGGAGGTGGTCATTTCTTCATGCGCAGTGAATAACTCGGCACTCTAAAGCACCCGATAGCGTTTTTTTCGATGCCAACCTAACCAGAGTGACGGGAGCGGCACAATTCAGAAAAAGTGCTCAGCTCGCCGAGAAAATGCGATTTAAGCAATAAAATTAAAAATGCTTATAAAACATAAACCAAACGTTGGAGGTGGTCATTTCTTAATGCGCAGTAATAAACTCGGCACTCTAAAGCACCCGAGAGCGTTTTTTTCGATGCCAACCTAACCAGAGTGACGGGAGCGGCACAATTCAGAAAAAGTGCTCAGCTCGCCGAGAAAATGCGATTTAAGCAATAAAATTAAAAATGCTTATAAAACATAAACCAAACGTTGGAGGTGGTCATTTCTTAATGCGCAGTAATAAACTCGGCACTCTAAAGCACCCGAGAGCGTTTTTTTCGATGCCAACCTAACCAGAGTGACGGGAGCGGCACAATTCAGAAAAAGCGCTCAGCTCGCCGAGAAAATGCGATTTAAGCAATAAAATTAAAAATGCTTATAAAACATAAACCAAACGTTGGAGGTGGTCATTTCTTCATGCGCAGTGATAAACTCGGCACTCTAAAGCACCCGAGAGCGTTTTTTTCGATGCCAACCTAACCAGAGTGACGGGAGCGGCACAATTCAGAAAAAGTGCTCAGCTCGCCGAGAAAATGCGATTTAAGCAATAAAATTAAAAATGCTTATAAAACATAAACCAAACGTTGGAGGTGGTCATTTCTTCATGCGCAGTGATAAACTCGGCACTCTAAAGCACCCGAGAGCGTTTTTTTCGATGCCAACCTAACCAGAGTGACGGGAGCGGCACAATTCAGAAAAAGTGCTCAGCTCGCCGAGAAAATGCGATTCAAGCAATAAAATTAAAAATGCTTATTAAACATAAACCAAACGTTGGAGGTGGTCATTTCTTCATGCGCAGTGAATAACTCGGCACTCTAAAGCACCCGAGAGCGTTTTTTTCGATGCCAACCTAACCAGAGTGACGGGAGCGGCACAATTCAGAAAAAGTGCTCAGCTCGCCGAGAAAATGCGATTTAAGCAATAAAATTAAAAATGCTTATAAAACATAAACCAAACGTTGGAGGTGGTCATTTCTTAATGCGCAGTAATAAACTCGGCACTCTAAAGCACCCGAGAGCGTTTTTTTCGATGCCAACCTAACCAGAGTGACGGGAGCGGCACAATTCAGAAAAAGTGCTCAGCTCGCCGAGAAAATGCGATTTAAGCAAAAAAATTAAAAATGCTTATAAAACATAAACCAAACGTTGGAGGTGGTCATTTCTTAATGCGCAGTAATAAACTCGGCACTCTAAAGCACCCGAGAGCGTTTTTTATGATGCCAACCTAACCAGAGTGACGGGAGCGGCACAATTCAGAAAAAGTGCTCAGCTCGCCGAGAAAATGCGATTTAAGCAATAAAATTAAAAATGCTTATAAAACATAAACCAAACGTTGGAGGTGGTCATTTCTTAATGCGCAGTAATAAACTCGTTACTCTAAAGCACCCGAGAGCGTTTTTTTCGATGCCAACCTAACCAGAGTGACGGGAGCGGCACAATTCAGAAAAAGTGCTCAGCTCGCCGAGAAAATGCGATTTAAGCAATAAAATTAAAAATGCTTATTAAACATAAACCAAACGTTGGAAGTGGTCATTTCTTCATGCGCAGTGATAAACTCGGCACTCTAAAGCACCCGAGAGCGTTTTTTTCGATGCCAACCTAACCAGAGTTACGGGAGCGGCACAATTCAGAAAAAGCGCTCAGCTCGCCGAGAAAATGCGATTTAAGCAATAAAATTAAAAATGCTTATAAAACATAAACCAAACGTTGGAGGTGGTCATTTCTTCATGCGCAGTGATAAACTCGGCACTCTAAAGCACCCGAGAGCGTTTTTTTCGATGCCAACCTAACCAGAGTGACGGGAGCGGCACAATTCAGAAAGCGCTCAGCTCGCCGAGAAAATGCGATTTAAGCAATAAAATTAAAAATGCTTATAAAACATAAACCAAACGTTGGAGGTGGTCATTTCTTAATGCGCAGTAATAAACTCGGCACTCTATAGCACCCGAGAGCGTTTTTTTCGATGCCAACCTAACCAGAGTGACGGGAGCGGCACAATTCAGAAAAAGTGCTCAGCTCGCCGAGAAAATGCGATTTAAGCAATAAAATTAAAAATGCTTATAAAACATAAACCAAACGTTGGAGGTGGTCATTTCTCAATGCGCAGTAATAAACTCGGCACTCTAAAGCACCCGAGAGCGTTTTTTTCGATGCCAACCTAACCAGAGTGACGGGAGCGGCACAATTCAGAAAAAGTGCTCAGCTCGCCGAGAAAATGCGATTTAAGCAATAAAAATAATAATGCTTATAAAACATAAACCAAACGTTGGAGGTGGTCATTTCTTAATGCGCAGTAATAAACTCGGCACTCTAAAGCACCCGAGAGCGTTTTTTTCGATGCCAACCTAACCAGAGTGACGGGAGCGGCACAATTCAGAAAAAGCGCTCAGCTCGCCGAGAAAATGCGATTTAAGCAATAAAATTAAAAATGCTTATAAAACATAAACCAAACGTTGGAGGTGGTCATTTCTTCATGCGCAGTGATAAACTCGGCACTCTAAAGCACCCGAGAGCGTTTTTTTCGATGCCAACCTAACCAGAGTGACGGGAGCGGCACAATTCAGAAAAAGTGCTCAGCTCGCCGAGAAAATGCGATTTAAGCAATAAAATTAAAAATGCTTATAAAACATAAACCAAACGTTGGAGGTGGTCATTTCTTAATGCGCAGTAATAAACTCGGCCCTCTAAAGCACCCGAGAGCGTTTTTTTCGATGCCAACCTAACCAGAGTGACGGGAGCGGCACAATTCAGAAAAAGTGCTCAGCTCGCCGAGAAAATGCGATTTAAGCAATAAAATTAAAAATGCTTATAAAACATAAACCAAACGTTGGAGGTGGTCATTTCTTAATGCGCAGTAATAAACTCGTTACTCTAAAGCACCCGAGAGCGTTTTTTCCGATGCCAACCTAACCAGAGTGACGGGAGCGGCACAATTCAGAAAAAGTGCTCAGCTCGCCGAGAAAATGCGATTTAAGCAATAAAATTAAAAATGCTTATTAAACATAAACCAAACGTTGGAGGTGGTCATTTCTTCATGCGCAGTGAATAACTCGGCACTCTAAAGCACCCGAGAGCGTTTTTTTCGATACCAACCTAACCAGAGTGACGGGAGCGGCACAATTCAGAAAAAGTGCTCAGCTCGCCGAGAAAATGCGATTTAAGCAATAAAATTAAAAATGTTATAAAACATAAACCAAACGTTGGAAGTGGTCATTTCTTCATGCGCAGTGATAAACTCGGCACTCTAAAGCACCCGAGAGCGTTTTTTTCGATGCCAACCTAACCAGAGTTACGGGAGCGGCACAATTCAGAAAAAGCGCTCAGCTCGCCGAGAAAAAGCGATTTAAGCAATAAAATTAAAAATGCTTATAAAACATAAACCAAACGTTGGAGGTGGTCATTTCTTCATGCGCAGTGATAAACTCGGCACTCTAAAGCACCCGAGAGCGTTTTTTTTCGATGCCAACCTAACCAGAGTGACGGGAGCGGCACAATTCAGAAAGCGCTCAGCTCGCCGAGAAAATGCGATTTAAGCAATAAAATTAAAAATGCTTATAAAACATAGAACCAAACGTTGGAGGTGGTCATTTCTTAATGCGCAGTAATAAACTCGGCACTCTATAGCACCCGAGAGCGTTTTTTTCGATGCCAACCTAACCAGAGTGACGGGAGCGGCACAATTCAGAAAAAGTGCTCAGCTCGCCGAGAAAATGCGATTTAAGCAATAAAATTAAAAATGCTTATAAAACATAAACCAAACGTTGGAGGTGGTCATTTCTCAATGCGCAGTAATAAACTCGGCACTCTAAAGCACCCGAGAGCGTTTTTTTCGATGCCAACCTAACCAGAGTGACGGGAGCGGCACAATTCAGAAAAAGTGCTCAGCTCGCCGAGAAAATGCGATTTAAGCAATAAAATTAAAAATGCTTATAAAACATAAACCAAACGTTGGAGGTGGTCATTTCTTAATGCGCAGTAATAAACTCGGCACTCTAAAGCACCCGAGAGCGTTTTTTTCGATGCCAACCTAACCAGAGTGACGGGAGCGGCACAATTCAGAAAAAGCGCTCAGCTCGCCGAGAAAGTGCGATTTAAGCAATAAAATTAAAAATGCTTATAAAACATAAACCAAACGTTGGAGGTGGTCATTTCCTAATGCGCAGTAATAAACTCGGCACTCTAAAGCACCCGAGAGCGTTTTTTTCGATGCCAACCTAACCAGAGTGACGGGAGCGGCACAATTCAGAAAAAGTGCTCAGCTCGCCGAGAAAATGCGATTTAAGCAATAAAATTAAAAATGCTTATTAAACATAAACCAAAGGTTGGAGGTGGTCATTTCTTCATGCGCAGTGAATAACTCGGCACTCTAAAGCACCCGAGAGCGTTTTTTTCGATGCCAACCTAACCAGAGTGACGGGAGCGGCACAATTCAGAAAAAGCGCTCAGCTCGCCGAGAAAATGCGATTTAAGCAATAAAATTAAAAATGCTTATTAAACATAAACCAAACGTTGGAGGTGGTCATTTCTTCATGCGCAGTGAATAACTCGGCACTCTAAAGCACCCGAGAGCGTTTTTTTCGATGCCAACCTAACCAGAGTGACGGGAGCGGCACAATTCAGAAAAAGCGCTCAGCTCGACGAGAAAATGCGATTTAAGCAATAAAATTAAAAATGCTTATAAAACATAAACCAAACGTTGGAGGTGGTCATTTCCTAATGCGCAGTAATAAACTCGGCACTCTAAAGCACCCGAGAGCGTTTTTTTCGATGCCAACCTAACCAGAGTTACGGGAGCGGCACAATTCAGAAAAAGCGCTAAGCTCGCCGAGAAAATGCGATTTAAGCAATAAAATTAAAAATGCTTATAAAACATAAACCAAACGTTGGAGGTGGTCATTTCTTCATGCGCAGTGATAAACTCGGCACTCTAAAGCACCCGAGAGCGTTTTTTTCGATGCCAACCTAACCAGAGTGACGGGAGCGGCACAATTCAGAAAAAGTGCTCAGCTCGCCGAGAAAATGCGATTTAAGCAATAAAATTAAAAATGCTTATAAAACATAAACCAAACGTTGGAGGTGGTCATTTCTCCATGCGCAGTGAATAACTCGGCACTCTAAAGCACCCGAGAGCGTTTTTTTCGATGCCAACCTAACCAGAGTGACGGGAGCGGCACAATTCAGAAAAAGTGCTCAGCTCGCCGAGAAAATGCGATTTAAGCAATAAAATTAAAAATGCTTATAAAACATAAACCAAACGTTGGAGGTGGTCATTTCTTAATGCGCAGTAATAAACTCGGCACTCTAAAGCACCCGTGAGCGTTTTTTTCGATGCCAACCTAACCAGAGTGACGGGACGGCACAATTCAGAAAAAGTGCTCAGCTCGCCGAGAAAATGCGATTTAAGCAATAAAATTAATAATGCTTATAAAACATAAACCAAACGTTGGAGGTGGTCATTTCTTAATGCGCAGTAATAAACTCGGCACTCTAAAGCACCCGAGAGCGTTTTTTTCGATGCCAACCTAACCAGAGTGACGGGAGCGGCACAATTCAGAAAAAGCGCTCAGCTCGCCGAGAAAATGCGATTTAAGCAATAAAATTAAAAATGCTTATAAAACATAAACCAAACGTTGGAGGTGGTCATTTCTTAATGCGCAGTAATAAACTCGGCACTCTAAAGCACCCGAGAGCGTTTTTTTCGATGCCAACCTAACCAGAGTGACGGGAGCGGCACAATTCAGAAAAAGTGCTCAGCTCGCCGAGAAAATGCGATTTAAGCAATAAAATTAAAAATGCTTATTAAACATAAACTAAACGTTGGAGGTTGTCATTTCTTCATGCGCAGTGAATAACTCGGCACTCTAAAGCACCCGAGAGCGTTTTTTTCGATGCCAACCTAACCAGAGTGACGGGAGCGGCACAATTCAGAAAAAGCGCTCAGCTCGCCGAGAAAATGCGATTTAAGCAATAAAATTAAAAATGCTTATTAAACATAAACCAAACGTTGGAGGTGGTCATTTCTTCATGCGCAGTGAATAACTCGGCACTCTAAAGCACCCGAGAGCGTTTTTTTCGATGCCAACCTAACCAGAGTGACGGGACAGGCACAATTCAGAAAAAGCGCTCAGCTCGCCGAGAAAATGCGATTTAAGCAATAAAATTAAAAATAATAATAATAATAATAATTCATTATATTTGTATAGCGCTTTTCAAGAACCCAAAGACGCTTACAGGGAACAATGCAAAGACATACTTGGGGGGGGGGGGGAGGAGGAAACAATCGGATAAACTTAAGAGGAGGAAAGCAGTTATGGGTAGGGGAGGTCATAAGCTTGGGAGAAGAGGTATGTTTTTAGACGGGACTTAAATATGGGAAGTGTGGGTGAGTCACAGACAGACTGGGGGAGAGAGTTCCAGAGTCGGGGTGATGTGCAGGAGAAGGCTCTGTCACCGAAGGATTTGAGTTTGGATTTTGGGACTGTCAAACGTGAAGTATTGGAGGATCGGAGGGGACGGTTGGGGCAGTAGGGGACAAGGAGGTCGGATAGGTAAGTGGGAGCCAGGTGGTGAAGGGCTTTGAAGGTGAGGAGGAGTATCTTGAAGATGATACGCTCCTTCATGGGGAGCCAGTGAAGAGAGTGGAGAACAGGAGTGATGTGTTCACGGGACCGGGTGTGGGTAAGGAGGCGGGCAGCAGAGTTTTGGACTAGTTGAAGTCTATGGAGTGAGTGAGCAGTGATTCCAGTAAGAAGGGAGTTGCAGTAGTCAAGCCGGGATGAGATGAAGGCGTGGATGAGAGATTCAGCGGCAGGGAGAGAAAGGCAGTGCCGGATTTTAGCGATGCGTCGGAGGTGGAAGTAGGAGGTCTTGACAACTGAGCTAACATGAGGTTGAAAGGACAGTGTGGGGTCAAAAATAATGCCAAGATTGCGTGCCAGAGGGGAAGGAGTGATGTTTGAGGAGTCAATGGTGAGTGTGATGGATCCAGTTTTATTAAGGGAGGATTTAGTGCCTATGAGGAGGAGCTCTGTTTTGTCACTGTTGAGTTTGAGAAAGTTGTGGGTCAGCCATGCTTTTATTGTAGAGATGCAGGTTTCAAAATGAGTGAGGGAAGGGTTACGGGTTGGTGTCGTACGTATATAGATCTGGGTGTCATCAGCGTAGCAGTGGAAGTCCAGATTGAGTTTGCGGATGACGGTACCAAGGGGAAAGAGGTAGCAGATGAATAGGAGGGGGCCAAGAACTGAGCCTTGGGGGACCCCTTGTGTAACTGGGGAGAGGATGGATGTGTGACCGGAGAGAGAGATGAAATGGTTTCTGTTGGTGAGGTAGGAGGTGAGCCAGTCGAGTGCAGTGCCCTCAACACCTAGTTGGCGCAGCCTTTGGAGGAGGATGGAATGGTTCACAGTGTCAAAGGCTGCGCTAAGGTCAAGTAGTAGTAGGATGTTGAGGGCACCAGAGTCTGCAGAAATGAGGAGATCGTTGGTGACTTTAACTAGAGCTGTTTCAGTGCTGTGAAGTGGGCGGAATCCGGACTGGAAGGGTTCATAGAGGTTGTTGGACTGGAGATGGGTGTGGAGTTGGGCGGAGACAATGCGTTCAAGGGTTTTGGAAATGAATGAAAGGTTGGAGATGGGACGGTAGTTGGAGAGGTTGAGTGGGTCCAAGGTGGGCTTTTTGAGAATGGGGGTGATGGCTGCAAGTTTATAGACAGCGGGAAAGTGACCAAGGGATAAAGACTGATTAAAAAGGGTGGTGAGGTGGGGGAGGAGGACAGGGAGGCAGGCCTTAGTTAAGGTCGTTGGAAGAGGGTCAAGAGAGCAGGTGGTTGTCTTGGATGAGGTAATGATGTCTAGGATAGTGGAGGAGTCAACAAGGGAGAAGGCAGTGAGAGAGGGAAAGGGCGGGCGGTCAGGAAGTGGGGGCAGGAGGGCAGGGGAGGAGGAGTTATTGATGATGTCGGTCAGAGAACTGTTGATTTGGGCGATTTTGTTGTTGAAGTTGACAAGGAAGGAGTTACAGAGGGCGGGTGAGGAGGGTGGCTTGGTGACCGGTGGCTGGAGCAATTTGTTGATGGTGGAGAAGAGTATGCGGGGGTTTCGGTTGGTGTTATTAATGAGAGATGAGAAGTAAGCAGATTTGGCAGCAAGAAGAGCGTCACGGTAGGAGGAGATGTGTTGTTCAAAGGTTTCGGCATGGACGGTGAGGCGGGTTTTTTTGTAGAGGCGTTCCAGTTGACGGCCAGTTTGTTTCATGGTGCGGAGTTCCGGTGTGTACCAAGGGGCAGAGTTAGTGAATGTAACAGAGGAAGTTTTCCAGGGGGCTAGGGAATCAAGGGAGTCAGAAAGGATGTTGTTGAGCGTGGTGGCAAGGTCATCAGGGGAGGAAGAAGTGGGGTCGGAGGGAAGAGCAGAGGATAAGAGCTGGCAGAGCGTGATTGGGTTTACAGTCTTGATGTTGCGGTAGGACATGGTGCGCTTTGTGGATTTATGAGGCGAGGGTAGAGGGGCGGAGAAGAGGATGCAGAGATGATCTGACAGTGGAAAGGTGAGAGGACGGGGGCTGGATGTGAGTGGAAAGGAGGAGCATACTATATCCAGGGTGTGCCCTTTGGTGTGGGTGGGGAAGGTGATGTGCTGGGTGAGATGAAAGCATTCCAGAACGGAGATGAAGTCAGATGTCAGTGGAGCAGTTGGCTGGTCGATGTGGATGTTGAAATCACCGATTAGTAGGAGGCGGTAGGAGACTGAGGATACGATGGTGAGAAGTTCAGAGAGTTCAGAGAGAAAAGACGGATGTGACTTGGGGGGGCGGTAGATAAGAACGGCAGTAGTAGAGTTGGGGAGGGAAAAAGCGAGATATTCAAAGGATGAAATAGATGGGAGGTTGAGGTCCAATTCAGTGATTGATAGGGACCGCTTATGGAAGACAGCGATACCACCTCCTCGCCCAGAGAGGCGGGGTTTGGCGATGTAGCTGTAGTTAGACGGAGTGGCTTGGTTGAGAGAAAAATAGTCCAGAGGCTGTTGCCATGTTTCACAGAGAAGATGCTTATAAAACATAAACCAAACGTTGGAGGTGGTCATTTCTTCATGCGCAGTGATAAAATCGGCACTCTAAAGCACCCGAGAGCGTTTTTTTCGATGCCAACCTAACCAGAGTGACGGGAGCGGCACAATTCAGAAAAAGTGCTCAGCTCGCCGAGAAAATGCGATTTAAGCAATAAAATTAAAAATGCTTATAAAACATAAACCAAACGTTGGAGGTGGTCATTTCTTCATGCGCAGTGATAAACTCGGCACTCTAAAGCACCCGAGAGCGTTTTTTTCGATGCCAACCTAACCAGAGTGACGGGACCGGCACAATTCAGAAAAAGCGCTCAGCTCGCCGAGAAAATGCGATTTAAGCAATAAAATTAAAAATGCTTATAAAACATAAACCAAACGTTGGAGGTGGTCATTTCTTCATGCGCAGTGATAAACTCGGCACTCTAAAGCACCCGAGAGCGTTTTTTTCGATGCCAACCTAACCAGAGTGACGGGAGCGGCACAATTCAGAAAAAGTGCTCAGCTCGCCGAGAAAATGCGATTCAAGCAATAAAATTAAAAATGCTTATTAAACATAAACCAAACGTTGGAGGTGGTCATTTCTTCATGCGCAGTGAATAACTCGGCACTCTAAAGCACCCGAGAGCGTTTTTTTCGATGCCAACCTAACCAGAGTGACGGGAGCGGCACAATTCAGAAAAAGTGCTCAGCTCGCCGAGAAAATGCGATTTAAGCAATAAAATTAAAAATGCTTATAAAACATAAACCAAACGTTGGAGGTGGTCATTTCTTAATGCGCAGTAATAAACTCGGCACTCTAAAGCACCCGAGAGCGTTTTTTTCGATGCCAACCTAACCAGAGTGACGGGAGCGGCACAATTCAGAAAAAGTGCTCAGCTCGCCGAGAAAATGCGATTTAAGCAATACAATTAAAAATGCTTATAAAACATAAACCAAACGTTGGAGGTGGTCATTTCTTAATGCGCAGTAATAAACTCGGCACTCTAAAGCACCCGAGAGCGTTTTTTTCGATGCCAACCTAACCAGAGTGACGGGAGCGGCACAATTCAGAAAAAGTGCTCAGCTCGCCGAGAAAATGCGATTTAAGCAATAAAATTAAAAATGCTTATAAAACATAGACCAAACGTCGGAGGTGGTCATTTCTTAATGCGCAGTAATAAACTCGGCACTCTAAAGCACCCGAGAGCGTTTTTTTCGATGCCAACCTAACCAGAGTGACGGGAGCGGCACAATTCAGAAAAAGCGCTCAGCTCGCCGAGAAAATGCGATTTAAGCAATAAAATTAAAAATGCTTATAAAACATAAACCAAACGTTGGAGGTGGTCATTTCCTAATGCGCAGTAATAAACTCGGCACTCTAAAGCACCCGAGAGCGTTTTTTTCGATGCCAACCTAACCAGAGTGACGGGAGCGGCACAATTCAGAAAAAGTGCTCAGCTCGCCGAGAAAATGCGATTTAAGCAATAAAATTAAAAATGCTTATTAAACATAAACCAAACGTTGGAGGTGGTCATTACTTCATGCGCAGTGAATAACTCGGCACTCTAAAGCACCCGAGAGCGTTTTTTTCGATGCCAACCTAACCAGAGTGACGGGAGCGGCACAATTCAGAAAAAGCGCTCAGCTCGCCGAGAAAATGCGATTTAAGCAATACAATTAAAAATGCTTATTAAACATAAACCAAACATTGGAGGTGGTCATTTCTTCATGCGCAGTGAATAACTCGGCACTCTAAAGCACCCGAGAGCGTTTTTTTCGATGCCAACCTAACCAGAGTGACGGGAGCGGCACAATTCAGAAAAAGCGCTCAGCTCGCCGAGAAAATGCGATTTAAGCAATAAAATTAAAAATGCTTATAAAACATAAACCAAACGTTGGAGGTGGTCATTTCTTCATGCGCAGTGATAAACTCGGCACTCTAAAGCACCCGAGAGCGTTTTTTTCGATGCCAACCTAACCAGAGTGACGGGAGCGGCACAATTCAGAAAAAGTGCTCAGCTCGCCGAGAAAATGCGATTTAAGCAATAAAATTAAAAATGCTTATAAAACATAAACCAAACGTTGGAGGTGGTCATTTCTTCATGCGCAGTGAATAACTCGGCACTCTAAAGCACCCGAGAGCGTTTTTTTCGATGCCAACCTAACCAGAGTGACGGGAGCGGCACAATTCAGAAAAAGTGCTCAGCTCGCCGAGAAAATGCGATTTAAGCAATAAAATTAAAAATGCTTATAAAACATAAACCAAACGTTGGAGGTGGTCATTTCTTAATGCGCAGTAATAAACTCGGCACTCTAAAGCACCCGAGAGCGTTTTTTTAGATGCCAACCTAACCAGAGTGACGGGAGCGGCACAATTCAGAAAAAGTGCTCAGCTCGCCGAGAAAATGCGATTTAAGCAATAAAATTAAAAATGCTTATAAAACATAAACCAAACGTTGGAGGTGGTCATTTCTTAGTGCGCAGTAATAAACTCGGCACTCTAGAGCACTCGAGAGCGTTTTTTTCGATGCCAACCTAACCAGAGTGACGGGAGCGGCACAATTCAGAAAAAGTGCTCAGCTCGCCGAGAAAATGCGATTTAAGCAATAAAATTAAAAATGCTTATAAAACATAAACCAAACGTTGGAAGTGGTCATTTCTTCATGCGCAGTGATAAACTCGGCACTCTAAAGCACCCGAGAGCGTTTTTTTCGATGCCAACCTAACCAGAGTTACGGGAGCGGCACAATTCAGAAAAAGCGCTCAGCTCGCCGAGAAAATGCGATTTAAGCAATAAAATTAAAAATGCTTATAAAACATAAACCAAACGTTGGAGGTGGTCATTTCTTCATGCGCAGTGATAAACTCGGCACTCTAAAGCACCCGAGAGCGTTTTTTTCGATGCCAACCTAACCAGAGTGACGGGAGCGGCACAATTCAGAAAAAGCGCTCAGCTCGCCGAGAAAATGCGATTTAAGCAATAAAATTAAAAATGCTTATAAAACATAAACCAAACGTTGGAGGTGGTCATTTCTTAATGCGCAGTAATAAACTCGGCACTCTAAAGCACCCGAGAGCGTTTTTTACGATGCCAACCTAACCAGAGTGACGGGAGCGGCACAATTCAGAAAAAGTGCTCAGCTCGCCGAGAAAATTCGATTTAAGCAATAAAATTAAAAATGCTTATAAAACATAAACCAAACGTTGGAGGTGGTCATTTCTCAATGCGCAGTAATAAACTCGGCACTCTAAAGCACCCGAGAGCGTTTTTTTCGATGCCAACCTAACCAGAGTGACGGGAGCGGCACAATTCAGAAAAAGTGCTCAGCTCGCCGAGAAAATGCGATTTAAGCAATAAAATTAAAAATGCTTATAAAACATAAACCAAACGTTGGAGGTGGTCATTTCTTAATGCGCAGTAATAAACTCGGCACTCTAAAGCACCCGAGAGCGTTTTTTTCGATGCCAACCTAACCAGAGTGACGGGAGCGGCACAATTCAGAAAAAGCGCTCAGCTCGCCGAGAAAATGTGATTTAAGCAATAAAATTAAAAATGCTTATAAAACATAAACCAAACGTTGGAGGTGGTCATTTCCTAATGCGCAGTAATAAACTCGGCACTCTAAAGCACCCGAGAGCGTTTTTTTCGATGCCAACCTAACCAGAGTGACGGGAGCGGCACAATTCAGAAAAAGTGCTCAGCTCGCCGAGAAAATGCGATTTAAGCAATAAAATTAAAAATGCTTATTAAACATAAACCAAACGTTGGAGGTGGTCATTTCTTCATGCGCAGTGAATAACTCGGCACTCTAAAGCACCCGAGAGCGTTTTTCTCGATGCCAACCTAACCAGAGTGACGGGAGCGGCACAATTCAGAAAAAGCGCTCAGCTCGCCGAGAAAATGCGATTTAAGCAATAAAATTAAAAATGCTTATTAAACATAAACCAAACATTGGAGGTGGTCATTTCTTCATGCGCAGTAATAAACTCGGCACTCTAAAGCACCCGAGAGCGTTTTTTTCGATGCCAACCTAACCAGAGTGACGGGAGCGGCACAATTCAGAAAAAGTGCTCAGCTCGCCGAGAAAATGCGATTTAAGCAATAAAATTAAAAATGCTTATAAAACATAAACCAAACGTTGGAGGTGGTCATTTCTTAATGCGCAGTAATAAACTCGGCACTCTAGAGCACCCGAGAGCGTTTTTTTCGATGCCAACCTAACCAGAGTGACGGGAGCGGCACAATTCAGAAAAAGTGCTCAGCTCGCCGAGAAAATGCGATTTAAGCAATAAAATTAAAAATGCTTATAAAACATAAACCAAACGTTGGAAGTGGTCATTTCTTCATGCATGCGCAGTGATAAACTCGGCACTCTAAAGCTCCCGAGAGCGTTTTTTTCGATGCCAACCTAACCAGAGTTACGGGAGCGGCACAATTCAGAAAAAGCGCTCAGCTCGCCGAGAAAATGCGATTTAAGCAATAAAATTAAAAATGCTTATAAAACATAAACCAAACGTTGGAGGTGGTCATTTCTTCATGCGCAGTGATAAACTCGGCACTCTAAAGCACCCGAGAGCGTTTTTTTCGATGCCAACCTAACCAGAGTGACAGGAGCGGCACAATTCAGAAAAAGCGCTCAGCTCGCCGAGAAAATGCGATTTAAGCAATAAAATTAAAAATGCTTATAAAACATAAACCAAACGTTGGAGGTGGTCATTTCTTCATGCGCAGTGATAAACTCGGCACTCTAAAGCACCCGAGAGCGTTTTTTTCGATGCCAACCTAACCATGCAGAGTGACGGGAGCGGAACAATTCAGAAAAAGTGCTCAGCTCGCCGAGAAAATGCGATTTAAGCAATAAAATTAAAAATGCTTATAAAACATAAACCAAACGTTGTAGGTGGTCATTTCTTCATGCGCAGTGAATAACTCGGCACTCTAAAGCACCCGAGAGCGTTTTTTTCGATGCCAACCTAACCAGAGTGACGGGAGCGGCACAATTCAGAAAAAGTGCTCAGCTCGCCGAGAAAATGCGATTTAAGCAATAAAATTAAAAATGCTTATAAAACATAATCCAAACGTTGGAGGTGGTCATTTCTTAATGCGCAGTAATAAACTCGGCACTCTAAAGCACCCGTGAGCGTTTTTTTCGATGCCAACCTAACCAGAGTGACGGGAGCGGCACAATTCAGAAAAGTGCTCAGCTCGCCGAGAAAATGCGATTTAAGCAATAAAATTAAAAATGCTTATAAAACATAAACCAAACGTTGGAGGTGGTCATTTCTTCATGCGCAGTGATAAAGTCGGCACTCTAAAGCACCCGAGAGCGTTTTTTTCGATGCCAACCTAACCAGAGTGACGGGAGCGGCACAATTCAGAAAAAGTGCTCAGCTCGCCGAGAAAATGCGATTTAAGCAATACAATTAAAAATGCTTATTAAACATAAACCAAACGTTGGAGGTGGTCATTTCTTCATGCGCAGTGAAAAACTCGGCACTCTAAAGCACCCGAGAGCGTTTATTTCGATGCCAACCTAACCAGAGTGACGGGAGCGGCACAATTCAGAAAAAGTGCTCAGCTCGCCGAGAAAATGCGATTTAAGCAATAAAATTAAAAATGCTTATAAAACATAAACCAAACGTTGGAGGTGGTCATTTCTTAATGCGCAGTAATAAACTCGGCACTCTAAAGCACCCGAGAGCGTTTTTTTCGATGCCAACCTAACCAGAGTGACGGGAGCGGCACAATTCAGAAAAAGTGCTCAGCTCGCCGAGAAAATGCGATTTAAGCAATAAAATTAAAAATGCTTATTGAACATAAACCAAACGTTGGAGGTGGTCATTTCTTCATGCGCAGTGAATAACTCGGCACTCTAAAGCACCCGAGAGCGTTTTTTTCGATGCCAACCTAACCAGAGTGACGGGAGCGGCACAATTCAGAAAAAGCGCTCAGCTCGCCGAGAAAATGCGATTTAAGCAATAAAATTAAAAATGCTTATAAAACATAAACCAAACGTTGGAGGTGGTCATTTCTTAATGCGCAGTAATAAACTCGGCACTCTAAAGCACCCGAGAGCGTTTTTTTCGATGCCAACCTAACCAGAGTGACGGGAGCGGCACAATTCAGAAAAAGTGCTCAGCTCGCCGAGAAAATGCGATTTAAGCAATAAAATTAAAAATGCTTATAAAACATAAACCAAACGTTGGAGGTGGTCATTTCTTAATGCGCAGTAATAAACTCGGCACTCTAAATCACCCGAGAGCGTTTTTTTCGATGCCAACCTAACCAGAGTTACGGGAGCGGCACAATTCAGAAAAAGCGCTCAGCTCGCCGAGAAAATGCGATTTAAGCAATAAAATTAAAAATGCTTATAAAACATAAACCAAACGCTGGAGGTGGTCATTTCTTCATGCGCAGTGATAAACTCGGCACTCTAAAGCACCCGAGAGCGTTTTTTTCGATGCCAACCTAACCAGAGTGACGGGAGCGGCACAATTCAGAAAAAGCGCTCAGCTCGCCGAGAAAATGCGATTTAAGCAATAAAATTAAAAATGCTTATAAAACATAAACCAAACGTTGGAGGTGGTCATTTCTTCATGCGCAGTGATAAACTCGGCACTCTAAAGCACCCGAGAGCGTTTTTTTCGATGCCAACCTAACCAGAGTGACGGGAGCGGCACAATTCAGAAAAAGTTCTCAGCTCGCCGAGAAAATGCGATTTAAGCAATAAAATTAAAAATGCTTATTAAACATAAACCAAACGTTGGAGGTGGTCATTTCTTCATGCGCAGTGAATAACTCGGCACTCTAAAGCACCCGAGAGCGTTTTTTTCGATGCCAACCTAACCAGAGTGACGGGAGCGGCACAATTCAGAAAAAGCGCTCAGCTCGCCGAGAAAATGCGATTTAAGCAATAAAATTAAAAATGCTTATAAAACATAAACCAAACGTTGGAGGTGGTCATTTCTTAATGCGCAGTAATAAACTCGGCACTCTAAAGCACCCGAGAGCGTTTTTTTCGATGCCAAGTGACGGGAGCGGCACAATTCAGAAAAAGTGCTCAGCTCGCCGAGAAAATGCGATTTAAGCAATAAAATTAAAAATGCTTATAAAACATAAACCAAACGTTGGAAGTGGTCATTTCTTCATGCATGCGCAGTGATAAACTCGGCACTCTAAAGCTCCCGAGAGCGTTTTTTTCGATGCCAACCTAACCAGAGTTACGGGAGCGGCACAATTCAGAAAAAGCGCTCAGCTCGCCGAGAAAATGCGATTTAAGCAATGAAATTAAAAATGCTTATAAAACATAAACCAAACGTTGGAGGTGGTCATTTCTTCATGCGCAGTGATAAACTCGGCACTCTAAAGCACCCGAGAGCGTTTTTTTCGATGCCAACCTAACCAGAGTGACAGGAGCGGCACAATTCAGAAAAAGCGCTCAGCTCGCCGAGAAAATGCGATTTAAGCAATAAAATTAAAAATGCTTATAAAACATAAACCAAACGTTGGAGGTGGTCATTTCTTCATGCGCAGTGATAAACTCGGCACTCTAAAGCACCCGAGAGCGTTTTTTTCGATGCCAACCTAACCAGAGTGACGGGAGCGGAACAATTCAGAAAAAGTGCTCAGCTCGCCGAGAAAATGCGATTTAAGCAATAAAATTAAAAATGCTTATAAAACATAAACCAAACGTTGTAGGTGGTCATTTCTTCATGCGCAGTGAATAACTCGGCACTCTAAAGCACCCGAGAGCGTTTTTTTCGATGCCAACCTAACCAGAGTGACGGGAGCGGCACAATTCAGAAAAAGTGCTCAGCTCGCCGAGAAAATGCGATTTAAGCAATAAAATTAAAAATGCTTATAAAACATAATCCAAACGTTGGAGGTGGTCATTTCTTAATGCGCAGTAATAAACTCGGCACTCTAAAGCACCCGTGAGCGTTTTTTTCGATGCCAACCTAACCAGAGTGACGGGAGCGGCACAATTCAGAAAAGTGCTCAGCTCGCCGAGAAAATGCGATTTAAGCAATAAAATTAAAAATGCTTATAAAACATAAACCAAACGTTGGAGGTGGTCATTTCTTCATGCGCAGTGATAAAGTCGGCACTCTAAAGCACCCGAGAGCGTTTTTTTCGATGCCAACCTAACCAGAGTGACGGGAGCGGCACAATTCAGAAAAAGTGCTCAGCTCGCCGAGAAAATGCGATTTAAGCAATACAATTAAAAATGCTTATTAAACATAAACCAAACGTTGGAGGTGGTCATTTCTTCATGCGCAGTGATAAACTCGGCACTCTAAAGCACCCGAGAGCGTTTATTTCGATGCCAACCTAACCAGAGTGACGGGAGCGGCACAATTCAGAAAAAGTGCTCAGCTCGCCGAGAAAATGCGATTTAAGCAATAAAATTAAAAATGCTTATAAAACATAAACCAAACGTTGGAGGTGGTCATTTCTTAATGCGCAGTAATAAACTCGGCACTCTAAAGCACCCGAGAGCGTTTTTTTCGATGCCAACCTAACCAGAGTGACGGGAGCGGCACAATTCAGAAAAAGTGCTCAGCTCGCCGAGAAAATGCGATTTAAGCAATAAAATTAAAAATGCTTATTGAACATAAACCAAACGTTGGAGGTGGTCATTTCTTCATGCGCAGTGAATAACTCGGCACTCTAAAGCACCCGAGAGCGTTTTTTTCGATGCCAACCTAACCAGAGTGACGGGAGCGGCACAATTCAGAAAAAGCGCTCAGCTCGCCGAGAAAATGCGATTTAAGCAATAAAATTAAAAATGCTTATAAAACATAAACCAAACGTTGGAGGTGGTCATTTCTTAATGCGCAGTAATAAACTCGGCACTCTAAAGCACCCGAGAGCGTTTTTTTCGATGCCAACCTAACCAGAGTGACGGGAGCGGCACAATTCAGAAAAAGTGCTCAGCTCGCCGAGAAAATGCGATTTAAGCAATAAAATTAAAAATGCTTATAAAACATAAACCAAACGTTGGAGGTGGTCATTTCTTAATGCGCAGTAATAAACTCGGCACTCTAAATCACCCGAGAGCGTTTTTTTCGATGCCAACCTAACCAGAGTTACGGGAGCGGCACAATTCAGAAAAAGCGCTCAGCTCGCCGAGAAAATGCGATTTAAGCAATAAAATAAAAAATGCTTATAAAACATAAACCAAACGTTGGAGGTGGTCATTTCTTCATGCGCAGTGATAAACTCGGCACTCTAAAGCACCCGAGAGCGTTTTTTTCGATGCCAACCTAACCAGAGTGACGGGAGCGGCACAATTCAGAAAAAGCGCTCAGCTCGCCGAGAAAATGCGATTTAAGCAATAAAATTAAAAATGCTTATAAAACATAAACCAAACGTTGGAGGTTGTCATTTCTTCATGCGCAGTGATAAACTCGGCACTCTAAAGCACCCGAGAGCGTTTTTTTCGATGCCAACCTAACCAGAGTGACGGGAGCGGCACAATTCAGAAAAAGTTCTCAGCTCGCCGAGAAAATGCGATTTAAGCAATAAAATTAAAAATGCTTATTAAACATAAACCAAACGTTGGAGGTGGTCATTTCTTCATGCGCAGTGAATAACTCGGCACTCTAAAGCACCCGAGAGCGTTTTTTTCGATGCCAACCTAACCAGAGTGACGGGAGCGGCACAATTCAGAAAAAGCGCTCAGCTCGCCGAGAAAATGCGATTTAAGCAATAAAATTAAAAATGCTTATAAAACATAAACCAAACGTTGGAGGTGGTCATTTCTTAATGCGCAGTAATAAACTCGGCACTCTAAAGCACCCGAGAGCGTTTTTTTCGATGCCAACCTAACCAGAGTGACGGGAGCGGCACAATTCAGAAAAAGTGCTCAGCTCGCCGAGAAAATGCGATTTAAGCAATAAAATTAAAAATGCTTATAAAACATAAACCAAACGTTGGAGGTGGTCATTTCTTAATGCGCAGTAATAAACTCGGCACTCTAAATCACCCGAGAGCGTTTTTTTCGATGCCAACCTAACCAGAGTGACGGGAGCGGCACAATTCAGAAAAAGTGCTCAGCTCGCCGAGAAAATGCGATTTAAGCAATAAAATTAAAAATGCTTATTAAACATAAACCAAACGTTGGAGGTGGTCATTTCTTCATGCGCAGTGAATAACTCGGCACTCTAAAGCACCCGATAGCGTTTTTTTCGATGCCAACCTAACCAGAGTGACGGGAGCGGCACAATTCAGAAAAAGTGCTCAGCTCGCCGAGAAAATGCGATTTAAGCAATAAAATTAAAAATGCTTATAAAACATAAACCAAACGTTGGAGGTGGTCATTTCTTAATGCGCAGTAATAAACTCGGCACTCTAAAGCACCCGAGAGCGTTTTTTTCGATGCCAACCTAACCAGAGTGACGGGAGCGGCACAATTCAGAAAAAGTGCTCAGCTCGCCGAGAAAATGCGATTTAAGCAATAAAATTAAAAATGCTTATAAAACATAAACCAAACGTTGGAGGTGGTCATTTCTTAATGCGCAGTAATAAACTCGGCACTCTAAATCACCCGAGAGCGTTTTTTTCGATGCCAACCTAACCAGAGTTACGGGAGCGGCACAATTCAGAAAAAGCGCTCAGCTCGCCGAGAAAATGCGATTTAAGCAATAAAATAAAAAATGCTTATAAAACATAAACCAAACGTTGGAGGTGGTCATTTCTTCATGCGCAGTGATAAACTCGGCACTCTAAAGCACCCGAGAGCGTTTTTTTCGATGCCAACCTAACCAGAGTGACGGGAGCGGCACAATTCAGAAAAAGCGCTCAGCTCGCCGAGAAAATGCGATTTAAGCAATAAAATTAAAAATGCTTATAAAACATAAACCAAACGTTGGAGGTGGTCATTTCTTCATGCGCAGTGATAAACTCGGCACTCTAAAGCACCCGAGAGCGTTTTTTTCGATGCCAACCTAACCAGAGTGACGGGAGCGGCACAATTCAGAAAAAGTTCTCAGCTCGCCGAGAAAATGCGATTTAAGCAATAAAATTAAAAATGCTTATTAAACATAAACCAAACGTTGGAGGTGGTCATTTCTTCATGCGCAGTGAATAACTCGGCACTCTAAAGCACCCGAGAGCGTTTTTTTCGATGCCAACCTAACCAGAGTGACGGGAGCGGCACAATTCAGAAAAAGCGCTCAGCTCGCCGAGAAAATGCGATTTAAGCAATAAAATTAAAAATGCTTATAAAACATAAACCAAACGTTGGAGGTGGTCATTTCTTAATGCGTAGTAATAAACTCGGCACTCTAAAGCACCCGAGAGCGTTTTTTTCGATGCCAACCTAACCAGAGTGACGGGAGCGGCACAATTCAGAAAAAGTGCTCAGCTCGCCGAGAAAATGCGATTTAAGCAATAAAATTAAAAATGCTTATAAAACATAAACCAAACGTTGGAGGTGGTCATTTCTTAATGCGCAGTAATAAACTCGGCACTCTAAATCACCCGAGAGCGTTTTTTTCGATGCCAACCTAACCAGAGTGACGGGAGCGGCACAATTCAGAAAAAGTGCTCAGCTCGCCGAGAAAATGCGATTTAAGCAATAAAATTAAAAATGCTTATTAAACATAAACCAAACGTTGGAGGTGGTCATTTCTTCATGCGCAGTGAATAACTCGGCACTCTAAAGCACCCGATAGCGTTTTTTTCGATGCCAACCTAACCAGAGTGACGGGAGCGGCACAATTCAGAAAAAGTGCTCAGCTCGCCGAGAAAATGCGATTTAAGCAATAAAATTAAAAATGCTTATAAAACATAAACCAAACGTTGGAGGTGGTCATTTCTTAATGCGCAGTAATAAACTCGGCACTCTAAAGCACCCGAGAGCGTTTTTTTCGATGCCAACCTAACCAGAGTGACGGGAGCGGCACAATTCAGAAAAAGTGCTCAGCTCGCCGAGAAAATGCGATTTAAGCAATAAAATTAAAAATGCTTATAAAACATAAACCAAACGTTGGAGGTGGTCATTTCTTAATGCGCAGTAATAAACTCGGCACTCTAAAGCACCCGAGAGCGTTTTTTTCGATGCCAACCTAACCAGAGTGACGGGAGCGGCACAATTCAGAAAAAGCGCTCAGCTCGCCGAGAAAATGCGATTTAAGCAATAAAATTAAAAATGCTTATTAAACATAAACCAAACGTTGGAGGTGGTCATTTCTTCATGCGCAGTGAATAACTCGGCACTCTAAAGCACCCGAAAGCGTTTTTTTCGATGCCAACCTAACCAGAGTGACGGGAGCGGCACAATTCAGAAAAAGCGCTCAGCTCGCCGAGAAAATGCGATTTAAGCAATAAAATTAAAAATGCTTATAAAACATAAACCAAACGTTGGAGGTGGTCATTTCTTAATGCGCAGTAATAAACTCGGCACTCTAAAGCACCCGAGAGCGTTTTTTTCGATGCCAACCTAACCAGAGTGACGGGAGCGGCACAATTCAGAAAAAGTGCTCAGCTCGCCGAGAAAATGCGATTTAAGCAATAAAATTAAAAATTCTTATTAAACATAAACCAAACGTTGGAGGTGGTAATTTCTTCATGCGCAGTGAATAACTCGGCACTCTAAAGCACCCGAGAGCGTTTTTTTCGATGCCAACCTAACCAGAGTGACGGGAGCGGCACAATTCAGAAAAAGCGCTCAGCTCGCCGAGAAAATGCGATTTAAGCAATAAAATTAAAAATGCTAATAAAACATAAACCAAACGTTGGAGGTGGTCATTTCTTAATGCGCAGTAATAAACTCGGCACTCTAAAGCACCCGAGAGCGTTTTTTTCGATGCCAACCTAACCAGAGTGACGGGAGCGGCACAATTCAGAAAAAGCGCTCAGCTCGCCGAGAAAATGCGATTTAAGCAATAAAATTAAAAATGCTTATTAAACATAAACCAAACATTGGAGGTGGTCATTTCTTCATGCGCAGTGAATAACTCGGCACTCTAAAGCACCCGAGAGCGTTTTTTTCGATGCCAACCTAACCAGAGTGACGGGAGCGGCACAATTCAGAAAAAGCGCTCAGCTCGCCGAGAAAATGCGATTTAAGCAATAAAATTAAAAATGCTTATAAAACATAAACCAAACGTTGGAGGTGGTCATTTCTTCATGCGCAGTGATAAACTCGGCACTCTAAAGCACCCGAGAGCGTTTTTTTCGATGCCAACCTAACCAGAGTGACGGGAGCGGCACAATTCAGAAAAAGTGCTCAGCTCGCCGAGAAAATGCGATTTAAGCAATAAAATTAAAAATGCTTATAAAACATAAACCAAACGTTGGAGGTGGTCATTTCTTCATGCGCAGTGAATAACTCGGCACTCTAAAGCACCCGAGAGCGTTTTTTTCGATGCCAACCTAACCAGAGTGACGGGAGCGGCACAATTCAGAAAAAGTGCTCAGCTCGCCGAGAAAATGCGATTTAAGCAATAAAATTAAAAATGCTTATAAAACATAAACCAAACGTTGGAGGTGGTCATTTCTTAATGCGCAGTAATAAACTCGGCACTCTAAAGCACCCGTGAGCGTTTTTTTCGATGCCAACCTAACCAGAGTGACGGGAGCGGCACAATTCAGAAAAAGTGCTCAGCTCGCCGAGAAAATGCGATTTAAGCAATAAAATTAAAAATGCTTATAAAACATAAACCAAACGTTGGAGGTGGTCATTTCTTCATGCGCAGTGATAAAGTCGGCACTCTAAAGCACCCGAGAGCGTTTTTTTCGATGCCAACCTAACCAGAGTGACGGGAGCGGCACAATTCAGAAAAAGTGCTCAGCTCGCCGAGAAAATGCGATTTAAGCAATAAAATTAAAAATGCTTATTAAACATAAACCAAACGTTGGAGGTGGTCATTTCTTCATGCGCAGTGATAAACTCGGCACTCTAAAGCACCCGAGAGCGTTTTTTTCGATGCCAACCTAACCAGAGTGACGGGAGCGGCACAATTCAGAAAAAGTGCTCAGCTCGCCGAGAAAATGCAATTTAAGCAATAAAATTAAAAATGCTTATAAAACATAAACCAAACGTTGGAGGTGGTCATTTCTTAATGCGCAGTAATAAACTCGGCACTCTAAAGCACCCGAGAGCGTTTTTTTCGATGCCAACCTAACCAGAGTGACGGGAGCGGCACAATTCAGAAAAAGTGCTCAGCTCGCCGAGAAAATGCGATTTAAGCAATAAAATTAAAAATGCTTATTAAACATAAACCAAACGTTGGAGGTGGTCATTTCTTCATGCGCAGTGAATAACTCGGCACTCTAAAGCACCCGAGAGCGTTTTTTTCGATGCCAACCTAACCAGAGTGACGGGAGCGGCACAATTCAGAAAAAGCGCTCAGCTCGCCGAGAAAATGCGATTTAAGCAATAAAATTAAAAATGCTTATAAAACATAAACCAAACGTTGGAGGTGGTCATTTCTTAATGCGCAGTAATAAACTCGGCACTCTAAAGCACCCGAGAGCGTTTTTTTCGATGCCAACCTAACCAGAGTGACGTGAGCGGCACAATTCAGAAAAAGTGCTCAGCTCGCCGAGAAAATGCGATTTAAGCAATAAAATTAAAAATGCTTATTAAACATAAACCAAACGTTGGAGGTGGTCATTTCTTCATGCGCAGTGAATAACTCGGCACTCTAAAGCACCCGAGAGCGTTTTTTTTCGATGCCAACCTAACCAGAGTGACGGGAGCGGCACAATTCAGAAAAAGCGCTCAGCTCGCCGAGAAAATGCGATTTAAGCAATAAAATTAAAAATGCTTATAAAACATAAACCAAACGTTGGAGGTGGTCATTTCTTAATGCGCAGTAATAAACTCGGCACTCTAAAGCACCCGAGAGCGTTTTTTTCGATGCCAACCTAACCAGAGTGACGGGAGCGGCACAATTCAGAAAAAGTGCTCAGCTCGCCGAGAAAATGCGATTTAAGCAATAAAATTAAAAATGCTTATAAAACATAAACCAAACGTTGGAGGTGGTCATTTCTTAATGCGCAGTAATAAACTCGGCACTCTAAAGCACCCGAGAGCGTTTTTTTCGATGCCAACCTAACCAGAGTGACGGGAGCGGCACAATTCAGAAAAAGTGCTCAGCTCGCCGAGAAAATAAGATTTAAGCAATAAAATTAAAAATGCTTATTAAACATAAACCAAACGTTGGAGGTGGTCATTTCTTCATGCGCAGTGAATAACTCGGCACTCTAAAGCACCCAAAAGCGTTTTTTTCGATGCCAACCTAACCAGAGTGACGGGAGCGGCACAATTCAGAAAAAGTGCTCAGCTCGCCGAGAAAATGCGATTTAAGCAATAAAATTAAAAATGCTTATAAAACATAAACCAAACGTTGGAGGTGGTCATTTCTTAATGCGCAGTAATAAACTCGGCACTCTAAAGCACCCGAGAGCGTTTTTTTCGATGCCAACCTAACCAGAGTGACGGGAGCGGCACAATTCAGAAAAAGTGCTCAGCTCGCCGAGAAAATGCGATTTAAGCAATAAAATTAAAAATGCTTATAAAACATAAACCAAACGTTGGAGGTGGTCATTTCTTAATGCGCAGTAATAAACTCGGCACTCTAAAGCACCCGAGAGCGTTTTTTTCGATGCCAACCTAACCAGAGTGACGGGAGCGGCACAATTCAGAAAAAGCGCTCAGCTCGCCGAGAAAATGCGATTTAAGCAATAAAATTAAAAATGCTTATAAAACATAAACCAAACGTTGGAGGTGGTCATTTCTTCGTGCGCAGTGAATAACTCGGCACTCTAAAGCACCCGAGAGCGTTTTTTTCGATGCCAACCTAACCAGAGTGACGGGAGCGGCACAATTCAGAAAAAGTGCTCAGCTCGCCGAGAAAATGCGATTTAAGCAATAAAATTAAAAATGCTTATAAAACATAAACCAAACGTTGGAGGTGGTCATTTCTTAATGCGCAGTAATAAACTCGGCACTCTAAAGCACCCGAGAGCGTTTTTTTCGATGCCAACCTAACCAGAGTGACGGGAGCGGCACAATTCAGAAAAAGTGCTCAGCTCGCCGAGAAAATGCGATTTAGGCAATTAAATTAAAAATGCTTATAAAACATAAACCAAACGTTGGAGGTGGTCATTTCTTCATGCGCAGTGATAAACTCGGCACTCTAAAGCACCCGAGAGCGTTTTTTTCGATGCCAAGTGACGGGAGCGGCACAATTCAGAAAAAGTGCTCAGCTCGCCGAGAAAATGCGATTTAAGCAATAAAATTAAAAATGCTTATAAAACATAAACCAAACGTTGGAGGTGGTCATTTCTTAATGCGCAGTAATAAACTCGGCACTCTAAAGCACCCGAGAGCGTTTTTTTCGATGCCAACCTAACCAGAGTGACGGGAGCGGCACAATTCAGAAAAAGTGCTCAGCTCGCCGAGAAAATGCGATTTAAGCAATAAAATTAAAAATGCTTATAAAACATAAACCAAACGTTGGAGGTGGTCATTTCTTAATGCGCAGTAATAAACTCGGCACTCTAAAGCACCCGAGAGCGTTTTTTTCGATGCCAACCTAACCAGAGTGACGGGAGCGGCACAATTCAGAAAAAGTGCTCAGCTCGCCGAGAAAATGCGATTTAAGCAATAAAATTAAAAATGCTTATTAAACATAAACCAAACGTTGGAGGTGGTCATTTCTTCATGCGCAGTGAATAACTCGGCACTCTATAGCACCCGATAGCGTTTTTTTCGATGCCAACCTAACCAGAGTGACGGGAGCGGCACAATTCAGAAAAAGTGCTCAGCTCGCCGAGAAAATGCGATTTAAGCAATAAAATTAAAAATGCTTATAAAACATAAACCAAACGTTGGAGGTGGTCATTTCTTAATGCGCAGTAATAAACTCGGCACTCTAAAGCACCCGAGAGCGTTTTTTTCGATGCCAACCTAACCAGAGTGACGGGAGCGGCACAATTCAGAAAAAGTGCTCAGCTCGCCGAGAAAATGCGATTTAAGCAATAAAATTAAAAATGCTTATAAAACATAAACCAAACGTTGGAGGTGGTCATTTCTTAATGCGCAGTAATAAACTCGGCACTCTAAAGCACACGAGAGCGTTTTTTTCGATGCCAACCTAACCAGAGTTACGGGAGCGGCACAATTCAGAAAAAGCGCTCAGCTCGCCGAGAAAATGCGATTTAAGCAATAAAATTAAAAATGCTTATAAAACATAAACCAAACGTTGGAGGTGGTCATTTCTTCATGCGCAGTGAATAACTCGGCACTCTAAAGCACCCGAGAGCGTTTTTTTCGATGCCAACCTAACCAGAGTGACGGGAGCGGCACAATTCAGAAAAAGTGCTCAGCTCGCCGAGAAAATGCGATTTAAGCAATAAAATTAAAAATGCTTATAAAACATAAACCAAACGTTGGAGGTGGTCATTTCTTAATGCGCAGTAATAAACTCGGCACTCTAAAGCACCCGTGAGCGTTTTTTTCGATCCCAACCTAACCAGAGTGACGGGAGCGGCACAATTCAGAAAAAGTGCTCAGCTCGCCGAGAAAATGCGATTTAAGCAATAAAATTAAAAATGCTTATAAAACATAAACCAAACGTTGGAGGTGGTCATTTCTTCATGCGCAGTGATAAAGTCGGCACTCTAAAGCACCCGAGAGCGTTTTTTTCGATGCCAACCTAACCAGAGTGACGGGAGCGGCACAATTCAGAAAAAGTGCTCAGCTCGCCGAGAAAATGCGATTTAAGCAATAAAATTAAAAATGCTTATTAAACATAAACCAAACGTTGGAGGTGGTCATTTCTTCATGCGCAGTGATAAACTCGGCACTCTAAAGCACCCGAGAGCGTTTTTTTCGATGCCAACCTAACCAGAGTGACGGGAGCGGCACAATTCAGAAAAAGTGCTCAGCTCGCCGAGAAAATGCGATTCAAGCAATAAAATTAAAAATGCTTATAAAACATAAACCAAACGTTGGAGGTGGTCATTTCTTAATGCGCAGTAATAAACTCGGCACTCTAAAGCACCCGAGAGCGTTTTTTTCGATGCCAACCTAACCAGAGTGACGGGAGCGGCACAATTCAGAAAAAGTGCTCAGCTCGCCGAGAAAATGCGATTTAAGCAATAAAATTAAAAATGCTTATTAAACATAAACCAAACGTTGGAGGTGGTCATTTCTTCATGCGCAGTGAATAACTCGGCACTCTAAAGCACCCGAGAGCGTTTTTTTCGATGCCAACCTAACCAGAGTGACGGGAGCGGCACAATTCAGAAAAAGCGCTCAGCTCGCCGAGAAAATGCGATTTAAGCAATAAAATTAAAAATGCTTATAAAACATAAACCAAACGTTGGAGGTGGTCATTTCTTAATGCGCAGTAATAAACTCGGCACTCTAAAGCACCCGAGAGCGTTTTTTTCGATGCCAACCTAACCAGAGTGACGGGAGCGGCACAATTCAGAAAAAGTGCTCAGCTCGCCGAGAAAATGCGATTTAGGCAATAAAATTAAAAATGCTTATAAAACATAAACCAAACGTTGGAGGTGGTCATTTCTTCATGCGCAGTGATAAACTCGGCACTCTAAAGCACCCGAGAGCGTTTTTTTCGATGCCAAGTGACGGGAGCGGCACAATTCAGAAAAAGTGCTCAGCTCGCCGAGAAAATGCGATTTAAGCAATAAAATTAAAAATGCTTATAAAACATAAACCAAACGTTGGAGGTGGTCATTTCTTAATGCGCAGTAATAAACTCGGCACTCTAAAGCACCCGAGAGCGTTTTTTTCGATGCCAACCTAACCAGAGTGACGGGAGCGGCACAATTCAGAAAAAGCGCTCAGCTCGCCGAGAAAATGCGATTTAAGCAATAAAATTAAAAATGCTTATAAAACATAAACCAAACGTTGGAGGTGGTCATTTCTTAATGCGCAGTAATAAACTCGGCACTCTAAAGCACCCGAGAGCGTTTTTTTCGATGCCAACCTAACCAGAGTTACGGGAGCGGCACAATTCAGAAAAAGCGCTCAGCTCGCCGAGAAAATGCGATTTAAGCAATAAAATTAAAAATGCTTATAAAACATAAACCAAACGTTGGAGGTGGTCATTTCTTCATGCGCAGTGAATAACTCGGCACTCTAAAGCACCCGAGAGCGTTTTTTTCGATGCCAACCTAACCAGAGTGACGGGAGCGGCACAATTCAGAAAAAGTGCTCAGCTCGCCGAGAAAATGCGATTTAAGCAATAAAATTAAAAATGCTTATAAAACATAAACCAAACGTTGGAGGTGGTCATTTCTTAATGCGCAGTAATAAACTCGGCACTCTAAAGCACCCGTGAGCGTTTTTTTCGATGCCAACCTAACCAGAGTGACGGGAGCGGCACAATTCAGAAAAAGTGCTCAGCTCGCCGAGAAAATGCGATTTAAGCAATAAAATTAAAAATGCTTATAAAACATAAACCAAACGTTGGAGGTGGTCATTTCTTCATGCGCAGTGATAAAGTCGGCACTCTAAAGCACCCGAGAGCGTTTTTTTCGATGCCAACCTAACCAGAGTGACGGGAGCGGCACAATTCAGAAAAAGTGCTCAGCTCGCCGAGAAAATGCGATTTAAGCAATAAAATTAAAAATGCTTATTAAACATAAACCAAACGTTGGAGGTGGTCATTTCTTCATGCGCAGTGATAAACTCGGCACTCTAAAGCACCCGAGAGCGTTTTTTTCGATGCCAACCTAACCAGAGTAACGGGAGCGGCACAATTCAGAAAAAGTGCTCAGCTCGCCGAGAAAATGCGATTCAAGCAATAAAATTAAAAATGCTTATAAAACATAAACCAAACGTTGGAGGTGGTCATTTCTTAATGCGCAGTAATAAACTCGGCACTCTAAAGCACCCGAGAGCGTTTTTTTCGATGCCAACCTAACCAGAGTGACGGGAGCGGCACAATTCAGAAAAAGTGCTCAGCTCGCCGAGAAAATGCGATTTAAGCAATAAAATTAAAAATGCTTATTAAACATAAACCAAACGTTGGAGGTGGTCATTTCTTCATGCGCAGTGAATAACTCGGCACTCTAAAGCACCCGAGAGCGTTTTTTTCGGTGCCAACCTAACCAGAGTGACGGGAGCGGCACAATTCAGAAAAAGCGCTCAGCTCGCCGAGAAAATGCGATTTAAGCAATAAAATTAAAAATGCTTATAAAACATAAACCAAACGTTGGAGGTGGTCATTTCTTAATGCGCAGTAATAAACTCGACACTCTAAAGCACCCGAGAGCGTTTTTTTCGATGCCAACCTAACCAGAGTGACGGGAGCGGCACAATTCAGAAAAAGTGCTCAGCTCGCCGAGAAAATGCGATTTAGGCAATAAAATTAAAAATGCTTATAAAACATAAACCAAACGTTGGAGGTGGTCATTTCTTCATGCGCAGTGATAAACTCGGCACTCTAAAGCACCCGAGAGCGTTTTTTTCGATGCCAAGTGACGGGAGCGGCACAATTCAGAAAAAGTGCTCAGCTCGCCGAGAAAATGCGATTTAAGCAATAAAATTAAAAATGCTTATAAAACATAAACCAAACGTTGGAGGTGGTCATTTCTTAATGCGCAGTAATAAACTCGGCACTCTAAAGCACCCGAGAGCGTTTTTTTCGATGCCAACCTAACCAGAGTGACGGGAGCGGCACAATTCAGAAAAAGTGCTCAGCTCGCCGAGAAAATGCGATTTAAGCAATAAAATTAAAAATGCTTATAAAACATAAACCAAACGTTGGAGGTGGTCATTTCTTAATGCGCAGTAATAAACTCGGCACTCTAAAGCACCCGAGAGCGTTTTTTTCGATGCCAACCTAACCAGAGTGACGGGAGCGGCACAATTCAGAAAAAGTGCTCAGCTCGCCGAGAAAATGCGATTTAAGCAATAAAATTAAAAATGCTTATTAAACATAAACCAAACGTTGGAGGTGGTCATTTCTTCATGCGCAGTGATAAACTCGGCACTCTAAAGCACCCGAGAGCGTTTTTTTCGATGCCAACCTAACCAGAGTGACGGGAGCGGCACAATTCAGAAAAAGTGCTCAGCTCGCCGAGAAAATGCGATTCAAGCAATAAAATTAAAAATGCTTATAAAACATAAACCAAACGTTGGAGGTGGTCATTTCTTAATGCGCAGTAATAAACTCGGCACTCTAAAGCACCCGAGAGCGTTTTTTTCGATGCCAACCTAACCAGAGTGACGGGAGCGGCACAATTCAGAAAAAGTGCTCAGCTCGCCGAGAAAATGCGATTTAAGCAATAAAATTAAAAATGCTTATTAAACATAAACCAAACGTTGGAGGTGGTCATTTCTTCATGCGCAGTGAATAACTCGGCACTCTAAAGCACCCGAGAGCGTTTTTTTCGATGCCAACCTAACCAGAGTGACGGGAGCGGCACAATTCAGAAAAAGTGCTCAGCTCGCCGAGAAAATGCGATTTAGGCAATTAAATTAAAAATGCTTATAAAACATAAACCAAACGTTGGAGGTGGTCATTTCTTCATGCGCAGTGATAAACTCGGCACTCTAAAGCACCCGAGAGCGTTTTTTTCGATGCCAAGTGACGGGAGCGGCACAATTCAGAAAAAGTGCTCAGCTCGCCGAGAAAATGCGATTTAAGCAATAAAATTAAAAATGCTTATAAAACATAAACCAAACGTTGGAGGTGGTCATTTCTTAATGCGCAGTAATAAACTCGGCACTCTAAAGCACCCGAGAGCGTTTTTTTCGATGCCAACCTAACCAGAGTGACGGGAGCGGCACAATTCAGAAAAAGTGCTCAGCTCGCCGAGAAAATGCGATTTAAGCAATAAAATTAAAAATGCTTATAAAACATAAACCAAACGTTGGAGGTGGTCATTTCTTAATGCGCAGTAATAAACTCGGCACTCTAAAGCACCCGAGAGCGTTTTTTTCGATGCCAACCTAACCAGAGTGACGGGAGCGGCACAATTCAGAAAAAGCGCTCAGCTCGCCGAGAAAATGCGATTTAAGCAATAAAATTAAAAATGCTTATAAAACATAAACCAAACGTTGGAGGTGGTCATTTCTTCGTGCGCAGTGAATAACTCGGCACTCTAAAGCACCCGAGAGCGTTTTTTTCGATGCCAACCTAACCAGAGTGACGGGAGCGGCACAATTCAGAAAAAGTGCTCAGCTCGCCGAGAAAATGCGATTTAAGCAATAAAATTAAAAATGCTTATAAAACATAAACCAAACGTTGGAGGTGGTCATTTCTTAATGCGCAGTAATAAACTCGGCACTCTAAAGCACCCGAGAGCGTTTTTTTCGATGCCAACCTAACCAGAGTGACGGGAGCGGCACAATTCAGAAAAAGTGCTCAGCTCGCCGAGAAAATGCGATTTAGGCAATTAAATTAAATTAAAAATGCTTATAAAACATAAACCAAACGTTGGAGGTGGTCATTTCTTCATGCGCAGTGATAAACTCGGCACTCTAAAGCACCCGAGAGCGTTTTTTTCGATGCCAAGTGACGGGAGCGGCACAATTCAGAAAAAGTGCTCAGCTCGCCGAGAAAATGCGATTTAAGCAATAAAATTAAAAATGCTTATAAAACATAAACCAAACGTTGGAGGTGGTCATTTCTTAATGCGCAGTAATAAACTCGGCACTCTAAAGCACCCGAGAGCGTTTTTTTCGATGCCAACCTAACCAGAGTGACGGGAGCGGCACAATTCAGAAAAAGTGCTCAGCTCGCCGAGAAAATGCGATTTAAGCAATAAAATTAAAAATGCTTATAAAACATAAACCAAACGTTGGAGGTGGTCATTTCTTAATGCGCAGTAATAAACTCGGCACTCTAAAGCACCCGAGAGCGTTTTTTTCGATGCCAACCTAACCAGAGTGACGGGAGCGGCACAATTCAGAAAAAGTGCTCAGCTCGCCGAGAAAATGCGATTTAAGCAATAAAATTAAAAATGCTTATTAAACATAAACCAAACGTTGGAGGTGGTCATTTCTTCATGCGCAGTGAATAACTCGGCACTCTATAGCACCCGATAGCGTTTTTTTCGATGCCAACCTAACCAGAGTGACGGGAGCGGCACAATTCAGAAAAAGTGCTCAGCTCGCCGAGAAAATGCGATTTAAGCAATAAAATTAAAAATGCTTATAAAACATAAACCAAACGTTGGAGGTGGTCATTTCTTAATGCGCAGTAATAAACTCGGCACTCTAAAGCACCCGAGAGCGTTTTTTTCGATGCCAACCTAACCAGAGTGACGGGAGCGGCACAATTCAGAAAAAGTGCTCAGCTCGCCGAGAAAATGCGATTTAAGCAATAAAATTAAAAATGCTTATAAAACATAAACCAAACGTTGGAGGTGGTCATTTCTTAATGCGCAGTAATAAACTCGGCACTCTAAAGCACACGAGAGCGTTTTTTTCGATGCCAACCTAACCAGAGTTACGGGAGCGGCACAATTCAGAAAAAGCGCTCAGCTCGCCGAGAAAATGCGATTTAAGCAATAAAATTAAAAATGCTTATAAAACATAAACCAAACGTTGGAGGTGGTCATTTCTTCATGCGCAGTGAATAACTCGGCACTCTAAAGCACCCGAGAGCGTTTTTTTCGATGCCAACCTAACCAGAGTGACGGGAGCGGCACAATTCAGAAAAAGTGCTCAGCTCGCCGAGAAAATGCGATTTAAGCAATAAAATTAAAAATGCTTATAAAACATAAACCAAACGTTGGAGGTGGTCATTTCTTAATGCGCAGTAATAAACTCGGCACTCTAAAGCACCCGTGAGCGTTTTTTTCGATCCCAACCTAACCAGAGTGACGGGAGCGGCACAATTCAGAAAAAGTGCTCAGCTCGCCGAGAAAATGCGATTTAAGCAATAAAATTAAAAATGCTTATAAAACATAAACCAAACGTTGGAGGTGGTCATTTCTTCATGCGCAGTGATAAAGTCGGCACTCTAAAGCACCCGAGAGCGTTTTTTTCGATGCCAACCTAACCAGAGTGACGGGAGCGGCACAATTCAGAAAAAGTGCTCAGCTCGCCGAGAAAATGCGATTTAAGCAATAAAATTAAAAATGCTTATTAAACATAAACCAAACGTTGGAGGTGGTCATTTCTTCATGCGCAGTGATAAACTCGGCACTCTAAAGCACCCGAGAGCGTTTTTTTCGATGCCAACCTAACCAGAGTGACGGGAGCGGCACAATTCAGAAAAAGTGCTCAGCTCGCCGAGAAAATGCGATTCAAGCAATAAAATTAAAAATGCTTATAAAACATAAACCAAACGTTGGAGGTGGTCATTTCTTAATGCGCAGTAATAAACTCGGCACTCTAAAGCACCCGAGAGCGTTTTTTTCGATGCCAACCTAACCAGAGTGACGGGAGCGGCACAATTCAGAAAAAGTGCTCAGCTCGCCGAGAAAATGCGATTTAAGCAATAAAATTAAAAATGCTTATTAAACATAAACCAAACGTTGGAGGTGGTCATTTCTTCATGCGCAGTGAATAACTCGGCACTCTAAAGCACCCGAGAGCGTTTTTTTCGATGCCAACCTAACCAGAGTGACGGGAGCGGCACAATTCAGAAAAAGCGCTCAGCTCGCCGAGAAAATGCGATTTAAGCAATAAAATTAAAAATGCTTATAAAACATAAACCAAACGTTGGAGGTGGTCATTTCTTAATGCGCAGTAATAAACTCGGCACTCTAAAGCACCCGAGAGCGTTTTTTTCGATGCCAACCTAACCAGAGTGACGGGAGCGGCACAATTCAGAAAAAGTGCTCAGCTCGCCGAGAAAATGCGATTTAGGCAATAAAATTAAAAATGCTTATAAAACATAAACCAAACGTTGGAGGTGGTCATTTCTTCATGCGCAGTGATAAACTCGGCACTCTAAAGCACCCGAGAGCGTTTTTTTCGATGCCAAGTGACGGGAGCGGCACAATTCAGAAAAAGTGCTCAGCTCGCCGAGAAAATGCGATTTAAGCAATAAAATTAAAAATGCTTATAAAACATAAACCAAACGTTGGAGGTGGTCATTTCTTAATGCGCAGTAATAAACTCGGCACTCTAAAGCACCCGAGAGCGTTTTTTTCGATGCCAACCTAACCAGAGTGACGGGAGCGGCACAATTCAGAAAAAGCGCTCAGCTCGCCGAGAAAATGCGATTTAAGCAATAAAATTAAAAATGCTTATAAAACATAAACCAAACGTTGGAGGTGGTCATTTCTTAATGCGCAGTAATAAACTCGGCACTCTAAAGCACCCGAGAGCGTTTTTTTCGATGCCAACCTAACCAGAGTTACGGGAGCGGCACAATTCAGAAAAAGCGCTCAGCTCGCCGAGAAAATGCGATTTAAGCAATAAAATTAAAAATGCTTATAAAACATAAACCAAACGTTGGAGGTGGTCATTTCTTCATGCGCAGTGAATAACTCGGCACTCTAAAGCACCCGAGAGCGTTTTTTTCGATGCCAACCTAACCAGAGTGACGGGAGCGGCACAATTCAGAAAAAGTGCTCAGCTCGCCGAGAAAATGCGATTTAAGCAATAAAATTAAAAATGCTTATAAAACATAAACCAAACGTTGGAGGTGGTCATTTCTTAATGCGCAGTAATAAACTCGGCACTCTAAAGCACCCGTGAGCGTTTTTTTCGATGCCAACCTAACCAGAGTGACGGGAGCGGCACAATTCAGAAAAAGTGCTCAGCTCGCCGAGAAAATGCGATTTAAGCAATAAAATTAAAAATGCTTATAAAACATAAACCAAACGTTGGAGGTGGTCATTTCTTCATGCGCAGTGATAAAGTCGGCACTCTAAAGCACCCGAGAGCGTTTTTTTCGATGCCAACCTAACCAGAGTGACGGGAGCGGCACAATTCAGAAAAAGTGCTCAGCTCGCCGAGAAAATGCGATTTAAGCAATAAAATTAAAAATGCTTATTAAACATAAACCAAACGTTGGAGGTGGTCATTTCTTCATGCGCAGTGATAAACTCGGCACTCTAAAGCACCCGAGAGCGTTTTTTTCGATGCCAACCTAACCAGAGTAACGGGAGCGGCACAATTCAGAAAAAGTGCTCAGCTCGCCGAGAAAATGCGATTCAAGCAATAAAATTAAAAATGCTTATAAAACATAAACCAAACGTTGGAGGTGGTCATTTCTTAATGCGCAGTAATAAACTCGGCACTCTAAAGCACCCGAGAGCGTTTTTTTCGATGCCAACCTAACCAGAGTGACGGGAGCGGCACAATTCAGAAAAAGTGCTCAGCTCGCCGAGAAAATGCGATTTAAGCAATAAAATTAAAAATGCTTATTAAACATAAACCAAACGTTGGAGGTGGTCATTTCTTCATGCGCAGTGAATAACTCGGCACTCTAAAGCACCCGAGAGCGTTTTTTTCGGTGCCAACCTAACCAGAGTGACGGGAGCGGCACAATTCAGAAAAAGCGCTCAGCTCGCCGAGAAAATGCGATTTAAGCAATAAAATTAAAAATGCTTATAAAACATAAACCAAACGTTGGAGGTGGTCATTTCTTAATGCGCAGTAATAAACTCGGCACTCTAAAGCACCCGAGAGCGTTTTTTTCGATGCCAACCTAACCAGAGTGACGGGAGCGGCACAATTCAGAAAAAGTGCTCAGCTCGCCGAGAAAATGCGATTTAGGCAATAAAATTAAAAATGCTTATAAAACATAAACCAAACGTTGGAGGTGGTCATTTCTTCATGCGCAGTGATAAACTCGGCACTCTAAAGCACCCGAGAGCGTTTTTTTCGATGCCAAGTGACGGGAGCGGCACAATTCAGAAAAAGTGCTCAGCTCGCCGAGAAAATGCGATTTAAGCAATAAAATTAAAAATGCTTATAAAACATAAACCAAACGTTGGAGGTGGTCATTTCTTAATGCGCAGTAATAAACTCGGCACTCTAAAGCACCCGAGAGCGTTTTTTTCGATGCCAACCTAACCAGAGTGACGGGAGCGGCACAATTCAGAAAAAGCGCTCAGCTCGCCGAGAAAATGCGATTTAAGCAATAAAATTAAAAATGCTTATTAAACATAAACCAAACGTTGGAGGTGGTCATTTCTTCATGCGCAGTGAATAACTCGGCACTCTAAAGCACCCAGAGCGTTTTTTTCGATGCCAACCTAACCAGAGTGACGGGAGCGGCACAATTCAGAAAAAGCGCTCAGCTCGCCGAGAAAATGCGATTTAAGCAATAAAATTAAAAATGCTTATAAAACATAAACCAAACGTTGGAGGTGGTCATTTCTTCATGCGCAGTGATAAACTCGGCACTCTAAAGCACCCGAGAGCGTTTTTTTCGATGCCAACCTAACCAGAGTGACGGGAGCGGCACAATTCAGAAAAAGTGCTCAGCTCGCCGAGAAAATGCGATTTAAGCAATAAAATTAAAAATGCTTATAAAACATAAACCAAACGTTGGAGGTGGTCATTTCTCCATGCGCAGTGAATAACTCGGCACTCTAAAGCACCCGAGAGCGTTTTTTTCGATGCCAACCTAACCAGAGTGACGGGAGCGGCACAATTCAGAAAAAGTGCTCAGCTCGCCGAGAAAATGCGATTTAAGCAATAAAATTAAAAATGCTTATAAAACATAAACCAAACGTTGGAGGTGGTCATTTCTTAATGCGCAGTAATAAACTCGGCACTCTAAAGCACCCGTGAGCGTTTTTTTCGATGCCAACCTAACCAGAGTGACGGGACGGCACAATTCAGAAAAAGTGCTCAGCTCGCCGAGAAAATGCGATTTAAGCAATAAAATTAAAAATGCTTATAAAACATAAACCAAACGTTGGAGGTGGTCATTTCTTAATGCGCAGTAATAAACTCGGCACTCTAAAGCACCCGAGAGCGTTTTTTTCGATGCCAACCTAACCAGAGTGACGGGAGCGGCACAATTCAGAAAAAGTGCTCAGCTCGCCGAGAAAATGCGATTTAAGCAATAAAATTAAAAATGCTTATAAAACATAAACCAAACGTTGGAGGTGGTCATTTCTTAATGCGCAGTAATAAACTCGGCACTCTAAAGCACCCGAGAGCGTTTTTTTCGATGCCAACCTAACCAGAGTGACGGGAGCGGCACAATTCAGAAAAAGTGCTCAGCTCGCCGAGAAAATGCGATTTAAGCAATAAAATTAAAAATGCTTATTAAACATAAACCAAACGTTGGAGGTGGTCATTTCTTCATGCGCAGTGAATAACTCGGCACTCTAAAGCACCCGAGAGCGTTTTTTTCGATGCCAACCTAACCAGAGTGACGGGAGCGGCACAATTCAGAAAAAGCGCTCAGCTCGCCGAGAAAATGCGATTTAAGCAATAAAATTAAAAATGCTTATTAAACATAAACCAAACATTGGAGGTGGTCATTTCTTCATGCGCAGTGAATAACTCGGCACTTTAAAGCACCCGAGAGCGTTTTTTTCGATGCCAACCTAACCAGAGTGACGGGAGCGGCACAATTCAGAAATAGCGCTCAGCTCGCCGAGAAAATGCGATTTAAGCAATAAAATTAAAAATGCTTATAAAACATAAACCAAACGTTGGAGGTGGTCATTTCTTCATGCGCAGTGATAAACTCGGCACTCTAAAGCACCCGAGAGCGTTTTTTTCGATGCCAACCTAACCAGAGTGACGGGAGCGGCACAATTCAGAAAAAGTGCTCAGCTCGCCGAGAAAATGCGATTTAAGCAATAAAATTAAAAATGCTTATTAAACATAAACCAAACGTTGGAGGTGGTCATTTCTTCATGCGCAGTGAATAACTCGGCACTCTAAAGCACCCGAGAGCGTTTTTTTCGATGCCAACCTAACCAGAGTGACGGGAGCGGCACAATTCAGAAAAAGCGCTCAGCTCGCCGAGAAAATGCGATTTAAGCAATAAAATTAAAAATGCTTATAAAACATAAACCAAACGTTGGAGGTGGTCATTTCTTAATGCGCAGTAATAAACTCGGCACTCTAAAGCACCCGAGAGCGTTTTTTTCGATGCCAACCTAACCAGAGTGACGGGAGCGGCACAATTCAGAAAAAGTGCTCAGCTCGCCGAGAAAATGCGATTTAAGCAATAAAATTAAAAATGCTTATAAAACATAAACCAAACGTTGGAGGTGGTCATTTCTTCATGCGCAGTGAATAACTCGGCACTCTAAAGCACCCGAGAGCGTTTTTTTCGATGCCAACCTAACCAGAGTGACGGGAGCGGCACAATTCAGAAAAAGTGCTCAGCTCGCCGAGAAAATGCGATTTAAGCAATAAAATTAAAAATGCTTATAAAACATAAACCAAACGTTGGAGGTGGTCATTTCTTAATGCGCAGTAATAAACTCGGCACTCTAGAGCACCCGAGAGCGTTTTTTTCGATGCCAACCTAACCAGAGTGACGGGAGTGGCACAATTCAGAAAAAGTGCTCAGTTCGCCGAGAAAATGCGATTTAAGCAATAAAATTAAAAATGCTTATAAAACATAAACCAAACGTTGGAAGTGGTCATTTCTTCATGCGCAGTGATAAACTCGGCACTCTAAAGCACCCGAGAGCGTTTTTTTCGATGCCAACCTAACCAGAGTTACGGGAGCGGCACAATTCAGAAAAAGCGCTCAGCTCGCCGAGAAAATGCGATTTAAGCAATAAAATTAAAAATGCTTATAAAACATAAACCAAACGTTGGAAGTGGTCATTTCTTCATGCGCAGTGATAAACTCGGCACTCTAAAGCACCCGAGAGCGTTTTTTTCGATGCCAACCTAACCAGAGTTACCGGAGCGGCACAATTCAGAAAAAGCGCTCAGCTCGCCGAGAAAATGCGATTTAAGCAATAAAATTAAAAATGCTTATTAAACATAAACCAAACGTTGGAGGTGGTCATTTCTTCATGCGCAGTGAATAACTCGGCACTCTAAAGCACCCAGAGCGTTTTTTTCGATGCCAACCTAACCAGAGTGACGGGAGCGGCACAATTCAGAAAAAGTGCTCAGCTCGCCGAGAAAATGCGATTTAAGCAATAAAATTAAAAATGCTTATAAAACATAAACCAAACGTTGGAGGTGGTCATTTCTCCATGCGCAGTGAATAACTCGGCACTCTAAAGCACCCGAGAGCGTTTTTTTCGATGCCAACCTAACCAGAGTGACGGGAGCGGCACAATTCAGAAAAAGTGCTCAGCTCGCCGAGAAAATGCGATTTAAGCAATAAAATTAAAAATGCTTATAAAACATAAACCAAACGTTGGAGGTGGTCATTTCTTAATGCGCAGTAATAAACTCGGCACTCTAAAGCACCCGTGAGCGTTTTTTTCGATGCCAACCTAACCAGAGTGACGGGACGGCACAATTCAGAAAAAGTGCTCAGCTCGCCGAGAAAATGCGATTTAAGCAATAAAATTAAAAATGCTTATTAAACATAAACCAAACGTTGGAGGTGGTCATTTCTTCATGCGCAGTGAATAACTCGGCACTCTAAAGCACCCGAGAGCGTTTTTTTCGATGCCAACCTAACCAGAGTGACGGGAGCGGCACAATTCAGAAAAAGCGCTCAGCTCGCCGAGAAAATGCGATTTAAGCAATAAAATTAAAAATGCTTATTAAACATAAACCAAACATTGGAGGTGGTCATTTCTTCATGCGCAGTGAATAACTCGGCACTTTAAAGCACCCGAGAGCGTTTTTTTCGATGCCAACCTAACCAGAGTGACGGGAGCGGCACAATTCAGAAATAGCGCTCAGCTCGCCGAGAAAATGCGATTTAAGCAATAAAATTAAAAATGCTTATAAAACATAAACCAAACGTTGGAGGTGGTCATTTCTTCATGCGCAGTGATAAACTCGGCACTCTAAAGCACCCGAGAGCGTTTTTTTCGATGCCAACCTAACCAGAGTGACGGGAGCGGCACAATTCAGAAAAAGTGCTCAGCTCGCCGAGAAAATGCGATTTAAGCAATAAAATTAAAAATGCTTATTAAACATAAACCAAACGTTGGAGGTGGTCATTTCTTCATGCGCAGTGAATAACTCGGCACTCTAAAGCACCCGAGAGCGTTTTTTTCGATGCCAACCTAACCAGAGTGACGGGAGCGGCACAATTCAGAAAAAGCGCTCAGCTCGCCGAGAAAATGCGATTTAAGCAATAAAATTAAAAATGCTTATAAAACATAAACCAAACGTTGGAGGTGGTCATTTCTTAATGCGCAGTAATAAACTCGGCACTCTAAAGCACCCGAGAGCGTTTTTTTCGATGCCAACCTAACCAGAGTGACGGGAGCGGCACAATTCAGAAAAAGTGCTCAGCTCGCCGAGAAAATGCGATTTAAGCAATAAAATTAAAAATGCTTATAAAACATAAACCAAACGTTGGAGGTGGTCATTTCTTCATGCGCAGTGAATAACTCGGCACTCTAAAGCACCCGAGAGCGTTTTTTTCGATGCCAACCTAACCAGAGTGACGGGAGCGGCACAATTCAGAAAAAGCGCTCAGCTCGCCGAGAAAATGCGATTTAAGCAATAAAATTAAAAATGCTTATAAAACATAAACCAAACGTTGGAAGTGGTCATTTCTTCATGCGCAGTGATAAACTCGGCACTCTAAAGCACCCGAGAGCGTTTTTTTCGATCCCAACCTAACCAGAGTTACCGGAGCGGCACAATTCAGAAAAAGCGCTCAGCTCGCCGAGAAAATGCGATTTAAGCAATAAAATTAAAAATGCTTATTAAACATAAACCAAACGTTGGAGGTGGTCATTTCTTCATGCGCAGTGAATAACTCGGCACTCTAAAGCACCCAGAGCGTTTTTTTCGATGCCAACCTAACCAGAGTGACGGGAGCGGCACAATTCAGAAAAAGCGCTCAGCTCGCCGAGAAAATGCGATTTAAGCAATAAAATTAAAAATGCTTATAAAACATAAACCAAACGTTGGAGGTGGTCATTTCTTCATGCGCAGTGATAAACTCGGCACTCTAAAGCACCCGAGAGCGTTTTTTTCGATGCCAACCTAACCAGAGTGACGGGAGCGGCACAATTCAGAAAAAGTGCTCAGCTCGCCGAGAAAATGCGATTTAAGCAATAAAATTAAAAATGCTTATAAAACATAAACCAAACGTTGGAGGTGGTCATTTCTTCATGCGCAGTGAATAACTCGGCACTCTAAAGCACCCGAGAGCGTTTTTTTCGATGCCAACCTAACCAGAGTGACGGGAGCGGCACAATTCAGAAAAAGCGCTCAGCTCGCCGAGAAAATGCGATTTAAGCAATAAAATTAAAAATGCTTATAAAACATAAACCAAACGTTGGAAGTGGTCATTTCTTCATGCGCAGTGATAAACTCGGCACTCTAAAGCACCCGAGAGCGTTTTTTTCGATGCCAACCTAACCAGAGTTACGGGAGCGGCACAATTCAGAAAAAGCGCTCAGCTCGCCGAGAAAATGCGATTTAAGCAATAAAATTAAAAATGCTTATAAAACATAAACCAAACGTTGGAGGTGGTCATTTCTTCATGCGCAGTGATAAACTCGGCACTCTAAAGCACCCGAGAGCGTTTTTTTCGATGCCAACCTAACCAGAGTGACGGGAGCGGCACAATTCAGAAAAAGCGCTCAGCTCGCCGAGAAAATGCGATTTAAGCAATAAAATTAAAAATGCTTATAAAACATAAACCAAACGTTGGAGGTGGTCATTTCTTCATGCGCAGTGATAAACTCGGCACTCTAAAGCACCCGAGAGCATTTTTTTCGATGCCAACCTAACCAGAGTGACGGGAGCGGCACAATTCAGAAAAAGTGCTCAGCTCGCCGAGAAAATGCGATTTAAGCAATAAAATTAAAAATGCTTATAAAACATAAACCAAACGTTGGAGGTGGTCATTTCTCCATGCGCAGTGAATAACTCGGCACTCTAAAGCACCCGAGAGCGTTTTTTTCGATGCCAACCTAACCAGAGTGACGGGAGCGGCACAATTCAGAAAAAGTGCTCAGCTCGCCGAGAAAATGCGATTTAAGCAATAAAATTAAAAATGCTTATAAAACATAAACCAAACGTTGGAGGTGGTCATTTCTTAATGCGCAGTAATAAACTCGGCACTCTAAAGCACCCGTGAGCGTTTTTTTCGATGCCAACCTAACCAGAGTGACGGGACGGCTGAATTCAGAAAAAGTGCTCAGCTCGCCGAGAAAATGCGATTTAAGCAATAAAATTAAAAATGCTTATAAAACATAAACCAAACGTTGGAGGTGGTCATTTCTTAATGCGCAGTAATAAACTCGGCACTCTAAAGCACCCGAGAGCGTTTTTTTCGATGCCAACCTAACCAGAGTGACGGGAGCGGCACAATTCAGAAAAAGTGCTCAGCTCGCCGAGAAAATGCGATTTAAGCAATAAAATTAAAAATGCTTATAAAACATAAACCAAACGTTGGTCATTTCTTAATGCGCAGTAATAAACTCGGCACTCTAAAGCACCCGAGAGCGTTTTTTTCGATGCCAACCTAACCAGAGTGACGGGAGCGGCACAATTCAGAAAAAGTGCTCAGCTCGCCGAGAAAATGCGATTTAAGCAATAAAATTAAAAATGCTTATTAAACATAAACCAAACGTTGGAGGTGGTCATTTCTTCATGCGCAGTGAATAACTCGGCACTCTAAAGCACCCGAGAGCGTTTTTTTCGATGCCAACCTAACCAGAGTGACGGGAGCGGCACAATTCAGAAAAAGCGCTCAGCTCGCCGAGAAAATGCGATTTAAGCAATAAAATTAAAAATGCTTATTAAACATAAACCAAACATTGGAGGTGGTCATTTCTTCATGCGCAGTGAATAACTCGGCACTTTAAAGCACCCGAGAGCGTTTTTTTCGATGCCAACCTAACCAGAGTGACGGGAGCGGCACAATTCAGAAATAGCGCTCAGCTCGCCGAGAAAATGCGATTTAAGCAATAAAATTAAAAATGCTTATAAAACATAAACCAAACGTTGGAGGTGGTCATTTCTTCATGCGCAGTGATAAACTCGGCACTCTAAAGCACCCGAGAGCGTTTTTTTCGATGCCAACCTAACCAGAGTGACGGGAGCGGCACAATTCAGAAAAAGTGCTCAGCTCGCCGAGAAAATGCGATTTAAGCAATAAAATTAAAAATGCTTATAAAACATAAACCAAACGTTGGAGGTGGTCATTTCTTCATGCGCAGTGAATAACTCGGCACTCTAAAGCACCCGAGAGCGTTTTTTTCGATGCCAACCTAACCAGAGTGACGGGAGCGGCACAATTCAGAAAAAGTGCTCAGCTCGCCGAGAAAATGCGATTTAAGCAATAAAATTAAAAATGCTTATAAAACATAAACCAAACGTTGGAGGTGGTCATTTCTTAATGCGCAGTAATAAACTCGGCACTCTAAAGCACCCGAGAGCGTTTTTTTCGATGCCAACCTAACCAGAGTGACGGGAGCGGCACAATTCAGAAAAAGTGCTCAGCTCGCCGAGAAAATGCGATTTAAGCAATAAAATTAAAAATGCTTATAAAACATAAACCAAACGTTGGAGGTGGTCATTTCTTAATGCGCAGTAATAAACTCGGCACTCTAGAGCACCCGAGAGCGTTTTTTTCGATGCCAACCTAACCAGAGTGACGGGAGCGGCACAATTCAGAAAAAGTGCTCAGCTCGCCGAGAAAATGCGATTTAAGCAATAAAATTAAAAATGCTTATAAAACATAAACCAAACGTTGGAAGTGGTCATTTCTTCATGCGCAGTGATAAACTCGGCACTCTAAAGCACCCGAGAGCGTTTTTTTCGATGCCAACCTAACCAGAGTTACGGGAGCGGCACAATTCAGAAAAAGCGCTCAGCTCGCCGAGAAAATGCGATTTAAGCAATAAAATTAAAAATGCTTATAAAACATAAACCAAACGTTGGAGGTGGTCATTTCTTCATGCGCAGTGATAAACTCGGCACTCTAAAGCACCCGAGAGCGTTTTTTTCGATGCCAACCTAACCAGAGTGACGGGAGCGGCACAATTCAGAAAAAGCGCTCAGCTCGCCGAGAAAATGCGATTTAAGCAATAAAATTAAAAATGCTTATAAAACATAAACCAAACGTTGGAGGTGGTCTTTCTTAATGCGCAGTAATAAACTCGGCACTCTAAAGCACCCGAGAGCGTTTTTTTCGATGCCAACCTAACCAGAGTGACGGGAGCGGCACAATTCAGAAAAAGTGCTCAGCTCGCCGAGAAAATGCGATTTAAGCAATAAAATTAAAAATGCTTATAAAACATAAACCAAACGTTGGAGGTGGTCATTTCTCAATGCGCAGTAATAAACTCGGCACTCTAAAGCACCCGAGAGCGTTTTTTTCGATGCCAACCTAACCAGAGTGACGGGAGCGGCACAATTCAGAAAAAGTGCTCAGCTCGCCGAGAAAATGCGATTTAAGCAATAAAATTAAAAATGCTTATAAAACATAAACCAAACGTTGGAGGTGGTCATTTCTTAATGAGCAGTAATAAACTCGGCACTCTAAAGCACCCGAGAGCGTTTTTTTCGATGCCAACCTAACCAGAGTGACGGGAGCGGCACAATTCAGAAAAAGCGCTCAGCTCGCCGAGAAAATGCGATTTAAGCAATAAAATTAAAAATGCTTATAAAACATAAACCAAACGTTGGAGGTGGTCATTTCCTAATGCGCAGTAATAAACTCGGCACTCTAAAGCACCCGAGAGCGTTTTTTTCGATGCCAACCTAACCAGAGTGACGGGAGCGGCACAATTCAGAAAAAGTGCTCAGCTCGCCGAGAAAATGCGATTTAAGCAATAAAATTAAAAATGCTTATAAAACATAAACCAAACGTTGGAGGTGGTCATTTCTTAATGCGCAGTAATAAACTCGGCACTCTAAAGCACCCGTGAGCGTTTTTTTCGATGCCAACCTAACCAGAGTGACGGGAGCGGCACAATTCAGAAAAAGTGCTCAGCTCGCCGAGAAAATGCGATTTAAGCAATAAAATTAAAAATGCTTATAAAACATAAACCAAACGTTGGAGGTGGTCATTTCTTCATGCGCAGTGATAAAGTCGGCACTCTAAAACACCCGAGAGCGTTTTTTTCGATGCCAACCTAACCAGAGTGACGGGAGCGGCACAATTCAGAAAAAGTACTCAGCTCGCCGAGAAAATGCGATTTAAGCAATAAAATTAAAAATGCTTATTAAACATAAACCAAACGTTGGAGGTGGTCATTTCTTCATGCGCAGTGATAAACTCGGCACTCTAAAGCACCCGAGAGCGTTTTTTTCGATGCCAACCTAACCAGAGTGACGGGAGCGGCACAATTCAGAAAAAGTGCTCCGCTCGCCGAGAAAATGCAATTTAAGCAATAAAATTAAAAATGCTTATAAAACATAAACCAAACGTTGGAGGTGGTCATTTCTTAATGCGCAGTAATAAACTCGGCACTCTAAAGCACCCGAGAGCGTTTTTTTCGATGCCAACCTAACCAGAGTGACGGGAGCGGCACAATTCAGAAAAAGTGCTCAGCTCGCCGAGAAAATGCGATTTAAGCAATAAAATTAAAAATGCTTATTAAACATAAACCAAACGTTGGAGGTGGTCATTTCTTCATGCGCAGTGAATAACTCGGCACTCTAAAGCACCCGAGAGCGTTTTTTTCGATGCCAACCTAACCAGAGTGACGGGAGCGGCACAATTCAGAAAAAGCGCTCAGCTCGCCGAGAAAATGCGATTTAAGCAATAAAATTAAAAATGCTTATAAAACATAAACCAAACGTTGGAGGTGGTCATTTCTTAATGCGCAGTAATAAACTCGGCACTCTAAAGCACCCGAGAGCGTTTTTTTCGATGCCAACCTAACCAGAGTGACGGGAGCGGCACAATTCAGAAAAAGTGCTCAGCTCGCCGAGAAAATGCGATTTAAGCAATAAAATTAAAAATGCTTATTAAACATAAACCAAACGTTGGAGGTGGTCATTTCTTCATGCGCAGTGAATAACTCGGCACTCTAAAGCACCCGAGAGCGTTTTTTTCGATGCCAACCTAACCAGAGTGACGGGAGCGGCACAATTCAGAAAAAGCGCTCAGCTCGCCGAGAAAATGCGATTTAAGCAATAAAATTAAAAATGCTTATAAAACATAAACCAAACGTTGGAGGTGGTCATTTCTTAATGCGCAGTAATAAACTCGGCACTCTAAAGCACCCGAGAGCGTTTTTTTCGATGCCAACCTAACCAGAGTGACGGGAGCGGCACAATTCAGAAAAAGTGCTCAGCTCGCCGAGAAAATGCGATTTAAGCAATAAAATTAAAAATGCTTATAAAACATAAACCAAACGTTGGAGGTGGTCATTTCTTAATGCGCAGTAATAAACTCGGCACTCTAAAGCACCCGAGAGCGTTTTTTTCGATGTCAACCTAACCAGAGTGACGGGAGCGGCACAATTCAGAAAAAGTGCTCAGCTCGCCGAGAAAATGCGATTTAAGCAATAAAATTAAAAATGCTTATTAAACATAAACGAAACGTTGGAGGTGGTCATTTCTTCATGCGCAGTGAATAACTCGGCACTCTAAAGCACCCGATAGCGTTTTTTTCGATGCCAACCTAACCAGAGTGACGGGAGCGGCACAATTCAGAAAAAGTGCTCAGCTCGCCGAGAAAATGCGATTTAAGCAATAAAATTAAAAATGCTTATTAAACATAAACCAAACGTTGGAGGTGGTCATTTCTTCATGCGCAGTGATAAACTCGGCACTCTAAAGCACCCGAGAGCGTTTTTTTCGATGCCAACGTAACCAGAGTGACGGGAGCGGCACAATTCAGAAAAAGTGCTCAGCTCGCCGAGAAAATGCGATTTAGGCAATAAAATTAAAAATGCTTATAAAACATAAACCAAACGTTGGAGGTGGTCATTTCTTAATGCGCAGTAATAAACTCGGCACTCTAAAGCACCCGGGAGCGTTTTTTTCGATGCCAACCTAACCAGAGTGACGGGAGCGGCACAATTCAGAAAAAGTGCTCAGCTCGACGAGAAAATGCGATTTAAGCAATAAAATTAAAAATGCTTATAAAACATAAACCAAACGTTGGAGGTGGTCATTTCTTAATGCGCAGTAATAAACTCGGCACTCTAGAGCACCCGAGAGCGTTTTTTTCGATGCCAACCTAACCAGAGTGACGGGAGCGGCACAATTCAGAAAAAGCGCTCAGCTCGCCGAGAAAATGCGATTTAAGCAATAAAATTAAAAATGCTTATAAAACATAAACCAAACGTTGGAGGTGGTCATTTCTTCATGCGCAGTGAATAACTCGGCACTCTAAAGCACCCGAGAGCGTTTTTTTCGATGCCAAGTGACGGGAGCGGCACAATTCAGAAAAAGTGCTCAGCTCGCCGAGAAAATGCGATTTAAGCAATAAAATTAAAAATGCTTATAAAACATAAACCAAACGTTGGAGGTGGTCATTTCTTAATGCGCAGTAATAAACTCGGCACTCTAAAGCACCCGAGAGCGTTTTTTTCGATGCCAACCTAACCAGAGTGACGGGAGCGGCACAATTCAGAAAAAGTGCTCAGCTCGCCGAGAAAATGCGATTTAAGCAATAAAATTAAAAATGCTTATAAAACATAAACCAAACGTTGGAGGTGGTCATTTCTTAATGCGCAGTAATAAACTCGGCACTCTAAAGCACCCGAGAGCGTTTTTTTCGATGCCAACCTAACCAGAGTGACGGGAGCGGCACAATTCAGAAAAAGTGCTCAGCTCGCCGAGAAAATGCGATTCAAGCAATAAAATTAAAAATGCTTATAAAACATAAACCAAACGTTGGAGGTGGTCATTTCTTAATGCGCAGTAATAAACTCGGCACTCTAAAGCACCCGTGAGCGTTTTTTTCGATGCCAACCTAACCAGAGTGACGGGAGCGGCACAATTCAGAAAAAGTGCTCAGCTCGCCGAGAAAATGCGATTTAAGCAATAAAATTAAAAATGCTTATAAAACATAAACCAAACGTTGGAGGTGGTCATTTCTTCATGCGCAGTGATAAAGTCGGCACTCTAAAGCACCCGTGAGCGTTTTTTTCGATGCCAACCTAACCAGAGTGACGGGAGCGGCACAATTCAGAAAAAGTGCTCAGCTCGCCGAGAAAATGCGATTTAAGCAATAAAATTAAAAATGCTTATTAAACATAAACCAAACGTTGGAGGTGGTCATTTCTTTATGCGCAGTGATAAACTCGGCACTCTAAAGCACCCGAGAGCGTTTTTTTCGATGCCAACCTAACCAGAGTGACGGGAGCGGCACAATTCAGAAAAAGTGCTCAGCTCGCCGAGAAAATGCGATTTAAGCAATAAAATTAAAAATGCTTATAAAACATAAACCAAACGTTGGAGGTGGTCATTTCTTATTGCGCAGTAATAAACTCGGCACTCTAAAGCACCCGAGAGCGTTTTTTTCGATGCCAACCTAACCAGAGTGACAGGAGCGCGGCACAATTCAGAAAAAGTGCTCAGCTCGCCGAGAAAATGCGATTTAAGCAATAAAATTAAAAATGCTTATTAAACATAAACCAAACGTTGGAGGTGGTCATTTCTTCATGCGCAGTGAATAACTCGGCACTCTAAAGCACCCAGAGCGTTTTTTTCGATGCCAACCTAACCAGAGTGACGGGAGCGGCACAATTCAGAAAAAGTGCTCAGCTCGCCGAGAAAATGCGATTTAAGCAATAAAATTAAAAATGCTTATAAAACATAAACCAAACGTTGGAGGTGGTCATTTCTTAATGCGCAGTAATAAACTCGGCACTCTAAAGCACCCGAGAGCGTTTTTTTCGATGCCAACCTAACCAGACTTACGGGAGCGGCACAATTCAGAAAAAGCGCTCAGCTCGCCGAGAAAATGCGATTTAAGCAATAAAATTAAAAATGCTTATAAAACATAAACGAAACGTTGGAGGTGGTCATTTCTTCATGCGCAGTGAATAACTCGGCACTCTAAAGCACCCGAGAGCGTTTTTTTCGATGCCAACCTAACCAGAGTGACGGGAGCGGCACAATTCAGAAAAAGTGCTCAGCTCGCCGAGAAAATGCGATTTAAGCAATAAAATTAAAAATGCTTATAAAACATAAACCAAACGTTGGAGGTGGTCATTCCTTAATGCGCAGTAATAAACTCGGCACTCTAAAGCACCCGTGAGCGTTTTTTTCGATGCCAACCTAACCAGAGTGACGGGAGCGGCACAATTCAGAAAAAGTGCTCAGCTCGCCGAGAAAATGCGATTTAAGCAATAAAATTAAAAATGCTTATAAAACATAAACCAAACGTTGGAGGTGGTCATTTCTTCATGCGCAGTGATAAAGTCGGCACTCTAAAGCACCCGAGAGCGTTTTTTTCGATGCCAACCTAACCAGAGTGACGGGAGCGGCACAATTCAGAAAAAGTGCTCAGCTCGCCGAGAAAATGCGATTTAAGCAATAAAATTAAAAATGCTTATTAAACATAAACCAAACGTTGGAGGTGGTCATTTCTTCATGCGCAGTGATAAACTCGGCACTCTAAAGCACCCGAGAGCGTTTTTTTCGATGCCAACCTAACCAGAGTGACGGGAGCGGCACAATTCAGAAAAAGTGCTCAGCTCGCCGAGAAAATGCGATTTAAGCAATAAAATTAAAAATGCTTATAAAACATAAACCAAACGTTGGAGGTGGTCATTTCTTAATGCGCAGTAATAAACTCGGCACTCTAAAGCACCCGAGAGCGTTTTTTTCGATGCCAACCTAACCAGAATGACGGGAGCGGCACAATTCAGAAAAAGTGCTCAGCTCGCCGAGAAAATGCGATTTAAGCAATAAAATTAAAAATGCTTATTAAACATAAACCAAACGTTGGAGGTGGTCATTTCTTCATGCGCAGTGAATAACTCGGCACTCTAAAGCACCCGAGAGCGTTTTTTTCGATGCCAACCTAACCAGAGTGACGGGAGCGGCACAATTCAGAAAAAGCGCTCAGCTCGCCGAGAAAATGCGATTTAAGCAATAAAATTAAAAATGCTTATAAAACATAAACCAAACGTTGGAGGTGGTCATTTCTTAATGCGCAGTAATAAACTCGGCACTCTAAAGCACCCGAGAGCGTTTTTTTCGATGCCAACCTAACCAGAGTGACGGGAGCGGCACAATTCAGAAAAAGTGCTCAGCTCGCCGAGAAAATGCGATTCAAGCAATAAAATTAAAAATGCTTATTAAACATAAACCAAACGTTGGAGGTGGTCATTTCTTCATGCGCAGTGAATAACTCGGCACTCTAAAGCACCCGAGAGCGTTTTTTTCGATGCCAACCTAACCAGAGTGACGGGAGCGGCACAATTCAGAAAAAGCGCTCAGCTCGCCGAGAAAATGCGATTTAAGCAATAAAATTAAAAATGCTTATAAAACATAAACCAAACGTTGGAGGTGGTTATTTCTTAATGCGCAGTAATAAACTCGGCACTCTAAAGCACCCGAGAGCGTTTTTTTCGATGCCAACCTAACCAGAGTGACGGGAGCGGCACAATTCAGAAAAAGTGCTCAGCTCGCCGAGAAAATGCGATTTAAGCAATAAAATTAAAAATGCTTATAAAACATAAACCAAACGTTGGAGGTGGTCATTTCTTAATGCGCAGTAATAAACTCGGCACTCTAAAGCACCCGAGAGCGTTTTTTTCGATGCCAACCTAACCAGAGTGACGGGAGCGGCACAATTCAGAAAAAGTGCTCAGCTCAGCGAGAAAATGCGATTTAAGCAATAAAATTAAAAATGCTTATAAAACATAAACCAAACGTTGGAGGTGGTCATTTCTTAATGCGCAGTAATAAACTCGGCACTCTAGAGCACCCGAGAGCGTTTTTTTCGATGCCAACCTAACCAGAGTGACGGGAGCGGCACAATTCAGAAAAAGTGCTCAGCTCGCCGAGAAAATGCGATTTAAGCAATAAAATTAAAAATGCTTATAAAACATAAACCAAACGTTGGAAGTGGTCATTTCTTCATGCGCAGTGATAAACTCGGCACTCTAAAGCACCCGAGAGCGTTTTTTTCGATGCCAACCTAACCAGAGTTACGGGAGCGGCACAATTCAGAAAAAGCGCTCAGCTCGCCGAGAAAATGCGATTTAAGCAATAAAATTAAAAATGCTTATAAAACATAAACCAAACGTTGGAAGTGGTCATTTCTTCATGCGCAGTGATAAACTCGGCACTCTAAAGCACCCGAGAGCGTTTTTTTCGATGCCAACCTAACCAGAGTTACGGGAGCGGCACAATTCAGAAAAAGCGCTCAGCTCGCCGAGAAAATGCGATTTAAGCAATAAAATTAAAAATGCTTATAAAACATAAACCAAACGTTGGAGGTGGTCATTTCTTCATGCGCAGTGATAAACTCGGCACTCTAAAGCACCCGAGAGCGTTTTTTTCGATGCCAACCTAACCAGAGTGACGGGAGCGGCACAATTCAGAAAAAGCGCTCAGCTCGCCGAGAAAATGCGATTTAAGCAATAAAATTAAAAATGCTTATAAAACATAAACCAAACGTTGGAGGTGGTCATTTCTTCATGCGCAGTGATAAACTCGGCACTCTAAAGCACCCGAGAGCGTTTTTTTCGATGCCAACCTAACCAGAGTGACGGGAGCGGCACAATTCAGAAAAAGCGCTCAGCTCGCCGAGAAAATGCGATTTAAGCAATAAAATTAAAAATGCTTATAAAACATAAACCAAACGTTGGAGGTGGTCATTTCTTAATGCGCAGTAATAAACTCGGCACTCTAAAGCACCCGAGAGCGTTTTTTTCGATGCCAACCTAACCAGAGTGACGGGAGCGGCACAATTCAGAAAAAGTGCTCAGCTCGCCGAGAAAATGCGATTTAAGCAATAAAATTAAAAATGCTTATAAAACATAAACCAAACGTTGGAGGTGGTCATTTCTCAATGCGCAGTAATAAACTCGGCACTCTAAAGCACCCGAGAGCGTTTTTTTCGATGCCAACCTAACCAGAGTGACGGGAGCGGCACAATTCAGAAAAAGTGCTCAGCTCGCCGAGAAAATGCGATTTAAGCAATAAAATTAAAAATGCTTATAAAACATAAACCAAACGTTGGAGGTGGTCATTTCTTAATGCGCAGTAATAAACTCGGCACTCTAAAGCACCCGAGAGCGTTTTTTTCGATGCCAACCTAACCAGAGTGACGGGAGCGGCACAATTCAGAAAAAGCGCTCAGCTCGCCGAGAAAATGCGATTTAAGCAATAAAATTAAAAATGCTTATAAAACATAAACCAAACGTTGGAGGTGGTCATTTCCTAATGCGCAGTAATAAACTCGGCACTCTAAAGCACCCGAGAGCGTTTTTTTCGATGCCAACCTAACCAGAGTGACGGGAGCGGCACAATTCAGAAAAAGTGCTCAGCTCGCCGAGAAAATGCGATTTAAGCAATAAAATTAAAAATGCTTATTAAACATAAACCAAACGTTGGAGGTGGTCATTTCTTCATGCGCAGTGAATAACTCGGCACTCTAAAGCACCCGAGAGCGTTTTTTTCGATGCCAACCTAACCAGAGTGACGGGAGCGGCACAATTCAGAAAAAGCGCTCAGCTCGCCGAGAAAATGCGATTTAAGCAATAAAATTAAAAATGCTTATTAAACATAAACCAAACATTGGAGGTGGTCATTTCTTCATGCGCAGTGAATAACTCGGCACTCTAAAGCACCCGAGAGCGTTTTTTTCGATGCCAACCTAACCAGAGTGACGGGAGCGGCACAATTCAGAAAAAGCGCTCAGCTCGCCGAGAAAATGCGATTTAAGCAATAAAATTAAAAATGCTTATAAAACATAAACCAAACGTTGGAGGTGGTCATTTCTTCATGCGCAGTGATAAACTCGGCACTCTAAAGCACCCGAGAGCGTTTTTTTCGATGCCAACCTAACCAGAGTGACGGGAGCGGCACAATTCAGAAAAAGTGCTCAGCTCGCCGAGAAAATGCGATTTAAGCAATAAAATTAAAAATGCTTATAAAACATAAACCAAACGTTGGAGGTGGTCATTTCTTCATGCGCAGTGAATAACTCGGCACTCTAAAGCACCCGAGAGCGTTTTTTTCGATGCCAACCTAACCACAGTGACGGGAGCGGCACAATTCAGAAAAAGTGCTCAGCTCGCCGAGAAAATGCGATTTAAGCAATAAAATTAAAAATGCTTATAAAACATAAACCAAACGTTGGAGGTGGTCATTTCTTATTGCGCAGTAATAAACTCGGCACTCTAAAGCACCCGAGAGCGTTTTTTTCGATGCCAACCTAACCAGAGTGACGGGAGCGGCACAATTCAGAAAAAGTGCTCAGCTCGCCGAGAAAATGCGATTTAAGCAATAAAATTAAAAATGCTTATAAAACATAAACCAAACGTTGGAGGTGGTCATTTCTTAATGCGCAGTAATAAACTCGGCACTCTAGAGCACCCGAGAGCGTTTTTTTCGATGCCAACCTAACCAGAGTGACGGGAGCGGCACAAAGCTCAGCTCGCCGAGAAAATGCGATTAAAGCAATAAAATTAAAAATGCTTATAAAACATAAACCAAACGTTGGAAGTGGTCATTTCTTCATGCGCAGTGATAAACTCGGCACTCTAAAGCACCCGAGAGCGTTTTTTTCGATGCCAACCTAACCAGAGTTACGGGAGCGGCACAATTCAGAAAAAGCGCTCAGCTCGCCGAGAAAATGCGATTTAAGCAATAAAATTAAAAATGCTTATAAAACATAAACCAAACGTTGGAGGTGGTCATTTCTTCATGCGCAGTGATAAACTCGGCACTCTAAAGCACCCGAGAGCGTTTTTTTCGATGCCAACCTAACCAGAGTGACGGGAGCGGCACAATTCAGAAAAAGCGCTCAGCTCGCCGAGAAAATGCGATTTAAGCAATAAAATTAAAAATGCTTATAAAACATAAACCAAACGTTGGAGGTGGTCATTTCTTAATGCGCAGTAATAAACTCGGCACTCTAAAGCACCCGAGAGCGTTTTTTTCGATGCCAACCTAACCAGAGTGACGGGAGCGGCACAATTCAGAAAAAGTGCTCAGCTCGCCGAGAAAATGCGATTTAAGCAATAAAATTAAAAATGCTTTTAAAACATAAACCAAACGTTGGAGGTGGTCATTTCTCAATGCGCAGTAATAAACTCGGCACTCTAAAGCACCCGAGAGCGTTTTTTTCGATGCCAACCTAACCAGAGTGACGGGAGCGGCACAATTCAGAAAAAGTGCTCAGCTCGCCGAGAAAATGCGATTTAAGCAATAAAATTTAAAATGCTTATAAAACATAAACCAAACGTTGGAGGTGGTCATTTCTTAATGCGCAGTAATAAACTCGGCACTCTAAAGCACCCGAGAGCGTTTTTTTCGATGCCAACCTAACCAGAGTGACGGGAGCGGCACAATTCAGAAAAAGCGCTCAGCTCGCCGAGAAAATGCGATTTAAGCAATAAAATTAAAAATGCTTATAAAACATAAACCAAACGTTGGAGGTGGTCATTTCCTAATGCGCAGTAATAAACTCGGCACTCTAAAGCACCCGAGAGCGTTTTTTTCGATGCCAACCTAACCAGAGTGACGGGAGCGGCACAATTCAGAAAAAGTGCTCAGCTCGCCGAGAAAATGCGATTTAAGCAATAAAATTAAAAATGCTTATTAAACATAAACCAAACGTTGGAGGTGGTCATTTCTTCATGCGCAGTGAATAACTCGGCACTCTAAAGCACCCGAGAGCGTTTTTTTCGATGCCAACCTAACCAGAGTGACGGGAGCGGCACAATTCAGAAAAAGCGCTCAGCTCGCCGAGAAAATGCGATTTAAGCAATAAAATTAAAAATGCTTATTAAACATAAACCAAACATTGGAGGTGGTCATTTCTTCATGCGCAGTGAATAACTCGGCACTCTAAAGCACCCGAGAGCGTTTTTTTCGATGCCAACCTAACCAGAGTGACGGGAGCGGCACAATTCAGAAAAAGCGCTCAGCTCGCCGAGAAAATGCGATTTAAGCAATAAAATTAAAAATGCTTATAAAACATAAACCAAACGTTGGAGGTGGTCATTTCTTCATGCGCAGTGATAAACTCGGCACTCTAAAGCACCCGAGAGCGTTTTTTTCGATGCCAACCTAACCAGAGTGACGGGAGCGGCACAATTCAGAAAAAGTGCTCAGCTCGCCGAGAAAATGCGATTTAAGCAATAAAATTAAAAATGCTTATAAAACATAAACCAAACGTTGGAGGTGGTCATTTCTTAATGCGCAGTAATAAACTCGGCACTCTAGAGCACCCGAGAGCGTTTTTTTCGATGCCAACCTAACCAGAGTGACGGGAGCGGCACAATTCAGAAAAAGTGCTCAGCTCGCCGAGAAAATGCGATTTAAGCAATAAAATTAAAAATGCTTATAAAACATAAACCAAACGTTGGAAGTGGTCATTTCTTCATGCGCAGTGATAAACTCGGCACTCTAAAGCACCCGAGAGCGTCTTTTCGATGCCAACCTAACCAGAGTGACGGGAGCGGCACAATTCAGAAAAAGTGCTCAGCTCGCCGAGAAAATGCGATTTAAGCAATACAATTAAAAATGCTTATAAAACATAAACCAAACGTTGGAGGTGGTCATTTCTTCGTGCGCAGTGAATAACTCGGCACTCTAAAGCACCCGAGAGCGTTTTTTTCGAGCCAACCTAACCAGAGTGACGGGAGCGGCACAATTCAGAAAAAGTGCTCAGCTCGCCGAGAAAATGCGATTTAAGCAATAGAATTAAAAATGCTTATAAAACTTAAACCAAACGTTGGAGGTGGTCATTTCTTAATGCGCAGTAATAAACTCGGCACTCTAAAGCACCCGAGAGCGTTTTTTTCGATGCCAACCTAACCAGAGTGACGGGAGCGGCACAATTCAGAAAAAGTGCTCAGCTCGCCGAGAAAATGCGATTTAAGCAATAAAATTAAAAATGCTTATTAAACATAAACCAAACGTTGGAGGTGGTCATTTCTTCATGCGCAGTGAATAAATCGGCACTCTAAAGCACCCGAGAGCGTTTTTTTCGATGCCAACCTAACCAGAGTGACGGGAGCGGCACAATTCAGAAAAAGCGCTCAGCTCGCCGAGAAAATGCGATTTAAGCAATAAAATTAAAAATGCTTATAAAACATAAACCAAACGTTAGAGGTGGTCATTTCTTAATGCGCAGTAATAAACTCGGCACTCTAAAGCACCCGAGAGCGTTTTTTTCGATGCCAACCTAACCAGAGTGACGGGAGCGGCACAATTCAGAAAAAGTGCTCAGCTCGCCGAGAAAATGCGATTTAAGCAATAAAACTAAAAATGCTTATTAAACATAAACCAAACGTTGGAGGTGGTCATTTCTTCATGCGCAGTGAATAACTCGGCACTCTAAAGCACCCGAAAGCGTTTTTTTCGATGCCAACCTAACCAGAGTGACGGGAGCGGCACAATTCAGAAAAAGTGCTCAGCTCGCCGAGAAAATGCGATTTAAGTAATAAAATTAAAAATGCTTATAAAACATAAACCAAACGTTGGAGGTGGTCATTTCTTAATGCGCAGTAATAAACTCGGCACTCTAAAGCACCCGAGAGCGTTTTTTTTCGATGCCAACCTAACCAGAGTGACGGGAGCGGCACAATTCAGAAAAAGTGCTCAGCTCGCCGAGAAAATGCGATTTAAGCAATAAAATTAAAAATGCTTATAAAACATAAACCAAACGTTGGAGGTGGTCATTTCTTAATGCGCAGTAATAAACTCGGCACTCTAAAGCACCCGAGAGCGTTTTTTTCGATGCCAACCTAACCAGAGTGACGGGAGCGGCACAATTCAGAAAAAGCGCTCAGCTCGCCGAGAAAATGCGATTTAAGCAATAAAATTAAAAATGCTTATAAAACATAAACCAAACGTTGGAGGTGGTCATTTCTTCGTGCGCAGTGAATAACTCGGCACTCTAAAGCACCCGAGAGCGTTTTTTTCGATGCCAACCTAACCAGAGTGACGGGAGCGGCACAATTCAGAAAAAGTGCTCAGCTCGCCGAGAAAATGTGATTTAAGCAATAAAATTAAAAATGCTTATAAAACATAAACCAAACGTTGGAGGTGGTCATTTCTTAATGCGCAGTAATAAACTCGGCACTCTAAAGCACCCGCGAGCGTTTTTTTCGATGCCAACCTAACCAGAGTGACGGGAGCGGCACAATTCAGAAAAAGTGCTCAGCTCGCCGAGAAAATGCGATTTAAGCAATAAAATTAAAAATGCTTATTAAACATAAACCAAACGTTGGAGGTGGTCATTTCTTCATGCGCAGTGAATAACTCGGCACTCTAAAGCACCCGAGAGCGTTTTTTTCGATGCCAACCTAACCAGAGTGACAGGAGCGGCACAATTCAGAAAAAGCGCTCAGCTCGCCGAGAAAATGCGATTTAAGCAATAAAATTAAAAATGCTTATTAAACATAAACCAAACGTTGGAGGTGGTCATTTCTTCATGCGCAGTGAATAACTCGGCACTCTAAAGCACCCGAGAGCGTTTTTTTCGATGCCAACCTAACCAGAGTGACGGGAGCGGCACAATTCAGAAAAAAGCGCTCAGCTCGCCGAGAAAATGCGATTTAAGCAATAAAATTAAAAATGCTTATAAAACATAAACCAAACGTTGGAGGTGGTCATTTCTTCATGCGCAGTGATAAACTCGGCACTCTAAAGCACCCGAGAGCGTTTTTTTCGATGCCAACCTAACCAGAGTGACGGGAGCGGCACAATTCAGAAAAAGTGCTCAGCTCGCCGAGAAAATGCGATTTAAGCAATAAAATTAAAAATGCTTATAAAACATAAACCAAACGTTGGAGGTGGTCATTTCTTCATGCGCAGTGAATAACTCGGCACTCTAAAGCACCCGAGAGCGTTTTTTTCGATGCCAACCTAACCAGAGTGACGGGAGCGGCACAATTCAGAAAAAGTGCTCAGCTCGCCGAGAAAATGCGATTTAAGCAATAAAATTAAAAATGCTTATAAAACATAAACCAAACGTTGGAGGTGGTCATTTCTTCATGCGCAGTGAATAACTCGGCACTCTAAAGCACCCGAGAGCGTTTTTTTCGATGCCAACCTAACCAGAGTGACGGGAGCGGCACAATTCAGAAAAAGTGCTCAGCTCGCCGAGAAAATGCGATTTAAGCAATAAAATTAAAAATGCTTATAAAACATAAACCAAACGTTGGAGGTGGTCATTTCTTCATGCGCAGTGAATAACTCGGCACTCTAAAGCACCCGAGAGCGTTTTTTTCGATGCCAACCTAACCAGAGTGACGGGAGCGGCACAATTCAGAAAAAGTGCTCAGCTCGCCGAGAAAATGCGATTTAAGCAATAAAATTAAAAATGCTTATAAAACATAAACCAAACGTTGGAGGTGGTCATTTCTTAATGCGCAGTAATAAACTCGGCACTCTAGAGCACCCGAGAGCGTTTTTTTCGATGCCAACCTAACCAGAGTGACGGGAGCGGCACAATTCAGAAAAAGTGCTCAGCTCGCCGAGAAAATGCGATTTAAGCAATAAAATTAAAAATGCTTATAAAACATAAACCAAACGTTGGAAGTGGTCATTTCTTCATGCGCAGTGATAAACTCGGCACTCTAAAGCACCCGAGAGCGTTTTTTTCGATGCCAACCTAACCAGAGTTACGGGAGCGGCACAATTCAGAAAAAGCGCTCAGCTCGCCGAGAAAATGCGATTTAAGCAATAAAATTAAAAATGCTTATAAAACATAAACCAAACGTTGGAGGTGGTCATTTCTTCATGCGCAGTGATAAACTCGGCACTCTAAAGCACCCGAGAGCGTTTTTTTCGATGCCAACCTAACCAGAGTGACGGGAGCGGCACAATTCAGAAAAAGTGCTCGCCGAGAAAATGCGATTTAAGCAATAAAATTAAAAATGCTTATAAAACATAAACCAAACGTTGGAGGTGGTCATTTCTTCATGCGCAGTGAATAACTCGGCACTCTAAAGCACCCGAGAGCGTTTTTTTCGATGCCAACCTAACCAGAGTGACGGGAGCGGCACAATTCAGAAAAAGTGCTCAGCTCGCCGAGAAAATGCGATTTAAGCAATAAAATTAAAAATGCTTATAAAACATAAACCAAACGTTGGAGGTGGTCATTTCTTAATGCGCAGTAATAAACTCGGCACTCTAAAGCACCCGTGAGCGTTTTTTTCGATGCCAACCTAACCAGAGTGACGGGCGCGGCACAATTCAGAAAAAGTGCTCAGCTCGCCGAGAAAATGCGATTTAAGCAATAAAATTAAAAATGCTTATAAAACATAAACCAAACGTTGGAGGTGGTCATTTCTTCATCCGCAGTGATAAAGTCGGCACTCTAAAGCACCCGAGAGCGTTTTTTTCGATGCCAACCTAACCAGAGTGACGGGAGCGGCACAATTCAGAAAAAGTGCTCAGCTCGCCGAGAAAATGCGATTTAAGCAATAAAATTAAAAATGCTTATTAAACATAAACCAAACGTTGGAGGTGGTCATTTCTTCATGCGCAGTGATAAACTCGGCACTCTAAAGCACCCGAGAGCGTTTTTTTCGATGCCAACCTAACCAGAGTGACGGGAGCGGCACAATTCAGAAAAAGTGCTCAGCTCGCCGAGAAAATGCGATTTAAGCAATAAAATTAAAAATGCTTATAAAACATAAACCAAACGTTGGAGGTGGTCATTTCTTAATGCGCAGTAATAAACTCGGCACTCTAAAGCACCCGAGAGCGTTTTTTTCGATGCCAACCTAACCAGAGTGACGGGAGCGGCACAATTCAGAAAAAGTGCTCAGCTCGCCGAGAAAATGCGATTTAAGCAATAAAATTAATAATGCTTATTAAACATAAACCAAACGTTGGAGGTGGTCATTTCTTCATGCGCAGTGAATAACTCGGCACTCTAAAGCACCCGAGAGCGTTTTTTTCGATGCCAACCTAACCAGAGTGACGGGAGCGGCACAATTCAGAAAAAGCGCTCAGCTCGCCGAGAAAATGCGATTTAAGCAATAAAATTAAAAATGCTTATAAAACATAAACCAAACGTTGGTGGTCATTTCTTAATGCGCAGTAATAAACTCGGCACTCTAAAGCACCCGAGAGCGTTTTTTTCGATGCCAACCTAACCAGAGTGACGGGAGCGGCACAATTCAGAAAAAGTGCTCAGCTCGCCGAGAAAATGCGATTTAAGCAATAAAATTAAAAATGCTTATTAAACATAAACCAAACGGTGGAGGTGGTCATTTCTTCATGCGCAGTGAATAACTCGGCACTCTAAAGCACCCGAGAGCGTTTTTTTCGATGCCAACCTAACCAGAGTGACGGGAGCGGCACAATTCAGAAAAAGCGCTCAGCTCACCGAGAAAATGCGATTTAAGCAATAAAATTAAAAATGCTTATAAAACATAAACCAAACGTTGGAAGTGGTCATTTCTTCATGCGCAGTGATAAACTCGGCACTCTAAAGCACCCGAGAGCGTTTTTTCGATGCCAACCTAACCAGAGTGACGGGAGCGGCACAATTCAGAAAAAGCGCTCAGCTCGCCGAGAAAATGCGATTTAAGCAATAAAATTAAAAATGCTTATAAAACATAAACCAAACGTTGGAGGTGGTCATTTCTTCATGCGCAGTGATAAACTCGGCACTCTAAAGCACCCGAGAGCGTTTTTTTCGATGCCAACCTAACCAGAGTGACGGGAGCGGCACAATTCAGAAAAAGTGCTCAGCTCGCCGAGAAAATGCGATTTAAGCAATAAAATTAAAAATGCTTATAAAACATAAACCAAACGTTGGAGGTGGTCATTTCTTCATGCGCAGTGAATAACTCGGCACTCTAAAGCACCCGAGAGCGTTTTTTTCGATGCCAGAGTGACGGGAGCGGCACAATTCAGAAAAAGTGCTCAGCTCGCCGAGAAAATGCGATTTAAGCAATAAAATTAAAAATGCTTATAAAACATAAACCAAACGTTGGAGGTGGTCATTTCTTAATGCGCAGTAATAAACTCGGCACTCTAAAGCACCCGAGAGCGTTTTTTTCGATGCCAACCTAACCAGAGTGACGGGAGCGGCACAATTCAGAAAAAGTGCTCAGCTCGCCGAGAAAATGCGATTTAAGCAATAAAATTAAAAATGCTTATAAAACATAAACCAAACGTTGGAGGTGGTCATTTCTTAATGCGCAGTAATAAACTCGGCACTCTAAAGCACCCGAGAGCGTTTTTTTCGATGCCAACCTAACCAGAGTGACGGGAGCGGCACAATTCAGAAAAAGTGCTCAGCTCGCCGAGAAAATGCGATTTAAGCAATAAAATTAAAAATGCTTATAAAACATAAACCAAACGTTGGAGGTGGTCATTTCTTAATGCGCAGTAATAAACTCGGCACTCTAAAGCACCCGAGAGTGTTTTTTTCGATGCCAACCTAACCAGAGTGACGGGAGCGGCACAATTCAGAAAAAGTGCTCAGCTCGCCGAGAAAATGCGATTTAAGCAATAAAATTAAAAATGCTTATAAAACATAAACCAAACGTTGGAGGTGGTCATTTCTTAATGCGCAGTAATAAACTCGGCACTCTAAAGCACCCGAGAGCGTTTTTTTCGATGCCAACCTAACCAGAGTGACGGGAGCGGCACAATTCAGAAAAAGCGAACAGCTCGCCGAGAAAATGCGATTTAAGCAATAAAATTAAAAATGCTTATAAAACATAAACCAAACGTTGGAGGTGGTCATTTCCTAATGCGCAGTAATAAACTCGGCACTCTAAAGCACCCGAGAGCGTTTTTTTCGATGCCAACCTAACTAGTGTGACGACAGCGGCACAATTCAGAAAAAGTGCTCAGCTCGCCGAGAAAATGCGATTTAAGCAATAAAATTAAAAATTCTTATTAAACATAAACCAAACGTTGGAGGTGGTCATTTCTTCATGCGCAGTGAATAACTCGGCACTCTAAAGCACCCGAGAGCGTTTTTTTCGATGCCAACCTAACCAGAGTGACGGGAGCGGCACAATTCAGAAAAAGCGCTCAGCTCGCCGAGAAAATGCGATTTAAGCAATAAAATTAAAAATGCTTATTAAACATAAACCAAACGTTGGAGGTGGTCATTTCTTCATGCGCAGTGATAAAGTCGGCACTCTAAAGCACCCGAGAGCGTTTTTTTCGATGCCAACCTAACCAGAGTGACGGGAGCGGCACAATTCAGAAAAAGTGCTCAGCTCGCCGAGAAAATGCGATTTAAGCAATAAAATTAAAAATGCTTATTAAACATAAACCAAACGTTGGAGGTGGTCATTTCTTCATGCGCAGTGATAAACTCGGCCCTCTAAAGCACCCGAGAGCGTTTTTTTCGATGCCAACCTAACCAGAGTGACGGGAGCGGCACAATTCAGAAAAAGTGCTCAGCTCGCCGAGAAAATGCGATTTAAGCAATAAAATTAAAAATGCTTATAAAACATAAACCAAACGTTGGAGGTGGTCATTTCTTAATGCGCAGTAATAAACTCGGCACTCTAAAGCACCCGTGAGCGTTTTTTTCGATGCCAACCTAACCAGAGTGACGGGACGGCACAATTCAGAAAAAGTGCTCAGCTCGCCGAGAAAATGCGATTTAAGCAATAAAATTAAAAATGCTTATAAAACATAAACCAAACGTTGGAGGTGGTCATTTCTTTATGCGCAGTAATAAACTCGGCACTCTAAAGCACCCGAGAGCGTTTTTTTCGATGCCAACCTAACCAGAGTGACGGGAGCGGCACAATTTAGAAAAAGCGCTCAGCTCGCCGAGAAAATGCGATTTAAGCAATAAAATTAAAAATGCTTATAAAACATAAACCAAACGTTGGAGGTGGTCATTTCTTCATGCGCAGTGAATAACTCGGCACTCTAAAGCACCCGAGAGCGTTTTTTTTCGATGCCAACCTAACCAGAGTGACGGGAGCGGCACAATTCAGAAAAAGTGCTCAGCTCGCCGAGAAAATGCGATTTAAGCAATAAAATTAAAAATGCTTATTAAACATAAACCAAACGTTGGAGGTTGTCATTTCTTCATGCGCAGTGAATAACTCGGCACTCTAAAGAACCCGAGAGCGTTTTTTTCGATGCCAACCTAACCAGAGTGACGGGAGCGGCACAATTCAGAAAAAGCGCTCAGCTCGCCGAGAAAATGCGATTTAAGCAATAAAATTAAAAATGCTTATTAAACATAAACCAAACGTTGGAGGTGGTCATTTCTTCATGCGCAGTGAATAACTCGGCACTCTAAAGCACCCGAGAGCGTTTTTTTCGATGCCAACCTAACCAGAGTGACGGGACAGGCACAATTCAGAAAAAGCGCTCAGCTCGCCGAGAAAATGCGATTTAAGCAATAAAATTAAAAATGCTTATAAAACATAAACCAAACGTTGGAGGTGGTCATTTCTTCATGCGCAGTGATAAACTCGGCACTCTAAAGCACCCGAGAGCGTTTTTTTCGATGCCAACCTAACCAGAGTGACGGGAGCGGCACAATTCAGAAAAGGTGCTCAGCTCGCCGAGAAAATGCGATTTAAGCAATAAAATTAAAAATGCTTATAAAACATAAACCAAACGTTGGAGGTGGTCATTTCTTCATGCGCAGTGATAAACTCGGCACTCTAAAGCACCCGAGAGCGTTTTTTTCGATGCCAACCTAACCAGAGTGACGGGAGCGGCACAATTCAGAAAAAGCGCTCAGCTCGCCGAGAAAATGCGATTTAAGCAATAAAATTAAAAATGCTTATAAAACATAAACCAAACGTTGGAGGTGGTCATTTCTTCATGCGCAGTGATAAACTCGGCACTCTAAAGCACCCGAGAGCGTTTTTTTCGATGCCAACCTAACCAGAGTGACGGGAGCGGCACAATTCAGAAAAAGTGCTCAGCTCGCCGAGAAAATGCGATTCAAGCAATAAAATTAAAAATGCTTATTAAACATAAACCAAACGTTGGAGGTGGTCATTTCTTCATGCGCAGTGAATAACTCGGCACTCTAAAGCACCCGAGAGCGTTTTTTTCGATGCCAACCTAACCAGAGTGACGGGAGCGGCACAATTCAGAAAAAGTGCTCAGCTCGCCGAGAAAATGCGATTTAAGCAATAAAATTAAAAATGCTTATAAAACATAAACCAAACGTTGGAGGTGGTCATTTCTTAATGCGCAGTAATAAAGTCGGCACTCTAAAGCACCCGAGAGCGTTTTTTTCGATGCCAACCTAACCAGAGTGACGGGAGCGGCACAATTCAGAAAAAGCGCTCAGCTCGCCGAGAAAATGCGATTTAAGCAATAAAATTAAAAATGCTTATAAAACATAAACCAAACGTTGGAGGTGGTCATTTCATAATGCGCAGTAATAAACTCGGCACTCTAAAGCACCCGAGAGCGTTTTTTTCGATGCCAACCTAACCAGAGTGACGGGAGCGGCACAATTCAGAAAAAGTGCTCAGCTCGCCGAGAAAATGCGATTTAAGCAATAAAATTAAAAATGCTTATAAAACATAAACCAAACGTTGGAGGTGGTCATTTCTTAATGCGCAGTAATAAACTCGGCACTCTAAAGCACCCGAGAGCGTTTTTTTCGATGCCAACCTAACCAGAGTGACGGGAGCGGCACAATTCAGAAAAAGCGCTCAGCTCGCCGAGAAAATGCGATTTAAGCAATAAAATTAAAAATGCTTATAAAACATAAACCAAACGTTGGAGGTGGTCATTTCCTAATGCGCAGTAATAAACTCGGCACTCTAAAGCACCCGAGAGCGTTTTTTTCGATGCCAACCTAACCAGAGTGACGGGAGCGGCACAATTCAGAAAAAGTGCTCAGCTCGCCGAGAAAATGCGATTTAAGCAATAAAATTAAAAATGCTTATTAAACATAAACCAAACGTTGGAGGTGGTCATTTCTTCATGCGCAGTGAATAACTCGGCACTCTAAAGCACCCGAGAGCGTTTTTTTCGATGCCAACCTAACCAGAGTGACGGGAGCGGCACAATTCAGAAAAAGCGCTCAGCTCGCCGAGAAAATGCGATTTAAGCAATAAAATTAAAAATGCTTATTAAACATAAACCAAACATTGGAGGTGGTCATTTCTTCATGCGCAGTGAATAACTCGGCACTCTAAAGCACCCGAGAGCGTTTTTTTCGATGCCAACCTAACCAGAGTGACGGGAGCGGCACAATTCAGAAAAAGCGCTCAGCTCGCCGAGAAAATGCGATTTAAGCAATAAAATTAAAAATGCTTATAAAACATAAACCAAACGTTGGAGGTGGTCATTTCTTAATGCGCAGTAATAAACTCGGCACTCTAAAGCACCCGAGAGCGTTTTTTTCGATGCGCCCCTAACCAGAGTGACGGGAGCGGCACAATTCAGAAAAAGTGCTCAGCTCGCCGAGAAAATGCGATTTAAGCAATAAAATTAAAAATGCTTATAAAACATAAACCAAACGTTGGAAGTGGTCATTTCTTCATGCGCAGTGATAAACTCGGCACTCTAAAGCACCCGAGAGCGTTTTTTTCGATGCCAACCTAACCAGAGTTACGGGAGCGGCACAATTCAGAAAAAGCGCTCAGCTCGCCGAGAAAATGCGATTTAAGCAATAAAATTAAAAATGCTTATAAAACATAAACCAAACGTTGGAGTGTCATTTCTTCATGCGCAGTGATAAACTCGGCACTCTAAAGCACCCGAGAGCGTTTTTTTCGATGCCAACCTAACCAGAGTGACGGGAGCGGCACAATTCAGAAAAAGCGCTCAGCTCGCCGAGAAAATGCGATTTAAGCAATAAAATTAAAAATGCTTATAAAACATAAACCAAACGTTGGAGGTGGTCATTTCTTCATGCGCAGTGATAAACTCGGCACTCTAAAGCACCCGAGAGCGTTTTTTTCGATGATAACCTAACCAGAGTGACGGGAGCGGCACAATTCAGAAAAAGTGCTCAGCTCGCCGAGAAAATGCGATTTAAGCAATAAAATTAAAAATGCTTATTAAACATAAACCAAACGTTGGAGGTGGTCATTTCTTCATGCGCAGTGATAAACTCGGCACTCTAAAGCACCCGAGAGCGTTTTTTTCGATGCCAACCTAACCAGAGTGACGGGAGCGGCACAATTCAGAAAAAGTGCTCAGCTCGCCGAGAAAATGCGATTTAAGCAATAAAATTAAAAATGCTTATAAAACATAAACCAAACGTTGGAGGTGGTCATTTCTTCATGCGCAGTGATAAACTCGGCACTCTAAAGCACCCGAGAGCGTTTTTTTCGATGCCAACCTAACCAGAGTGACGGGAGCGGCACAATTCAGAAAAAGTGCTCAGCTCGCCGAGAAAATGCGATTTAGGCAATAAAATTAAAAATGCTTATAAAACATAAACCAAACGTTGGAGGTGGTCATTTCTTAATGCGCAGTAATAAACTCGGCACTCTAAAGCACCCGAGAGCGTTTTTTTCGATGCCAACCTAACCAGAGTGACGGGAGCGGCACAATTCAGAAAAAGCGCTCAGCTCGCCGAGAAAATGCGATTTAAGCAATAAAATTAAAAATGCTTATAAAACATAAACCAAACGTTGGAGGTGGTCATTTCTTCATGCGCAGTGAATAACTCGGCACTCTAAAGCACCCGAGAGCGTTTTTTTCGATGCCAAGTGACGGGAGCGGCACAATTCAGAAAAAGTGCTCAGCTCGCCGAGAAAATGCGATTTAAGCAATAAAATTAAAAATGCTTATAAAACATAAACCAAACGTTGGAGGTGGTCATTTCTTAATGCGCAGTAATAAACTCGGCACTCTAAAGCACCCGAGAGCGTTTTTTTCGATGCCAACCTAACCAGAGTGACGGGAGCGGCACAATTCAGAAAAAGTGCTCAGCTCGCCGAGAAAATGCGATTTAAGCAATAAAATTAAAAATGCTTATAAAACATAAACCAAACGTTGGAGGTGGTCATTTCTTAATGCGCAGTAATAAACTCGGCACTCTAAAGCACCCGAGAGCGTTTTTTTCGATGCCAACCTAACCAGAGTGACGGGAGCGGCACAATTCAGAAAAAGTGCTCAGCTCGCCGAGAAAATGCGATTTAAGCAATAAAATTAAAAATGCTTATTAAACATAAACCAAACGTTGGAGGTGGTCATTTCTTCATGCGCAGTGAATAACTCGGCACTCTAAAGCACCCGATAGCGTTTTTTTCGATGCCAACCTAACCAGAGTGACGGGAGCGGCACAATTCAGAAAAAGTGCTCAGCTCGCCGAGAAAATGCGATTTAAGCAATAAAATTAAAAATGCTTATAAAACATAAACCAAACGTTGGAGGTGGTCATTTCTTAATGCGCAGTAATAAACTCGGCACTCTAAAGCACCCGAGAGCGTTTTTTTCGATGCCAACCTAACCAGAGTGACGGGAGCGGCACAATTCAGAAAAAGTGCTCAGCTCGCCGAGAAAATGCGATTTAAGCAATAAAATTAAAAATGCTTATAAAACATAAACCAAACGTTGGAGGTGGTCATTTCTTAATGCGCAGTAATAAACTCGGCACTCTAAAGCACCCGAGAGCGTTTTTTTCGATGCCAACCTAACCAGAGTTACGGGAGCGGCACAATTCAGAAAAAGCGCTCAGCTCGCCGAGAAAATGCGATTTAAGCAATAAAATTAAAAATGCTTATAAAACATAAACCAAACGTTGGAGGTGGTCATTTCTTCATGCGCAGTGAATAACTCGGCACTCTAAAGCACCCGAGAGCGTTTTTTTCGATGCCAACCTAATCAGAGTGACGGGAGCGGCACAATTCAGAAAAAGTGCTCAGCTCGCCGAGAAAATGCGATTTAAGCAATAAAATTAAAAATGCTTATAAAACATAAACCAAACGTTGGAGGTGGTCATTTCTTAATGCGCAGTAATAAACTCGGCACTCTAAAGCACCCGTGAGCGTTTTTTTCGATGCCAACCTAACAAGAGTGACGGGAGCGGCACAATTCAGAAAAAGTGCTCAGCTCGCCGAGAAAATGCGATTTAAGCAATAAAATTAAAAATGCTTATAAAACATAAACCAAACGTTGGAGGTGGTCATTTCTTCATGCGCAGTGATAAAGTCGGCACTCTAAAGCACCCGAGAGCGTTTTTTTCGATGCCAACCTAACCAGTGACGGGAGCGGCACAATTCAGAAAAAGTGCTCAGCTCGCCGAGAAAATGCGATTTAAGCAATAAAATTAAAAATGCTTATTAAACATAAACCAAACGTTGGAGGTGGTCATTTCTTAATGCGCAGTAATAAACTCGGCACTCTAAAGCACCCGAGAGCGTTTTTTTCGATGCCAACCTAACCAGAGTGACGGGAGCGGCACAATTCAGAAAAAGTGCTCAGCTCGCCGAGAAAATGCGATTTAAGCAATAAAATTAAAAATGCTTATAAAACATAAACCAAACGTTGGAGGTGGTCATTTCTTAATGCGCAGTAATAAACTCGGCACTCTAAAGCACCCGAGAGCGTTTTTTTCGATGCCAACCTAACCAGAGTGACGGGAGCGGCACAATTCAGAAAAAGTGCTCAGCTCGCCGAGAAAATGCGATTTAAGCAATAAAATTAAAAATGCTTATTAAACATAAACCAAACGTTAGAGGTGGTCATTTCTTCATGCGCAGTGAATAACTCGGCACTCTAAAGCACCCGATAGCGTTTTTTTCGATGCCAACCTAACCAGAGTGACAGGAGCGGCACAATTCAGAAAAAGTGCTCAGCTCGCCGAGAAAATGCGATTTAAGCAATAAAATTAAAAATGCTTATAAAACATAAACCAAACGTTGGAGGTGGTCATTTCTTAATGCGCAGTAATAAACTCGGCACTCTAAAGCACCCGAGAGCGTTTTTTTCGATGCCAACCTAACCAGAGTGACGGGAGCGGCACAATTCAGAAAAAGCGCTCAGCTCGCCGAGAAAATGCGATTTAAGCAATAAAATTAAAAATGCTTATTAAACATAAACCAAACGTTGGAGGTGGTCATTTCTTAATGCGCAGTAATAAACTCGGCACTCTAAAGCACCCGAGAGCGTTTTTTTCGATGCCAACCTAACCAGAGTGACGGGAGCGGCACAATTCAGAAAAAGTGCTCAGCTCGCCGAGAAAATGCGATTTAGGCAATAAAATTAAAAATGCTTATAAAACATAAACCAAACGTTGGAGGTGGTCATTTCTTAATGCGCAGTAATAAACTCGGCACTCTAAAGCACCCGAGAGCGTTTTTTTCGATGCCAACCTAACCAGAGTGACGGGAGCGGCACAATTCAGAAAAAGCGCTCAGCTCGCCGAGAAAATGCGATTTAAGCAATAAAATTAAAAATGCTTATAAAACATAAACCAAACGTTGGAGGTGGTCATTTCTTCATGCGCAGTGAATAACTCGGCACTCTAAAGCACCCGAGAGCGTTTTTTTCGATGCCAACCTAACCAGAGTGACGGGAGCGGCACAATTCAGAAAAAGTGCTCAGCTCGCCGAGAAAATGCGATTTAAGCAATAAAATTAAAAATGCTTATAAAACATAAACCAAACGTTGGAGGTGGTCATTTCTTAATGCGCAGTAATAAACTCGGCACTCTAAAGCACCCGTGAGCGTTTTTTTCGATGCCAACCTAACCAGAGTGACGGGCGCGGCACAATTCAGAAAAAGTGCTCAGCTCGCCGAGAAAATGCGATTTAAGCAATAAAATTAAAAATGCTTATAAAACATAAACCAAACGTTGGAGGTGGTCATTTCTTCATGCGCAGTGATAAAGTCGGCACTCTAAAGCACCCGAGAGCGTTTTTTTCGATGCCAACCTAACCAGAGTGACGGGAGCGGCACAATTCAGAAAAAGTGCTCAGCTCGCCGAGAAAATGCGATTTAAGCAATAAAATTAAAAATGCTTATTAAACATAAACCAAACGTTGGAGGTGGTCATTTCTTCATGCGCAGTGATAAACTCGGCACTCTAAAGCACCCGAGAGCGTTTTTTTCGATGCCAACCTAACCAGAGTGACGGGAGCGGCACAATTCAGAAAAAGTGCTCAGCTCGCCGAGAAAATGCGATTTAAGCAATAAAATTAAAAATGCTTATAAAACATAAACCAAACGTTGGAGGTGGTCATTTCTTAATGCGCAGTAATAAACTCGGCACTCTAAAGCACCCGAGAGCGTTTTTTTCGATGCCAACCTAACCAGAGTGACGGGAGCGGCACAATTCAGAAAAAGTGCTCAGCTCGCCGAGAAAATGCGATTTAAGCAATAAAATTAATAATGCTTATTAAACATAAACCAAACGTTGGAGGTGGTCATTTCTTCATGCGCAGTGAATAACTCGGCACTCTAAAGCACCCGAGAGCGTTTTTTTCGATGCCAACCTAACCAGAGTGACGGGAGCGGCACAATTCAGAAAAAGCGCTCAGCTCGCCGAGAAAATGCGATTTAAGCAATAAAATTAAAAATGCTTATAAAACATAAACCAAACGTTGGTGGTCATTTCTTAATGCGCAGTAATAAACTCGGCACTCTAAAGCACCCGAGAGCGTTTTTTTCGATGCCAACCTAACCAGAGTGACGGGAGCGGCACAATTCAGAAAAAGTGCTCAGCTCGCCGAGAAAATGCGATTTAAGCAATAAAATTAAAAATGCTTATTAAACATAAACCAAACGGTGGAGGTGGTCATTTCTTCATGCGCAGTGAATAACTCGGCACTCTAAAGCACCCGAGAGCGTTTTTTTCGATGCCAACCTAACCAGAGTGACGGGAGCGGCACAATTCAGAAAAAGCGCTCAGCTCGCCGAGAAAATGCGATTTAAGCAATAAAATTAAAAATGCTTATAAAACATAAACCAAACGTTGGAGGTGGTCATTTCTTCATGCGCAGTGATAAACTCGGCACTCTAAAGCACCCGAGAGCGTTTTTTTCGATGCCAACCTAACCAGAGTGACGGGAGCGGCACAATTCAGAAAAAGCGCTTAGCTCGCCGAGAAAATGCGATTTAAGCAATAAAATTAAAAATGCTTATAAAACATAAACCAAACGTTGGAGGTGGTCATTTCTTCATGCGCAGTGATAAACTCGGCACTCTAAAGCACCCGAGAGCGTTTTTTTCGATGCCAACCTAACCAGAGTGACGGGAGCGGCACAATTCAGAAAAAGTGCTCAGCTCGCCGAGAAAATGCGATTTAAGCAATAAAATTAAAAATGCTTATAAAACATAAACCAAACGTTGGAGGTGGTCATTTCTTCATGCGCAGTGAATAACTCGGCACTCTAAAGCACCCGAGAGCGTTTTTTTCGATGCCAGAGTGACGGGAGCGGCACAATTCAGAAAAAGTGCTCAGCTCGCCGAGAAAATGCGATTTAAGCAATAAAATTAAAAATGCTTATAAAACATAAACCAAACGTTGGAGGTGGTCATTTCTTAATGCGCAGTAATAAACTCGGCACTCTAAAGCACCCGAGAGCGTTTTTTTCGATGCCAACCTAACCAGAGTGACGGGAGCGGCACAATTCAGAAAAAGTGCTCAGCTCGCCGAGAAAATGCGATTTAAGCAATAAAATTAAAAATGCTTATAAAACATAAACCAAACGTTGGAGGTGGTCATTTCTTAATGCGCAGTAATAAACTCGGCACTCTAAAGCACCCGAGAGCGTTTTTTTCGATGCCAACCTAACCAGAGTGACGGGAGCGGCACAATTCAGAAAAAGTGCTCAGCTCGCCGAGAAAATGCGATTTAAGCAATAAAATTAAAAATGCTTATAAAACATAAACCAAACGTTGGAGGTGGTCATTTCTTAATGCGCAGTAATAAACTCGGCACTCTAAAGCACCCGAGAGCGTTTTTTTCGATGCCAACCTAACCAGAGTGACGGGAGCGGCACAATTCAGAAAAAGTGCTCAGCTCGCCGAGAAAATGCGATTTAAGCAATAAAATTAAAAATGCTTATAAAACATAAACCAAACGTTGGAGGTGGTCATTTCTTAATGCGCAGTAATAAACTCGGCACTCTAAAGCACCCGAGAGCGTTTTTTTCGATGCCAACCTAACCAGAGTGACGGGAGCGGCACAATTCAGAAAAAGCGCACAGCTCGCCGAGAAAATGCGATTTAAGCAATAAAATTAAAAATGCTTATAAAACATAAACCAAACGTTGGAGGTGGTCATTTCCTAATGCGCAGTAATAAACTCGGCACTCTAAAGCACCCGAGAGCGTTTTTTTCGATGCCAACCTAACTAGTGTGACGACAGCGGCACAATTCAGAAAAAGTGCTCAGCTCGCCGAGAAAATGCGATTTAAGCAATAAAATTAAAAATTCTTATTAAACATAAACCAAACGTTGGAGGTGGTCATTTCTTCATGCGCAGTGAATAACTCGGCACTCTAAAGCACCCGAGAGCGTTTTTTTCGATGCCAACCTAACCAGAGTGACGGGAGCGGCACAATTCAGAAAAAGCGCTCAGCTCGCCGAGAAAATGCGATTTAAGCAATAAAATTAAAAATGCTTATTAAACATAAACCAAACGTTGGAGGTGGTCATTTCTTCATGCGCAGTGATAAACTCGGCACTCTAAAGCACCCGAGAGCGTTTTTTTCGATGCCAACCTAACCAGAGTGACGGGAGCGGCACAATTCAGAAAAAGTGCTCAGCTCGCCGAGAAAATGCGATTTAAGCAATAAAATTAAAAATGCTTATTAAACATAAACCAAACGTTGGAGGTGGTCATTTCTTCATGCGCAGTGATAAACTCGGCACTCTAAAGCACCCGAGAGCGTTTTTTTCGATGCCAACCTAACCAGAGTGACGGGAGCGGCACAATTCAGAAAAAGTGCTCAGCTCGCCGAGAAAATGCGATTTAAGCAATAAAATTAAAAATGCTTATAAAACATAAACCAAACGTTGGAGGTGGTCATTTCTTAATGCGCAGTAATAAACTCGGCACTCTAAAGCACCCGAGAGCGTTTTTTTCGATGCCAACCTAACCAGAGTGACGGGAGCGGCACAATTCAGAAAAAGTGCTCAGCTCGCCGAGAAAATGCGATTTAAGCAATAAAATTAATAATGCTTATTAAACATAAACCAAACGTTGGAGGTGGTCATTTCTTCATGCGCAGTGAATAACTCGGCACTCTAAAGCACCCGAGAGCGTTTTTTTCGATGCCAACCTAACCAGAGTGACGGGAGCGGCACAATTCAGAAAAAGCGCTCAGCTCGCCGAGAAAATGCGATTTAAGCAATAAAATTAAAAATGCTTATAAAACATAAACCAAACGTTGGTGGTCATTTCTTAATGCGCAGTAATAAACTCGGCACTCTAAAGCACCCGAGAGCGTTTTTTTCGATGCCAACCTAACCAGAGTGACGGGAGCGGCACAATTCAGAAAAAGTGCTCAGCTCGCCGAGAAAATGCGATTTAAGCAATAAAATTAAAAATGCTTATTAAACATAAACCAAACGGTGGAGGTGGTCATTTCTTCATGCGCAGTGAATAACTCGGCACTCTAAAGCACCCGAGAGCGTTTTTTTCGATGCCAACCTAACCAGAGTGACGGGAGCGGCACAATTCAGAAAAAGCGCTCAGCTCGCCGAGAAAATGCGATTTAAGCAATAAAATTAAAAATGCTTATAAAACATAAACCAAACGTTGGAGGTGGTCATTTCTTCATGCGCAGTGATAAACTCGGCACTCTAAAGCACCCGAGAGCGTTTTTTTCGATGCCAACCTAACCAGAGTGACGGGAGCGGCACAATTCAGAAAAAGCGCTTAGCTCGCCGAGAAAATGCGATTTAAGCAATAAAATTAAAAATGCTTATAAAACATAAACCAAACGTTGGAGGTGGTCATTTCTTCATGCGCAGTGATAAACTCGGCACTCTAAAGCACCCGAGAGCGTTTTTTTCGATGCCAACCTAACCAGAGTGACGGGAGCGGCACAATTCAGAAAAAGTGCTCAGCTCGCCGAGAAAATGCGATTTAAGCAATAAAATTAAAAATGCTTATAAAACATAAACCAAACGTTGGAGGTGGTCATTTCTTCATGCGCAGTGAATAACTCGGCACTCTAAAGCACCCGAGAGCGTTTTTTTCGATGCCAGAGTGACGGGAGCGGCACAATTCAGAAAAAGTGCTCAGCTCGCCGAGAAAATGCGATTTAAGCAATAAAATTAAAAATGCTTATAAAACATAAACCAAACGTTGGAGGTGGTCATTTCTTAATGCGCAGTAATAAACTTGGCACTCTAAAGCACCCGAGAGCGTTTTTTTCGATGCCAACCTAACCAGAGTGACGGGAGCGGCACAATTCAGAAAAAGTGCTCAGCTCGCCGAGAAAATGCGATTTAAGCAATAAAATTAAAAATGCTTATAAAACATAAACCAAACGTTGGAGGTGGTCATTTCTTAATGCGCAGTAATAAACTCGGCACTCTAAAGCACCCGAGAGCGTTTTTTTCGATGCCAACCTAACCAGAGTGACGGGAGCGGCACAATTCAGAAAAAGTGCTCAGCTCGCCGAGAAAATGCGATTTAAGCAATAAAATTAAAAATGCTTATAAAACATAAACCAAACGTTGGAGGTGGTCATTTCTTAATGCGCAGTAATAAACTCGGCACTCTAAAGCACCCGAGAGCGTTTTTTTCGATGCCAACCTAACCAGAGTGACGGGAGCGGCACAATTCAGAAAAAGTGCTCAGCTCGCCGAGAAAATGCGATTTAAGCAATAAAATTAAAAATGCTTATAAAACATAAACCAAACGTTGGAGGTGGTCATTTCTTAATGCGCAGTAATAAACTCGGCACTCTAAAGCACCCGAGAGCGTTTTTTTCGATGCCAACCTAACCAGAGTGACGGGAGCGGCACAATTCAGAAAAAGCGCACAGCTCGCCGAGAAAATGCGATTTAAGCAATAAAATTAAAAATGCTTATAAAACATAAACCAAACGTTGGAGGTGGTCATTTCCTAATGCGCAGTAATAAACTCGGCACTCTAAAGCACCCGAGAGCGTTTTTTTCGATGCCAACCTAACTAGTGTGACGACAGCGGCACAATTCAGAAAAAGTGCTCAGCTCGCCGAGAAAATGCGATTTAAGCAATAAAATTAAAAATTCTTATTAAACATAAACCAAACGTTGGAGGTGGTCATTTCTTCATGCGCAGTGAATAACTCGGCACTCTAAAGCACCCGAGAGCGTTTTTTTCGATGCCAACCTAACCAGAGTGACGGGAGCGGCACAATTCAGAAAAAGCGCTCAGCTCGCCGAGAAAATGCGATTTAAGCAATAAAATTAAAAATGCTTATTAAACATAAACCAAACGTTGGAGGTGGTCATTTCTTCATGCGCAGTGATAAACTCGGCACTCTAAAGCACCCGAGAGCGTTTTTTTCGATGCCAACCTAACCAGAGTGACGGGAGCGGCACAATTCAGAAAAAGTGCTCAGCTCGCCGAGAAAATGCGATTTAAGCAATAAAATTAAAAATGCTTATAAAACATAAACCAAACGTTGGAGGTGGTCATTTCTCCATGCGCAGTGAATAACTCGGCACTCTAAAGCACCCGAGAGCGTTTTTTTCGATGCCAACCTAACCAGAGTGACGGGAGCGGCACAATTCAGAAAAAGCGCTCAGCTCGCCGAGAAAATGCGATTTAAGCAATAAATTTAAAAATGCTTATAAAACATAAACCAAACGTTGGAGGTGATCATTTCTTAATGCGCAGTGATAAACTCGGCACTCTAAAGCACCCGAGAGCGTTTTTTTCGATGCCAACCTAACCAGAGTGACGGGAGCGGCACAATTCAGAAAAAGTGCTCAGCTCGCCGAGAAAATGCGATTTAAGCAATAAAATTAAAAATGCTTATAAAACATAAACCAAACGTTGGAGGTGGTCATTTCTTCATGCGCAGTGAATAACTCGGCACTCTAAAGCACCCGAGAGCGTTTCTTTCGATGCCAACCTAACCAGAGTGACGGGAGCGGCACAATTCAGAAAAAGTGCTCAGCTCGCCGAGAAAATGCGATTTAAGCAATAAAATTAAAAATGCTTATAAAACATAAACCAAACGTTGGAGGTGGTCATTTCTTAATGCGCAGTAATAAACTCGGCACTCTAGAGCACCCGAGAGCGTTTTTTTCGATGCCAACCTAACCAGAGTGACGGGAGCGGCACAATTCAGAAAAAGTGCTCAGCTCGCCGAGAAAATGCGATTTAAGCAATAAAATTAAAAATGCTTATAAAACATAAACCAAACGTTGGAAGTGGTCATTTCTTCATGCGCAGTGATAAACTCGGCACTCTAAAGCACCCGAGAGCGTTTTTTTCGATGCCAACCTAACCAGAGTTACTGGAGCGGCACAATTCAGAAAAAGCGCTCAGCTCGCCGAGAAAATGCGATTTAAGCAATAAAATTAAAAATGCTTATAAAACATAAACCAAACGTTGGAGGTGGTCATTTCTTCATGCGCAGTGATAAACTCGGCACTCTAAAGCACCCGAGAGCGTTTTTTTCGATGCCCTAACCAGAGTGACGGGAGCGGCACAATTCAGAAAAAGTGCTCAGCTCGCCGAGAAAATGCGATTTAAGCAATAAAATTAAAAATGCTTATAAAACATAAACCAAACGTTGGAGGTGGTCATTTCTTCATGCGCAGTGAATAACTCGGCACTCTAAAGCACCCGAGAGCGTTTTTTTCGATGCCAACCTAACCAGAGTGACGGGAGCGGCACAATTCAGAAAAAGTGCTCAGCTCGCCGAGAAAATGCGATTTAAGCAATAAAATTAAAAATGCTTATAAAACATAAACCAAACGTTGGAGGTGGTCATTTCTTAATGCGCAGTAATAAACTCGGCACTCTAAAGCACCCGTGAGCGTTTTTTTCGATGCCAACCTAACCAGAGTGACGGGCGCGGCACAATTCAGAAAAAGTGCTCAGCTCGCCGAGAAAATGCGATTTAAGCAATAAAATTAAAAATGCTTATAAAACATAAACCAAACGTTGGAGGTGGTCATTTCTTAATGCGCAGTAATAAACTCGGCACTCTAAAGCACCCGAGAGCGTTTTTTTCGATGCCAACCTAACCAGAGTGACGGGAGCGGCACAATTCAGAAAAAGTGCTCAGCTCGCCGAGAAAATGCGATTTAAGCAATAAAATTAAAAATGCTTATTAAACATAAACCAAACGGTGGAGGTGGTCATTTCTTCATGCGCAGTGAATAACTCGGCACTCTAAAGCACCCGAGAGCGTTTTTTTCGATGCCAACCTAACCAGAGTGACGGGAGCGGCACAATTCAGAAAAAGCGCTCAGCTCGCCGAGAAAATGCGATTTAAGCAATAAAATTAAAAATGCTTATTAAACATAAACCAAACGTTGGAGGTGGTCATTTCTTCATGCGCAGTGAATAACTCGGCACTCTAAAGCACCCGAGAGCGTTTTTTTCGATGCCAACCTAACCAGAGTGACGGGAGCGGCACAATTCAGAAAAAGCGCTCAGCTCGCCGAGAAAATGCGATTTAAGCAATAAAATTAAAAATGGTTATAAAACATAAACCAAACGTTGGAGGTGGTCATTTCTTCATGCGCAGTGATAAACTCGGCACTCTAAAGCACCCGAGAGCGTTTTTTTCGATGCCAACCTAACCAGAGTGACGGGAGCGGCACAATTCAGAAAAAGTGCTCAGCTCGCCGAGAAAATGCGATTTAAGCAATAAAATTAAAAATGCTTATAAAACATAAACCAAACGTTGGAGGTGGTCATTTCTTCATGCGCAGTGAATAACTCGGCACTCTAAAGCACCCGAGAGCGTTTTTTTCGATGCCAACCTAACCAGAGTTACGGGAGCGGCACAATTCAGAAAAAGCGCTCAGCTCGCCGAGAAAATGCGATTTAAGCAATAAAATTAAAAATGCTTATAAAACATAAACCAAACGTTGGAAGTGGTCATTTCTTCATGCGCAGTGATAAACTCGGCACTCTAAAGCACCCGAGAGCGTTTTTTTCGATGCCAACCTAACCAGAGTTACGGGAGCGGCACAATTCAGAAAAAGCGCTCAGCTCGCCGAGAAAATGCGATTTAAGCAATAAAATTAAAAATGCTTATTAAACATAAACCAAACGTTGGAGGTGGTCATTTCTTCATGCGCAGTGAATAACTCGGCACTCAAAAGCACCCGAGAGCGTTTTTTTCGATGCCAACCTAACCAGAGTGACGGGAGCGGCACAATTCAGAAAAAGCGCTCAGCTCGCCGAGAAAATGCGATTTAAGCAATAAAATTAAAAATGCTTATAAAACATAAACCAAACGTTGGAGGTGGTCATTTCTTCATGCGCAGTGATAAACTCGGCATTCTAAAGCACCCGAGAGCGTTTTTTTCGATGCCAACCTAACCAGAGTGACGGGAGCGGCACAATTCAGAAAAAGTGCTCAGCTCGCCGAGAAAATGCGATTTAAGCAATAAAATTAAAAATGCTTATAAAACATAAACCAAACGTTGGAGGTGGTCATTTCTTCATGCGCAGTGAATAACTCGGCACTCTAAAGCACCCGAGAGCGTTTCTTTCGATGCCAACCTAACCAGAGTGACGGGAGCGGCACAATTCAGAAAAAGTGCTCAGCTCGCCGAGTAAATGCGATTTAAGCAATAAAATTAAAAATGCTTATAAAACATAAACCAAACGTTGGAGGTGGTCATTTCTTAATGCGCAGTAATAAACTCGGCACTCTAGAGCACCCGAGAGCGTTTTTTTCGATGCCAACCTAACCAGAGTGACGGGAGCGGCACAATTCAGAAAAAGTGCTCAGCTCGCCGAGAAAATGCGATTTAAGCAATAAAATTAAAAATGCTTATAAAACATAAACCAAACGTTGGAAGTGGTCATTTCTTCATGCGCAGTGATAAACTCGGCACTCTAAAGCACCCGAGAGCGTTTTTTTCGATGCCAACCTAACCAGAGTTACGGGAGCGGCACAATTCAGAAAAAGCGCTCAGCTCGCCGAGAAAATGCGATTTAAGCAATAAAATTAAAAATGCTTATAAAACATAAAGCAAACGTTGGAAGTGGTCATTTCTTCATGCGCAGTGATAAACTCGGCACTCTAAAGCACCCGAGAGCGTTTTTTTCGATGCCAACCTAACCAGAGTTACGGGAGCGGAACAATTCAGAAAAAGCGCTCAGCTCGCCGAGAAAATGCGATTTAAGCAATAAAATTAAAAATGCTTATAAAACATAAACCAAACGTTGGAGGTGGTCATTTCTTCATGCGCAGTGATAAACTCGGCACTCTAAAGCACCCGAGAGCGTTTTTTTCGATGCCAACCTAACCAGAGTGACGGGAGCGGCACAATTCAGAAAAAGCGCTCAGCTCGCCGAGAAAATGCGATTTAAGCAATAAAATTAAAAATGCTTATAAAACATAAACCAAACGTTGGAGGTGGTCATTTCTTCATGCGCAGTGATAAACTCGGCACTCTAAAGCACCCGAGAGCGTTTTTTTCGATGCCAACCTAACCAGAGTGACTGGAGCGGCACAATTCAGAAAAAGTGCTCAGCTCGCCGAGAAAATGCGATTTAAGCAATAAAATTAAAAATGCTTATAAAACATAAACCAAACGTTGGAGGTGGTCATTTCTCCATGCGCAGTGAATAACTCGGCACTCTAAAGCACCCGAGAGCGTTTTTTTCGATGCCAACCTAACCAGAGTGACGGGAGCGGCACAATTCAGAAAAAGTGCTCAGCTCGCCGAGAAAATGCGATTTAAGCAATAAAATTAAAAATGCTTATAAAACATAAACCAAACGTTGGAGGTGGTCATTTCTTAATGCGCAGTAATAAACTCGGCACTCTAAAGCACCCGTGAGCGTTTTTTTCGATGCCAACCTAACCAGAGTGACGGGACGGCACAATTCAGAAAAAGTGCTCAGCTCGCCGAGAAAATGCGATTTAAGCAATAAAATTAAAAATGCTTATAAAACATAAACCAAACGTTGGAGGTGGTCATTTCTTAATGCGCAGTAATAAACTCGGCACTCTAAAGCACCCGAGAGCGTTTTTTTCGATGCCAACCTAACCAGAGTGACGGGAGCGGCACAATTCAGAAAAAGCGCTCAGCTCGCCGAGAAAATGCGATTTAAGCAATAAAATTAAAAATGCTTATAAAACATAAACCAAACGTTGGAGGTGGTCATTTCTTCATGCGCAGTGAATAACTCGGCACTCTAAAGCACCCGAGAGCGTTTTTTTCGATGCCAACCTAACCAGAGTGACGGGAGCGGCACAATTCAGAAAAAGTGCTCAGCTCGCCGAGAAAATGCGATTTAAGCAATAAAATTAAAAATGCTTATTAAACATAAACCAAACGTTGGAGGTTGTCATTTCTTCATGCGCAGTGAATAACTCGGCACTCTAAAGCACCCGAGAGCGTTTTTTTCGATGCCAACCTAACCAGAGTGACGGGAGCGGCACAATTCAGAAAAAGCGCTCAGCTCGCCGAGAAAATGCGATTTAAGCAATAAAATTAAAAATGCTTATAAAACATAAACCAAACGTTGGAAGTGGTCATTTCTTCATGCGCAGTGATAAACTCGGCACTCTAAAGCACCCGAGAGCGTTTTTTTCGATGCCAACCTAACCAGAGTGACGGGAGCGGCACAATTCAGAAAAAGTGCTCAGCTCGCCGAGAAAATGCGATTTAAGCAATAAAATTAAAAATGCTTATAAAACATAAACCAAACGTTGGAGGTGGTCATTTCTCCATGCGCAGTGAATAACTCGGCACTCTAAAGCACCCGAGAGCGTTTTTTTCGATGCCAACCTAACCAGAGTGACGGGAGCGGCACAATTTAGAAAAAGTGCTCAGCTCGCCGAGAAAATGCGATTTAAGCAATAAAATTAAAAATGCTTATAAAACATAAACCAAACGTTGGAGGTGGTCATTTCATAATGCGCAGTAATAAACTCGGCACTCTAAAGCACCCGAGAGCGTTTTTTTCGATGCCAACCTAACCAGAGTGACGGGAGCGGCACAATTCAGAAAAAGTGCTCAGCTCGCCGAGAAAATGCGATTTAAGCAATAAAATAAAAAATGCTTATTAAACATAAACCAAACGTTGGAGGTGGTCATTTCTTCATGCGCAGTGATAAACTCGGCACTCTAAAGCACCCGAGAGCGTTTTTTTCGATGCCAACCTAACCAGAGTGACGGGAGCGGCACAATTCAGAAAAAGTGCTCAGCTCCCCGAGAAAATGCGATTTAAGCAATAAAATTAAAAATGCTTATAAAACATAAACCAAACGTTGGAGGTGGTCATTTCTTAATGCGCAGTGATAAACTCGGCACTCTAAAGCACCCGAGAGCGTTTTTTTCGATGCCAACCTAACCAGAGTGACGGGAGCGGCACAATTCAGAAAAAGTGCTCAGCTCGCCGAGAAAATGCGATTTAAGCAATAAAATTAAAAATGCTTATAAAACATAAACCAAACGTTGGAGGTGGTCATTTCTTCATGCGCAGTGATAAACTCGGCACTCTAAAGCACCCGAGAGCGTTTTTTTCGATGCCAACCTAACCAGCGTGACGGGAGCGGCACAATTCAGAAAAAGTGCTCAGCTCGCCGAGAAAATGCGATTTAAGCAATAAAATTAAAAATGCTTATAAAACATAAACCAAACGTTGGAGGTGGTCATTTCTTAATGCGCAGTAATAAACTCGGCACTCTAAAGCACCCGAGAGCGTTTTTTTCGATGCCAACCTAACCAGAGTGACGGGAGCGGCACAATTCAGAAAAAGTGCTCAGCTCGCCGAGAAAATGCGATTTAAGCAATAAAATTAAAAATGCTTATAAAACATAAACCAAACGTTGGAGGTGGTCATTTCTTAATGCGCAGTAATGAACTCGGCACTCTAAAGCACCCGAGAGCGTTTTTTTCGATGCCAACCTAACCAGAGTGACGGGAGCGGCACAATTCAGAAAAAGCGCTCAGCTCGCCGAGAAAATGCGATTTAAGCAATAAAATTAAAAATGCTTATAAAACATAAACCAAACGTTGGAGGTGGTCATTTCTTCATGCGCAGTGAATAACTCGGCACTCTAAAGCACCCGAGAGCGTTTTTTTCGATGCCAACCTAACCAGAGTGACGGGAGCGCCACAATTCAGAAAAAGTGCTCAGCTCGCCGAGAAAATGCGATTTAAGCATTAAAATTAAAAATGCTTATAAAACATAAACCAAACGTTGGAGGAGGTCATTTCTTAATGCGCAGTAATAAACTCGGCACTCTAAAGCACCCGAGAGCGTTTTTTTCGATGCCAACCTAACCAGAGTGACGGGAGCGGCACAATTCAGAAAAAGTGCTCAGCTCGCCGAGAAAATGCGATTTAAGCAATAAAATTAAAAATGCTTATAAAACATAAACCAAACGTTGGAGGTGGTCATTTCTTCATGCGCAGTGATAAACTCGGCACTCTAAAGCACCCGAGAGCGTTTTTTTCGATGCCAACCTAACCAGAGTGACGGGAGCGGCACAATTCAGAAAAAGTGCTCAGCTCGCCGAGAAAATGCGATTTAAGCAATAAAATTAAAAATGCTTATTAAACATAAACCAAACGTTGGAGGTGGTCATTTCTTCATGCGCAGTGATAAACTCGGCACTCTAAAGCACCCGAGAGCGTTTTTTTCGATGCCAACCTAACCAGAGTGACGGGAGCGGCACAATTCAGAAAAAGTGCTCAGCTCCCCGAGAAAATGCGATTTAAGCAATAAAATTAAAAATGCTTATAAAACATAAACCAAACGTTGGAGGTGGTCATTTCTTCATGCGCAGTGAATAACTCGGCACTCAAAAGCACCCGAGAGCGTTTTTTTCGATGCCAACCTAACCAGAGTGACGGGAGCGGCGCAATTCAGAAAAAGTGCTCAGCTCGCCGAGAAAATGCGATTTAAGCAATAAAATTAAAAATGCTTATAAAACATAAACCAAACGTTGGAGGTGGTCATTTCTTCATGCGCAGTGATAAACTCGGCACTCTAAAGCACCCGAGAGCGTTTTTTTCGATGCCAACCTAACCAGAGTGACGGGATCGGCACAATTCAGAAAAAGCGCTCAGCTCGCCGAGAAAATGCGATTTAAGCAATAAAATTAAAAATGCTTATAAAACATAAACCAAACGTTGGAGGTGGTCATTTCTTCATGCGCAGTGATAAACTCGGCACTCTAAAGCACCCGAGAGCGTTTTTTTCGATGCCAACCTAACCAGAGTGACGGGAGCGGCACAATTCAGAAAAAGTGCTCAGCTCGCCGAGAAAATGCGATTTAAGCAATAAAATTAAAAATGCTTATTAAACATAAACCAAACGTTGGAGGTGGTCATTTCTTCATGCGCAGTGATAAACTCGGCACTCTAAAGCACCCGAGAGCGTTTTTTTCGATGCCAACCTAACAAGAGTGACGGGAGCGGCACAATTCAGAAAAAGTGCTCAGCTCCCCGAGAAAATGCGATTTAAGCAATAAAATTAAAAATGCTTATAAAACATAAACCAAACGTTGGAGGTGGTCATTTCTTCATGCGCAGTGAATAACTCGGCACTCAAAAGCACCCGAGAGCGTTTTTTTCGATGCCAACCTAACCAGAGTGACGGGAGCGGCGCAATTCAGAAAAAGTGCTCAGCTCGCCGAGAAAATGCGATTTAAGCAATAAAATTAAAAATGCTTATAAAACATAAACCAAACGTTGGAGGTGGTCATTTCTTCATGCGCAGTGATAAACTCGGCACTCTAAAGCACCCGAGAGCGTTTTTTTCGATGCCAACCTAACCAGAGTGACGGGAGCGGCACAATTCAGAAAAAGCGCTCAGCTCGCCGAGAAAATGCGATTTAAGCAATAAAATTAAAAATGCTTATAAAACATAAACCAAACGTTGGAGGTGGTCATTTCTTCATGCGCAGTGATAAACTCGGCACTCTAAAGCACCCGAGAGCGTTTTTTTTCGATGCCAACCTAACCAGAGTGACGGGAGCGGCACAATTCAGAAAAAGTGCTCAGCTCGCCGAGAAAATGCGATTTAAGCAATAAAATTAAAAATGCTTATAAAACATAAACCAAACGTTGGAGGTGGTCATTTCTTCATGCGCAGTGATAAACTCGGCACTCTAAAGCACCCGAGAGCGTTTTTTTCGATGCCAACCTAACCAGAGTGACGGGAGCGGCACAATTCAGAAAAAGTGCTCAGCTCGCCGAGAAAATGCGATTTAAGCAATAAAATTAAAAATGCTTATTAAACATAAACCAAACGTTGGAGGTGGTCATTTCTTCATGCGCAGTGATAAACTCGGCAGTCTAAAGCACCCGAGAGCGTTTTTTTCGATGCCAACCTAACCAGAGTGACGGGAGCGGCACAATTCAGAAAAAGTGCTCAGCTCGCCGAGAAAATGCGATTTAAGCAATAAAATTAAAAATGCTTATAAAACATAAACCAAACGTTGGAGGTGGTCATTTCTTCATGCGCAGTGAATAACTCGGCACTCTAAAGCACCCGAGAGCGTTTTTTTCGATGCCAACCTAACCAGAGTGACGGGAGCGGCACAATTCAGAAAAAGTGCTCAGCTCGCCGAGAAAATGCGATTTAAGCAATAAAATTAAAAATGCTTATAAAACATAAACCAAACGTTGGAGGTGGTCATTTCTTCATGCGCAGTGATAAACTCGGCACTCTAAAGCACCCGAGAGCGTTTTTTTCGATGCCAACCTAACCAGAGTGACGGGAGCGGCACAATTCAGAAAAAGTGCTCAGCTCGCCGAGAAAATGCGATTTAAGCAATAAAATTAAAAATGCTTATTAAACATAAACCAAACGTTGGAGGTGGTCATTTCTTCATGCGCAGTGAATAACTCGGCACTCTAAAGCACCCGAGAGCGTTTTTTTCGATGCCAACCTAACCAGAGTGACGGGAGCGGCACAATTCAGAAAAAGTGCTCAGCTCGCCGAGAAAATGCGATTTAAGCAATTGTGGTGAATGGTCTTTGTTGTTTCGCTGGTCTCCAAAAAAACACTCAGTGGATGATGGCTGGTCCGGGTAAGGAAGCACTTCGGTGACACACGGCTGATTGGGAAAAGATTTATTCAACCGATGTCAAAGTGATGTCTCTCCAAAAGTTAGGGTGGCCCCAAGAGCAAAGATGTTTCAGCTCTTGGCAGCACAGATGTTCGCCCCAAAAAGGCCCTCGCGCTTCTTGCTCTTGCCCCTTGCGCCCCTGCGCCTTGCGCGCCCCTTGCTCTTCGCGCTCTCCTCTTTGCGTTCTTGACCCCCCTCTATCTGTTCTCCCCCATCATTTGTACCTCGTAAGACAACAGCTGCGGTCCGAGTCTCACTCTATTGGTTACTTCCGATGCCCTTAAAAGTGCATGGACAAAGGTATTCCTGGTCACGGACGAATGGCCCTTCCATATTCTAAGCACCTACACATTGCTGAAACTAGATCTTCTCTGTACCGCAAAAATAGCTTAGGGTCTTCTCACTGCTGCAAGGTTGCCATTTAAGGTGACATACAGTGACGCATAGAATCCAAAATTTACCTCATTCCCCCCTCCGGGACTTTATAAATGTCCCGAAAACGGTCCAAAAAGAGATGACATCGGTAAACATCCAAAAATCTTCACCCAACCAAATTTTCTGATCACGTCTACAATTTGGCCTATACCTGCACAGCCTATATCACGCTCGAGGCATGCTACTTAAGGTTATTTTAACTAGGAAAGCTCAAACTACTTTGGTATCCAATTGCTCCCTGACAGCAATCTGAGGCCTCTCAGGAACCACAAATAAAGAAAATTGAAGTCCACATTATTCAAATGACGATAACCACCCCCCTTAGGTAATATCTCAATACCGTCGATAATTAATGAAGCAATGAATTTGGTGTGGTCCGTTAGAAACCTCAAAAAGTTGCCGGCCCTCCCTCGAGAAAAAACCCTGCCAGTCTAATGACATGGAAAAAGACGGAGGCCCTCTCTGACATCCTCAGTGATTCCTTCCACCTGGCGTCAGCCAGGTACAAGGAGTCTTGGCACATATCACAATCCACAAAACAGTATGAGCTCACAAAACAGAAGGAAAAGAAATGACAAGTTCACCGACCAGTAAACAGTCAAACTGCATTGTCAATGTTAACATGTGAAAAGCTAAATGAATAAGATAACGTAATTGCAGCATGTAGTCATCAGATAAAGTACTGATTGATAAAATATTGACGCAATATCACATCATACTGAAACGTTGAAGCGCCCTCAGTGTTGCCCCCCTTGCATATGTAAATGCCTGTCGATGCAAAGTCCAGTCCACTGAATGCTCAGTAGTGAATTTGCCCCGGGATCACTGCTCAGGGCCTGCTGTCCATCCAAAATCTTTATGTCCACTCCACCGTCCTCAGAGTCTCTTTCCAGGCCCTGGTCAGCGTCCACGGGGTCTGCAATAATCGGGAGCCACTGCCAGTATTCAACGATGACAACCGCACAAAACCTTGAGTTGCAATGAAAAAAGCAGCAATGCCCAGCGTAGGCCGGAAGTCCTCCCGGCCCCCTTCGGTCACCCCCAGTAGACGACATCTCCATAACCAGTCGTCTGCAAACTAAATCTTCTCTTTTGGGGTTGATTGGGGCACGGGGACGACTGGTGGTCGTCGTCTCATCGAAGTGCTCAGTAGAACCTCCGAGGCGTTCTCGGCATCTACTCCTATGATCCAGAGGCCCACGTGATCCCTGAAACAAACAAACAAACAAACAAACAAACAAACAAACAAACACTCCCCCTTGGAGTTATGAATAATCCCCCTTATTTCTCGTCGTGTTGTCGGTCTCGCAAGATCCGTCCTGTAGCAGAGTAACTTCTGCCTGTTCAAGTTAGTCTTTCCTGCTTCAGCTGTCCCTGTCTGAAGCCCTGTCAATCAGTCTTTGCAATTGATTTTCCTAGTTCAAATCTTAATTTTTACTCCAAATTTTCCTCTTTGAATCCAATTTTTCTCAGTATTCTCAAATGGGCATCAGTCCTGTCAGTTTTGTTCACCCAATTTGTTTATGTACCTTATCTTTGTCTCCCCTTCAAGTCATCTTACTGTTCAAATAAGTCGCCCTTTTGAATGAACCTGTAATCTTCCCAAAATGATTTACCTATTCAACTCTTTTCAACATTTGTTATGCAAATTAACCCTCTTAAAATGTGTTCTTAAATACCTTCCCTTTCATAGCAGCTTTAATGCATTCATATGTTAAGAAATTATCCCTATTGCTTGTTTCTGGTCCAGTTTCCTATTTTATTTAATTACCTTCCAAACATTTGTTGTCTATTGCGCTGCAGTCTAATCCCTATTAGCTGTATGATTTGTCATCATTCGTGCTTTTCCGTTGACACTTTAACCGTTACTGTCGCTAGATTGTTACCACGCTTTGCATCCATTCCAGATTGTTGTCTCCCAGTAACTCCTTTCCTTTCGAGCTGCTTCTTCTGCTCCTTCCATCACTACCTGTTGAATTCTGGCATGTCCTGTTAAAGCCTCAAAAATAATTGAATCCGAAAAAACCTTGAATGTCACAAATAGCTTTTATATCTACTTACTCATTTAAATGTAACTCCCCCCTCTGACACATTCACTCAATGTGTCACCAGGCATTCAAAAAGGAACCGGCAAAACGTCCTACCGCATCATCATACGTCCCGCAGCCAGTTTGTCGAACCTTTCACTCATCCAGAACCGTCATCCCCAAGTTCCTGAAAATTGACTGTTCACCTCACACTCGGCAACACAAACAAAAATCATCGCACTCCTGCCAGTGAGCATACAGCCCTGCTGACAGCGGACCCTTTTGCTCACAAAAAGTACACAGGCATAGAGTATCAAAATAAAACATAGACACACAACGAATCAAGGCGCCCGGGGATTCTGTCCTGAAAATCCTCAATCATCACAAAAATCAAAAGGGTTAGGGTTAACATTTTCACGTGCATTCAATATAAACTCTCCAAGACTGCAATCGCCAACCTGCAAAATTATTACAAGTTATAAAACAGCCAGCAATCTGCTCCTTGGCTGGTGGTTGATGCTGCAATAAGTCAAGTGACGCACAGAAACAAAGCAAAGCTTGCACTTGCCACAAGCAAGCTTAAGTTTCAAATGTTTGGTTGTCATCCACCTAGTCAGTCATCCCGTCGGGTGAGTCCAAGTCTGTCACGTCATATCGTCCATTGTCTTAGTGTTTGATATTAGTCCTGTCTTGTCCATTCGTGTTGCTGAAATGGGCCTTCTCCATGAACTATTTTGTTGTTCATGGTGCCTCTGATTAACCATCAGCTGTTGGTTAAGGTTACAACTCATCACTCATCAAACTTGGGTGTTCCAGTCTCATGTGAGAGGAATCTTACCCTCAACTGTGACCCTTTCACCCCAACTCCAGAATACTTTGGCCTTTCACCCTGTCCCAGACACACATACACATTCTTAACCACACAAGTGCCAATTCAGTCGCCTTCATCGCTCAGCTCTCATTCCACACCAAACAAATTTAGTATGTGTAAGTGAGTAGGCAATCAGTGAATATTGAAGGTAACACTTCATTTCTGGATGATCTTCTCGATTAAATATTTCATACAATCGTTCCTCACTTTTACCGTAAAACTGTCAATTAAATGCCTAACAAATTCAGTTATTTCTACTGCTGAGCCTGTTCAAGGGTGAGCATGGGGAAAGAAGCAGCCTCAGATGGTCCTTAAATAATTTTATCCTAATCAATCATTCTGATCGAACCGCTGGGTAAAGATACTCAAAAGGGTCCCTCCGACAGTCTACTCCCCTATGGTGTTTTCACTTTGCCTTGTCAATGCATTTGTTATTTGAGTCCTATCACGTTTGTCATCTCGTTAACTGTCATTTTGTGTGACTCTTATGCCGCATTATTCTTAACTGTCAAAAGTTTCCATGGCTGTTATTCCTTGAACTTATCGGACTTTCTGACACCAGAATTCCCCGTGAGGTGTAATTAACTTCTAATTTTATTAATTAATAATAATCAGGTCCATTGTACAATTTAGCCACCTCTTGACTGCATCCTATTGGGTCCTAATGTCCTATTTTCATCTCCAATTTGTCAATGACTCTATGTCTAATTGTTAAGCTGGGTGGACTAAATGTGATCCTACTCTTACTTCATACAATTTGGCCTGTTTTATCCAAATTTATCCTCTGATTATGATCCTTTCCCTTTTTCTGTAACACTACACCTTTTGTTCCTGATTTATTTATTTATCTTTTATCAAGACTCCTCAGTTGTGTCAAGTTCAGTGCCCAAGCAAGCTTCCATTCACTTCGACTCAAGCCCCACCAAGTATTGATTACGCCCCAGCAAGGAGTCCAGTTCGCTTGTTGCACATTTCATGTCTCATGGGTCTTTCGCCGCACCTCATTTTCAAGTTGTTGTCTTTAGTTGTAGCCTCAGAGGCAACTCATTCCTCACTCTCGGATGAGTCCATTTTCAACTGAGTCCATTCACATCTTGTAAGTTTCTTCACTCTCGCCTCAGAGGATGTCGTTTTCCTCCGGAGCGTTGTGCTCCCCCCAAGCACAAATATAGTCCTTCTTTGCTCTTGCAAAAGGTCGAAGGTGCTTCAGAGCCATGCACCGTTTTCTTGTTGTTCTCAGCTGTCGGTGGAGTCTCGGGATCGAGTTTCAGGGTCACTGCTGGATACTGGAAAAGACGGACTGGGAAACCAAACTTAAATATCGTCTTCCAATTAGCCATTAATTACCTAGTACCTTTTGTTAATCAAACTTCCAATTCTCCTATTAACAACAATTTAATATATTTGAGAAAAACGTTGCCTTTCCTTCATGAGCTCTCGGCTGTATTGTGATGGACCTTATGTGAAGAATTTTAAAGTGGCAGATTACCCCAAACTTAAAATTGCAAGTCTTAACTGTGATTTCTCTCAATTATACTGTGATTTCCAGAAGCTCATCCTAATTTCAGGCTACATTCTATTGTTTGTTTTCCTGCCTTTGATTTTATGCAATCCTCTCTATCATCTTTTCACCTTTCCTGGTTTGAGCCTTTAATTTCAGATAAAGTTTCCCAATTTTGCGTACAGAATGTACATTATTCATAATTAAGTCATGTTCCAAACATTGCATCCTCTCTGGTTTGGCCTCAGTATTATTGGTGTTATGCTCACTTACCGATATTACTGGACCATCTTGAATTTTTAATTCTCTGCCACTACATCAAAGGCAATTTCTCAGCTGATCACTTTTCCCATGCTCCAGTTAGGCTCCATTATTCGAATCTAGAACGTGGTTTTCATTTGAGTTTCTTACTTTTGGACTTCTGAATTGCTCCTATCGCTAATTTATTTCTACCGAGCATACTTTTACAAGAGTATTAAAAGAACCACCAGATTACTACCAAATCCAATCTCTCCTCGTTGGCATCTCCTCCTCTATTTTGAACTTGCTGCTTTTGACCTGTGCGTCTTGTTAAAGTGGGCAATGGTCAGCCTTGTCGGGCCAACGCAATTTACGAGCAGGCTCTCCATGCATATAATTCAGTCTTATGTCTAAATCCAGAAAATTCCTTTAATTCCAGCTGCTGCTGTGCAAGTGAGGACTTGATACCCCTCTTGCTCTCACAAATTAGTGTTGACCGGTTGAGTTTTCTTTAGACACTCAAATCACCTATATTTGTGTTGTAGTGGTTAGCCCTCGCATGCTCCTACTCCACCTGTTAGACGGCTGTTAAACATTAATTCTAAGTTCATGCTGTGTCTCTATGTCCTCCATGAGACAACGGATGTATCCGCCGTCTCAGGTTTTTTATGTAACGAGAAAATCAGAAGTATTGAGGAGAGCCCCAAAGAAACGAGTATCAATAATTTGTTTTCAATTTTGTCATCCTTTCAGCAATTTAAATTAATAAGTTGAGCTTTTCGTCAGATCCAATTTCCTATTCCTCTCAGAATGCTAAAAGGAGCGTCAGCTGGCCTTAGAGGGGTCCCCCATTATTTACGAGGGGGCCACACTCTTCTGCCACCGCTTGCTGTCGTCGCAGCATGTTTTTCTTTAGATACATCTATATTCGTGTCGTATTGATTAACACACGCATGCTCCTATTTCTCCAGTTGGTCATGCATTCTTTTACTCCTTCAGCATTCCGTCTTCCATCATTTTGTCATAGTTCCTTTCGCTGCTGGCCACGCAGGCCCCTAAAATGGGCACAACTCCAGCCGTTCGCACCGCCCCGACGTCACCCGCGCGGGGAGGGGCCAGCCTGAAACACAGTGGGCAGGTACAGGTTGGCCACCCTGCCGCCCAGGGGGCCGGATCCCCCTCCCCGCGCGTGCAGCGCAGGCGGGCACGCGCCCAAAGCAACGAGAGCACACCATCCTTATCCGTTCCTTTTGCTGCTTCTACAAGCACGCGCTCACACCCATGCACGCTCATGAGCATAACCACACACACGCACGCACTCACGAGCACGCACGCACACACACCCATTTACGCACGCACACACGCACTTACTGGGCCCAACAAGTACACACATCAAGCGTCCATTCATTCGGAAGCTCAAACAGACAACATTAAGCTGACAGAGTTCACAAAGATTACACAGGGACACAAAAGACATACAACGGGATTCGAATCCATTCCACATTTTGCTTCTTTCCAACTGCTGCTTAGCAGTTTGGTCATTTTAGCTGTCATCAGCGCAGATGCACTGACAAATACGCACGTCTTACTTAACTTTTTGTTTCGTTTCGTTCCTAATAGCGCTGTATATTTCCCCTTTATTCTGCAGAATTTAACTTAAGTGTGCACACAAATTACTTTTTATATGACTACTAAACCCCCCAGAGGCCTCTTTTCCACGTTTTCCATTTTCACACAGCAGCCGCACAAAACCATCGTCCAATAGCGGTTTTGTCGCAAGCTCAAATTTATCAAACTTTGACAGACGTGCATGCTATTACAGTGCGCCTCGACAAATCGGGATCGGACCGTTGCCGCGATAACGCACCAGCTACCTCGGTATTCAAAAATGACAGCCCACCGAGTTTACTCTGCCATTTTCTTGCACCAGCGTTTAAATCGAGGAGCCTTGTAACCCCCACACACTTCTAATTCGATCAGTGTCCAAACGACGTGGCTTACGCGCGCTTTATTTTCCTCGGTACCCTTAAAATCTGACCGGATCTCGGCACCCATAACTGGGTCTGACCGGACCACTTCGGCACCCTTAAAAAAGGGTCTGACCGGGTCACTTCCACATTCATGCTCACAGTTACGGATGCCAAGGCTGCGCACTTTTCCTATTTGCCAAACGCGGTCAGCGCAAGCCTCCCTTTTTTTGTTGGACTTTTGACGGAGACTAACCCGGCCACCGAAACTCTCCACAGGTGCGCACTTGGCCCGTACGGCCACTGAGTGCGACTGCAGTGTCTCAGCTTTTCCAGGAACTGCATCTGGGGCGGGTCGTTTCCTGTCGCAACAGTGTTCAATCGTATCTGTGTTTTCGCCTCATTCACACAGCTAAAATTTCTATCCTCTGTCGCCAAACTAAAGTCCACGTTTTATGGGACTTTCTACTATTCTTTTATTGTGACGGTCAACAGCGATGTCCCTGACAACCTGTCCCGTCACGAGCCACACTACTTCGGGCTTTTTTCTTTTTCATCATTCATCATTCTCACCAGACATGTCACTCACTCCACTGTGCACATTCCCCATTAATTTTTAAGTTACTGTTCACTTTTTATTTCTTATTTTTATTTATTTTTCTATTTTTATTTTATTTTTCCTTTGCTGCTTCTATTTGGGGCCACTCCCCCTTCGAAAGTCGAATTATGACGACTTTTTGACTGGGAGAGACAACTTACTCCCGAGACAGCTCATGGCCACATCAGATTCGGTTGTAACTGCCCCCTCAAGGGGCCGACCCCCCACCTGTCCAAGAATCGAGCATATCGCGGCGACTGTGGGCGAAGCATCTCACCTTAATGACAGCCGCTGGCCGACCGCTGGATTCTCGCTCAGGAAGCGGGCAGGAATTCCCCAGGGGAACACGAATCCTGTTCGTGACGCCAAAAATGTGGTGAATGGTCTTTGTTGTTTCGCTGGTCTCCAAAAAAACACTCAGTGGACGATGGCTGGTCCGGGTAAGGAAGCACTTCGGTGACACAAGATTTATTCAACCGATGTCAAAGTGATGTCTCTCCAAAAGTTAGGGTGGCCCCAAGAGCAAAGATGTTTCAGCTCTTGACAGCACAGATGTTCGCCCCAAAAAGGCCCTCGCGCTTCTTGCTCTTGCCCCTTGCGCCCCTGCGCCTTGCGCGCCCCTTGCTCTTCGCGCTCTCCTCTTCGCGTTCTTGACCCCCCTCTATCTGTTCTCCCCCATCATTTGTACCTCGTAAGACAACAGCTGCGGTCCGAGTCTCACTCTATTGGTTACTTCCGATGCCCTTAAAAGTGCATGGACAAAGGTATTCCTGGTCACGGACGAATGGCCCTTCCATATTCTAAGCACCTACACATTGCTGAAACTAGATCTTCTCTGTACCGCAAAAATAGCTTAGGGTCTTCTCACTGCTGCAAGGTCGCCATTTAAGGTGACATACAGTGACGCATAGAATCCAAAATTTACCTCACAATACAATTAAAAATGCTTATAAAACATAAACCAAACGTTGGAGGTGGTCATTTCTTCATGCGCAGTGATAAACTCGGCACTCTAAAGCACCCGAGAGCGTTTTTTTTCGATGCCAACCTAACCAGAGTGACGGGAGCGGCACAATTCAGAAAAAGTGCTCAGCTCGCCGAGAAAATGCGATTTAAGCAATAAAATTAAAAATGTTTATAAAACATAAACCAAACGTTGGAGGTGGTCATTTCTTCATGCGCAGTGAATAACTCGGCACTCTAAAGCACCCGAGAGCGTTTTTTTCTATGCCAACCTAACCAGAGTGACGGGAGCGGCACAATTCAGAAAAAGTGCTCAGCTCGCCGAGAAAATGCGATTTAAGCAATAAAATTAAAAATGCTTATAAAACATAAACCAAACGTTGGAGGTGGTCATTTCTTCATGCGCAGTGAATAACTCGGCACTCTAAAGCACCCGAGAGCGTTTTTTTCGATGCCAACCTAACCAGAGTGACGGGAGCGGCACAATTCAGAAAAAGTGCTCAGCTCGCCGAGAAAATGCGATTTAAGCAATAAAATTAAAAATGCTTATAAAACATAAACCAAACGTTGGAGGTGGTCATTTCTTAATGCGCAGTAAAAAACTCGGCACTCTAAAGCACCCGAGAGCGTTTTTTTCGATGCCAACCTAACCAGAGTGACGGGAGCGGCACAATTCAGAAAAAGTGCTCAGCTCGCCGAGAAAATGCGATTTAAGCAATAAAATTAAAAATGCTTATTAAACATAAACCAAACGTTGGAGGTGGTCATTTCTTCATGCGCAGTGAATAACTCGGCACTCTAAAGCACCCGAGAACGTTTTTTTCGATGCCAACCTAACCAGAGTGACGGGAGCGGCACAATTCAGAAAAAGTGCTCAGCTCGCCGAGAAAATGCCATTTAAGCAATAAAATTAAAAATGCTTATTAAACATAAACCAAACGTTGGAGGTGGTCATTTCTTCATGCGCAGTGATAAACTCGGCACTCTAAAGCACCCGAGAGCGTTTTTTTTCGATGCCAACCTAACCAGAGTGACGGGAGCGGCACAATTCAGAAAAAGCGCTCAGCTCGCCGAGAAAATGCGATTTAAGCAATAAAATTAAAAATGCTTATAAAACATAAACCAAACGTTGGAGGTGGTCATTTCTTCATGCGCAGTGAATAACTCGGCACTCTAAAGCACCCGAGAGCGTTTTTTCGATGCCAACCTAACCAGAGTGACGGGAGCGGCACAATTCAGAAAAAGTGCTCAGCTCGCCGAGAAAATGCGATTTAAGCAATAAAATTAAAAATGCTTATAAAACATAAACCAAACGTTGGAGGTGGTCATTTCTTCATGCGCAGTGATAAACTCGGCACTCTAAAGCACCCGAGAGCGTTTTTTTCGATGCCAACCTAACCAGAGTGACGGGAGCGGCACAATTCAGAAAAAGCGCTCAGCTCGCCGAGAAAATGCGATTTAAGCAATAAAATTAAAAATGCTTATAAAACATAAACCAAACGTTGGAGGTGGTCATTTCTTCATGCGCAGTGATAAACTCGGCACTCTAAAGCACCCGAGAGCGTTTTTTTCGATGCCAACCTAACCAGAGTGACGGGAGCGGCACAATTCAGAAAAAGCGCTCAGCTCGCCGAGAAAATGCGATTTAAGCAATAAAATTAAAAATGCTTATAAAACATAAACCAAACGTTGGAGGTGGTCATTTCTTCATGCGCAGTGATAAACTCGGCACTCTAAAGCACCCGAGAGCGTTTTTTTCGATGCCAACCTAACCAGATTGACGGGAGCGGCACAATTCTAATAACCAATGTCATCAACCTCTCACTCCAGTCTGGCTCTGTACGCCCTGCACTGAAGACTGCCATTATTAACCCCCTGCTCAAAAAACCCTCACTTGACCCGGACAACCTTGCCAACTACAGTGTCACGGCTTCGGAGTGGAGAAATGGAGCAGGGCGACCAAGTGCAGCTTGGACCAGGGTTTATTGCAACAAACTCAAAAAGACTAGGCAAACTGACGTGACTAACCAACAAACTAACAAGACTAACAGACTAAATTGTGAAACAAAAGACAGGAACAAAACCAACCGTGACCGTGAGACATGCATGGTCCACGTGTTACACACACATACACAGACAATGCTCCGACGGGGAGTGACACTCAAACAGAACTTAAATACAACACAGGTAACGAGAGGCAGGTGCGTGTGATTACTCTACACAAGGGCACACAGGAAGGGAGGGGCGAGCACACGGACACAGAAACGATGACACAACCAAAACTGGGGACGAGGCATGACAGAACCCCCCCCACAAGGGACGGCTCCCGACGTCCCAAAAATCCAATCCCTCACGACGGCACGCGGGGGGGCGGGGGGGCAGATAGCCGCACTCGGGCGACGACTAGGTGCAGAGAGCCGCACTCGGGGGGCGGCGACTAGGGGCAGAGAGCCGCACTCGGGGGGCGGCGACTAGGGGCAGAGAGCCGCACTCGGGGGGCGGCGACTAGGGGCAGAGAGCCGCACTCGGGGGGGCGGCGGCGACTAGGGGCAGAGAGCCGCACTCGGGCGGCGGTGACTAGGGGCAGAGAGCCGCACTCGGGCGGCGGTGACTAGGGGCAGAGAGCCGCACTCGGGGGGCGGCGACTAGGGGCAGAGAGCCGCACTCGGGGGGCGGCGACTAGGGGCAGAAAGCCGCACAGGGGTGGCGACCAGGGGCAGAGAGCCGCACTGGGGCGGCGACTAGGGGCAGAGAGCCGCACTCGGGCGGCGGTGACTAGGGGCAGAGAGCCGCACTCGGGGGGCGGCGACTAGGGGCAGAGAGCCGCACAGGGGCGGCGACTAGGGGCAGAGAGCCGCACTCGGGGGGCGGCTAGGGGCAGAGAGCCGCACTCGGGCGGCGACTAGGGGCAGAGAGCCGCACTCGGGCGGCGACTAGGGGCAGAGAGCCGCACTCGGGCGGCGACTAGGGCAAACGGAGCCGCAATCGGCAGACACCCGGGGAAACAGAGCCGCAATCGGCGGACACCCGGGGAAACAAAACCGCAATCGGCGGACACCCGGGGAAACAGAGCCGCAATCGGCGGACACCCGGGGAAACAAAACCGCAATCGGCGGACGCCCGGGGAAACAAAACCGCTATCGGCGGACACCCGGGGAAACAAAGCCGCAATCGGCGGACACCCGGGGAGACAGAGCCGCAATCAGCGGACACCCGGGGAAACAGAGCCGCAATCGGCGGACACCCGGGGAAACAAAACCGCTATCGGCGGACACCCGGGGAAACAAAACCGCTATCGGCGGACACCCGGGGAAACAAAGCCGCAATCGGCGGACACCCGGGGAAACAAAGCCACAATCGGCGGGATTCGGGGAGGCGGAGTTGTGCGCAGCGGCACGAGTCAAGCATGTTGCCTTTCTAGATGTCGGGTGATGATCGCAGGTTCTGGCGCTGCTGGCACAAAGACCAACGGCGGCCGTGGGTCCAGCGTCGCTGGAGCAAAGTCCGATGGCAGCCGTCGAGCCGATGGTGCCGGGAGGAACCCTGATGGCGGCCGTGGGTCCGGCATCGCTGGAGCGAAGTCCGACGGCGGCCGCGAGTCTGGCGTCGCAGATGGGCGAAGTCCGATGGGAACGGCGGAGCCGGTCGCACCGGGAGGAACTCTGATGGCGGCCGCGAAGCCCATGGCGCTGGAACCTGCTCGAACGACGGGCGTGGATTGCAGGTCGCGGACGGGAGCTGATCCTGGAAGGTCCAAGCGCTGGTCGCTGTGATGGTCGGAGCATTCTGTCACGGCTTTGGAGTGGAGAAATGGAGCAGGGCGACCAAGTGCAGCTTGGACCAGGGTTTATTGCAACAAACTCAAAAAGACTAAGCAAACTGACGTGACTAACCAACAAACTAACAAGACTAACAGACTAAATTGTGAAACAAAAGACAGGAACAAAACCAACCGTGACCGTGAGACATGCATGGTCCACGTGTTACACACACATACACAGACAATGCTCCGACGGGGAGTGACACTCAAACAGAACTTAAATACAACACAGGTAACGAGAGGCAGGTGCGTGTGATTACTCTACACAAGGGCACACAGGAAGGGAGGGGCGAGCACACGGACACAGAAACGATGACACAACCAAAACTGGGGACGAGGCATGACATACAGACCAATATCTAAACTCCCGTTCCTCTCCAAGGTTCTGGAAAAAGTGGTAGCTGCCCAACTTCACACTCATCTTACCCGCAATAACATCGCTGAGAAATTTCAATCCGGGTTCCGCTCTGGCCACAGCACTGAAACAGCACTTGTTAGGGTCACCAACAACCTTCTCATGGCTGCCGATGCAGGCTCCCCGTCACTTCTCATCCTGCTGGATCTGTCCGCTGCATTTGACACTGTCCACCACAATATCCTCCTTAACCAGCTTCACTCCACTGGATTCTCTGGCACTGCTCTAACCTGGCTTCAGTCCTACCTCTCAAACCGGACCGAGTACGTTTCCCTGGGGGGGAAAAAATCCGACACTCACACTGTCACCTCCGGTGTCCCCCAGGGATCTGTACTCGGTCCTACCCTCTTCACTCTCTACATACTACCCCTCGGCAATATAATCAGGAAGTTCGGCATCTCATTTCATTGATATGCGGACGACACCCAGCTATACCTCAAACTTGACCCCCCGCCCTCCATAACCCAGCCTTCTCCATCTCCCTCATCCATCCTCTCCCTGTGTCTGGAGGAGATAAAGGTGTGGATGAATCTCAGCTTCCTGCAAGTTAACAGTGACAAAACCCAAGCCATGTTAATTGGCACTCCCCATCAGATCCATACCTGCCCAATAACAAGCATCTTATTCGCCGGTCTCACTATTCCCCTCTCAGCCACTGTCACCAACCTGGGTGTGAAACTGGACCCTCAACTCAACCTTGAGTCACACATAAAACACATCTGCAAAACCTCCTTCTTCCACCTCAGAAATATCTCCAAACTCCGCCCCACACTTACCCTGACGGATGCTGAGAAACTTGTCCACGCCTTTGTCTCCTCAAGGATAGACTATTGTAACGCACTCCTCATCGGGATCCCTAGCAAGAGCCTCCAGAGGCTTCAGTACATTCAAAACAGCGCTGCTAGGATCCTGATGGGGGTGCGGAAAAGCAATCACATCACACCCATCCTCCGTTCTCTGCACTGGCTCCCCATCAAATTCCGAATTGATTATAAGATCGCCCTCCTCACTCACCATTGTATCCTTGGACATGCTCCCCCATACCTCAAAGAACTCCTTGCCCCAAAACCTGCCACCCGAAGCCTCCGCTCATCCAATTCTCACCTTCTCCACGTTCCTAAAACCAAGCTGCGCACCATGGGCGACCGAGCCTTCTGCTATACAGCCCCTACACTGTGGAACTCCCTCCCCGACCACCTAAGAGCACCCCAATCCACTGACACTTTCAAAACTGGACTTGAAACTCACCTCTTTACCTTAGCATTTCCGTATTTTTTCTCATATCTGGGTTGTCGTCCAGTTGTTCTAAACTTGTCCTTGTTTTGTTTTCTTGTTTTTTATCTGCCATGTAGCACTTTGAGATTCCCCCAAATGTAAAGTGCGTTATAAATATAATTTATTATTATTATTATTATTAATTCAGAAAAAGTGCTCAGCTCGCCGAGAAAATGCGATTTAAGCAATAAAATTAAAAATGCTTATAAAACATAAACCAAACGTTGGAGGTGGTCATTTCTTAATGCGCAGTGAATAACTCGGCACTCTAAAGCACCCGAGAGCGTTTTTTTCGATGCCAACCTAACCAGAGTGACGGGAGCGGCACAATTCAGAAAAAGTGCTCAGCTCGCCGAGAAAATGCGATTTAAGCAATAAAATTAAAAATGCTTATTAAACATAAACCAAACGTTGGAAGTGGTCATTTCTTCATGCGCAGTGAATAACTCGGCACTCTAAAGCACCCGAGAGCGTTTTTTTCGATGCCAACCTAACCAGAGTGACGGGAGCGGCACAATTCAGAAAAAGCGCTCAGCTCGCCGAGAAAATGCGATTTAATCAATAAAATTAAAAATGCTTATAAAACATAAACCAAACGTTGGATGTGGTCATTTCTTCATGCGCAGTGATAAACTCGGCACTCTAAAGCACCCGAGAGCGTTTTTTTCGATGCCAACCTAACCAGAGTGACGGGAGCGGCACAATTCAGAAAAAGCGCTCAGCTCGTCGAGAAAATGCGATTTAAGCAATAAAATTAAAAATGCTTATAAAACATAAACCAAACGTTGGAGGTGGTCATTTCTTCATGCGCAGTGATAAACTCGGCACTCTAAAGCACCCGAGAGCGTTTTTTTCGATGCCAACCTAACCAGAGTGACGGGAGCGGCACAATTCAGAAAAAGTGCTCAGCTCGCCGAGAAAATGCGATTTAAGCAATAAAATTAAAAATGCTTATAAAACATAAACCAAACGTTGGAGGTGGTCATTTCTTCATGCGCAGTGAATAACTCGGCACTCTAAAGCACCCGAGAGTGTTTTTTTCGATGCCAACCTAACCAGAGTGACGGGAGCGGCACAATTCAGAAAAAGTGCTCAGCTCGCCGAGAAAATGCGATTTAAGCAATAAAATTAAAAATGCTTATAAATCATAAACCAAACGTTGGAGGTGGTCATTTCTTAATGCGCAGAGATAAACTCGGCACTCTAAAGCACCCGAGAGCGTTTTTTTCGATGCCAACCTAACCAGAATGACGGGAGAGGCACAATTCAGAAAAAGTGCTCAGCTCGCCGAGAAAATGCGATTTAAGCATTAAAATTAAAAATGCTTATAAAACATAAACCAAACGTTGGAGGTGGTCATTTCTTAATGCGCAGTAATAAACTCGGCACTCTAAAGCACCCGAGAGCGTTTTTTTCGATGCCAACCTAACCAGAGTGACGGGAGCGGCACAATTCAGAAAAAGCGCTCAGCTCGCCGAGAAAATGCGATTTAAGCAATAAAATTAAAAATGCTTATAAAACATAAACCAAACGTTGGAGGTGGTCATTTCTTCATGCGCAGTGATAAACTCGGCACTCTAAAGCACCGGAGAGCGTTTTTTTCGATGCCAACCTAACCAGAGTGACGGGAGCGGCACAATTCAGAAAAAGCGCTCAGCTCGCCGAGAAAATGCGATTTAAGCAATAAAATTAAAAACGCTTATAAAACATAAACCAAACGTTGGAGGTGGTCATTTCTTCATGCGCAGTGATAAACTCGGCACTCTAAAGCACCCGAGAGCGTTTTTTTTCGATGCCAACCTAACCAGAGTGACGGGAGCGGCACAATTCAGAAAAAGCGCTCAGCTCGCCGAGAAAATGCGATTTAAGCAATAAAATTAAAAATGCTTATAAAACATAAACCAAACGTTGGAGGTGGTCATTTCTTCATGCGCAGTGATAAACTCGGCACTCTAAAGCACCCGAGAGCGTTTTTTTCGATGCCAACCTAACCAGAGTGACGGGAGCGGCACAATTCAGAAAAAGTGCTCAGCTCGCCGAGAAAATGCGATTTAAGCAATAAAATTAAAAATGCTTATAAAACATAAACCAAACGTTGGAGGTGGTCATTTCTTCATGCGCAGTGAATAACTCGGCACTCTAAAGCACCCGAGAGCGTTTTTTTCGATGCCAACCTAACCAGAGTGACGGGAGCGGCACAATTCAGAAAAAGCGCTCATTTCGCCGAGAAAATGCGATTTAAGCAATAAAATTGAAAATGCTTATAAAACATAAACCAAACGTTGGAGGTGGTCATTTCTTCATGCGCAGTGATAAACTCGGCACTCTAAAGCACCCGAGAGCGTTTTTTTCGATGCCAACCTAACCAGAGTGACGGGAGCGGCACAATTCAGAAAAAGCGCTCAGCTCGCCGAGAAAATGCGATTTAAGCAATAAAATTAAAAATGCTTATAAAACATAAACCAAACGTTGGAGGTGGTCATTTCTTCATGCGCAGTGATAAACTCGGCACTCTAAAGCACCCGAGAGCGTTTTTTTTCGATGCCAACCTAACCAGAGTGACGGGAGCGGCACAATTCAGAAAAAGTGCTCAGCTCGCCGAGAAAATGCGATTTAAGCAATAAAATTAAAAATGCTTATAAAACATAAACCAAACGTTGGAGGTGGTCATTTCTTCATGCGCAGTGAATAACTCGGCACTCTAAAGCACCCGAGAGTGTTTTTTTCGATGCCAACCTAACCAGAGTGACGGGAGCGAGACAATTCAGAAAAAGTGCTCAGCTCGCCGAGAAAATGCGATTTAAGCAATAAAATTAAAAATGCTTATAAAACATAAACCAAACGTTGGAGGTGGTCATTTCTTCATGCGCAGTGATAAACTCGGCACTCTAAAGCACCCGAGAGCGTTTTTTTCGATGCCAACCTAACCAGAGTGACGGGAGCGGCACAATTCAGAAAAAGCGCTCAGCTCGCCGAGAAAATGCGATTTAAGCAATAAAATTAAAAATGCTTATAAAACATAAACCAAACGTTGGAGGTGGTCATTTCTTCATGCGCAGTGATAAACTCGGCAATCTAAAGCACCCGAGAGCGTTTTTTTCGATGCCAACCTAACCAGAGTGACGGGAGCGGCACAATTCAGAAAAAGCGCTCAGCTCGCCGAGAAAATGCGATTTAAGCAATAAAATTAAAAATGCTTATAAAACATAAACCAAACGTTGGAGGTGGTCATTTCTTCATGCGCAGTGATAAACTCGGCACTCTAAAGCACCCGAGAGCGTTTTTTTCGATGCCAACCTAACCAGAGTGACGGGAGCGGCACAATTCAGAAAAAGCGCTCAGCTCGCCGAGAAAATGCGATTTAAGCAATAAAATTAAAAATGCTTATAAAACATAAACCAAACGTTGGAGGTGGTCATTTCTTCATGCGCAGTGATAAACTCGGCAATCTAAAGCACCCGAGAGCGTTTTTTTCGATGCCAACCTAACCAGAGTGACGGGAGCGGCACAATTCAGAAAAAGCGCTCAGCTCGCCGAGAAAATGCGATTTAAGCAATAAAATTAAAAATGCTTATAAAACATAAACCAAACGTTGGAGGTGGTCATTTCTTCATGCGCAGTGATAAACTCGGCACTCTAAAGCACCCGAGAGCGTTTTTTTTTCGATGCCAACCTAACCAGAGTGACGGGAGCGGTGTGGTGTGCAAGGACTGGAGTCGGAGGCGGAGCGATAAATGACGGTGCCAACGGCAGTTGTTTTAATGACATTTATAACTTGCTTCTCTCAACCACGGGCCGACTCTTTTCCCTTCGAGATCCTAACACACTACTCTAAACCGGAAACTCCCACACGTGTAAACCATCCCACCGGAACTCGGCAACGTGAACTTAGGTTCCGGGTGAATTATGTCAACCCACTACACATGCCCCCCCAGAATTCACCCATAGTCAAAATCCCCGCGCCGGAAAGGAACGACAGACCGACCACAACGGGTGTAGGTGGCAGGGGCTGGCAGGGGGTCAAGGGTAGGGGGCGCCGCCGGAAAGACCGCTGGGCTGGACGGTCGCGTTGGCGGTCGGGCAGGCGGGGGCACGGTCAGGTCGGAGGGGCGAGGCGCTGGGGGGCGTCCGCGGCGTGGGGCCTGCGCCAATTCCAATGTCCGGGAAACATCCACGTGGGCAGGCTTAATCCTATCAACCGAGATAGTCTCAGGCCTACCGCCGATGTCCACGACCATGCTCTTACTCCCGTGCTGCAAGACCCTAAAAGGCCCGTCGTAAGGCGGACGCAACGGCCCGCGGTGGGCGTCGTGGCGGATGAACACAAAACCCGCCGAGCGTAGGTTGGCGGGCACCCGGGAAACAGGGGTGCAGTGCCGTGACGTGGGGACAGGTGCGAACGTCCCGGCAACTTCCAGCAGGGAGGACCGCTGCCCGGCCGCCGACCAAGGCGTTGTGGCGTCCGGAATGAAGTCCCCAGGAACACGTAGTACCTGGCCGTAGACAAGCTCAGCAGACGAGGACTGCAAGTCCTCCTTAGGGGCCGTCCTGAGGCCCAGCATGACCCAGGGAAGTCTGTCCACCCAGTTGCCATCCACCAGACTGGCGCGTAGAGCAGCCTTCATGGAGCGGTGGAACCGCTCGCACAGCCCGTTAGCCTGGGGGTGATAAGCGGTGGTGCGGTGCAGCTTGACGCCCAAGCTTCCAGCAACTACATTCCAGATCTCGGAAGTAAACTGTGCACCCCGGTCCGAGGAGAGGTCTGAAGGTGTTCCAAAGCGCGCGACCCATGTGCCAATAAACGCCCGGGCCACGTCAGCAGCCGAGGTTGAGGAGAGGGGGACGGCCTCAGGCCAACGGGTCGTCCTGTCCACCATGGTGAGGAGGTAGGTGAAACCATGGGAAGGGGGGAGCGGGCCCACAAGGTCGATGTTGACGTGGTCGAACCTCCTCTCGGGGACAGTGAACGGCTCCAACGGGGCCTTGGTATGGCGGTGCACCTTCGCACGCTGACAAGCCACACACGAGTCGACCCAGGCCCGCACGTCCCTCTTCAGCCCTTTCCAGACGAACTTCTGAGCCACCAGCCTCACGGACGCTTTTCTGCCAGGATGGGACAGGCCGTGTATCGCCTCAAAGACAGCCCGCTGCCAGCCGGCAGGGACAAGTGGTCTAGGTTGGCCGGTGGAGAGGTCGCACCACAGCCTGACACCTGAGTCGCCAACCGCGACCTCCTCCAGGCGCAGCCCAGTGTCCGAGTCCCTGAGCGACTGGATCCCAGGATCTGAGGCTTGGTCAGCACTCATACCTGAGTAGTCGAGCCCCAGCTGAACCGTGTGGATGACCGCTCTAGAGAGGCAATCGGCGACCACGTTGGACTTGCCGGCGATGTGTCTGATATCTGTGGTGTACTCGGAGATAAAAGACAGCTGACGCTGCTGGCGGGCGGACCACGGCTCAGCCACCTTGGACATAGAGAACGTGAGGGGTTTGTGGTCGACGAAAACCGTAAACTCACGGCCTTCCAGGATGGAGCGGAAATGGCGGATCGCCAACCAGACGCCGAGTAGCTCCCTGTCGAATGTGCTGTATTTGCGCTCTCTAGGGACCAGCTGGCGGCTGAAAAAGGCGAGCGGTTGCCAGGCGCCACCAACCCACTGCTCAAATACAGCACCAACTGCGTAGTCAGATGCGTCGGTCGTGAGGGCGACCGGGGCTCCAGGCGACGGGTGGACCAACATGGTGGCCTGGCACAGCGCAGCCTTAGTATCCTCGAAAGCCTTGATCCACTCGGGGGTCCAGTCGATGTCCTGGTTGGGGGTTTTACCCTTAAGGGCCTCATACAGTGGGTGCATAATGTGGGCCGCCCGGCGTATGAATCGGTGGTAGAATGTAACCATCCCAAGGAACTCCCGGAGCCCCCGGGCCGAACGTGGGCGGGGAAAAGCGGAGACCGCCTCCACCTTTGTCGGGAGGGGGGTGGCCCCATTACTGCCGATGAGATGCCCAAGAAACTGGATCGACGGCACTCCGAAGACGCACTTCGCCGGGTTAATTATCAGGCCATGCTGGTCGAGCCTTGTGAAAAGGGCCCGCAGGTGTGCCGCATGCTCCTCCTCCGAGGAGCTGGCGACGAGGACATCGTCCAAGTAGACGAAGATGAAAGGCATGTCCCTAAGCGCAGAGTCCATCAACCGCTGGAAGGACTGGGCCGCATTTTTCAGGCCGAAGGGCATCCTAAGAAACTCGAAAAGCCCGAAAGGAGTCACCACTGCCGTTTTAGGGATGTCAGCAGGGTGCACTGGGACTTGGTGATAACCCCGCACCAGGTCCACCTTGGAGAACAGGTGCTTCCCTGCTAGATGTACCGAAAAGTCCTGAACATGGGGGACCGGGTAGCGGTCGGGCGTGGTGGCATCATTGAGGCGGCGGTAGTCGCCACACGGGCGCCAACCACCGTCTGGCTTAGGCACCATGTGGAGTGGGGAGGCCCACGGGCTGTCAGAGCGGCGAATAATGCCAAGGCGTTCCATGTTGGCGAACTCGGCCCGAGCAATCGTCAGTCTCTCCGGGTTGAGCCGTCGGGCCCTAGCGTAGATGGGGGAGCCTTTGGTCTCGATGTGGTGCTCGACCCCATGTTTAGCTGTGGTGGCGGCAAAAGTGGGCTGTGTAAGGCTGGGGAACTCCCCGAGGAGTTTCTGGTACACGTCGCCCTCGGAGAGTGAACTAGAGAGACTCACATAATTCCCCTCATCGCGGACACATGCGAAAGAGGAGAAGGTTAACGCGTCCACCAGGCGGCCATTCTTAACATCCACGAGCAGTCCGTGGGCGCACAAAAAATCTGCGCCGAGCAGGGGGAAGGAGATGTCGGCGGTGACAAAGTCCCATGTGAAACGCTGACCCCCGAAACATACGTCCACAGTCTTTGTGCCGTACGTCCTGATGGGGGTGTCGTTGGCGGATGTTAAGGGCGGGCCGTGCAACCCTCCAGCGGCGTCGTCCACCGTAGCCGGCAGGACGCTCCTCTGGGCACCGGTGTCACAGAGGAATCTGCGACCAGAGAGGGAGTCCTCAATGAACAGCAGCCGGTTCTTTTTGCCTGCGGTCACGGCCACTACTGAGCGCAGGCTTTGGCGTTTCCCGTCGTGTTGAAGTTGCAAGGGGAGCGGCACCTTTTAGCCTTGGCGCCAAAACGTGCATGGAAGTAGCACAAACCTGTGCTGGCGCGGCCGTCAGTTGCAGCGTGTCCTCTGCCAGGGGAAACGCCAGCGCTTGGGGACGTGTAGCTGCGTGTTGGGGCCAGCACACCAGGGGCGAAACGCTGGGTGGCCAAGTAGAAACGGTCCGCTTCCTCCGCCAGAGCACGCGGCTCCGTAATAGTCGTATTTGCGAGGGCCGTTTGGACGTGCGGCGGCATATGTCGCAGAAACAGTTCAATGAAAAGAAAATTCGGCTCTTCCCCACCCAGCAGGTTTAACATCATCTCCATGTGTTCAGAGGGTTTGCTGTCCCCCATGCCTTGAATAGCAAGCAGGCGCCGGGCTCGTTCGGATCGCGACAGTTCAAAAATCCTGAGGAGATAAGCCTTGAGCCCTGCATATTTATCCTGGGCCGGAGGGGAAGTGATGAAACTTACGGCTCTGGCCGCGGTGGAGGTTCCGAGTGCCGAGACAACGTGGTAGTAGCATGTGGCGTCATCCGTAATTCCCCGGAGGGCGAACTGAGCCTCCGCCTGTGCGAACCACGTTGCTGCAGAAGTCTCCCAAAACTCAGGCAGCCTAAGGACGGCGGAATGCGCCATGCCGTCTCGCTCGGTATTCTGTTCAGTCCCGGAATCCTCAGCGGGACTGATGTCGGGGTCACCAGTGTGGTGTGCAAGGACTGGAGTCGGAGGCGGAGCGATAAATGACGGTGCCAACGGCAGTTGTTTTAATGACATTTATAACTTGCTTCTCTCAACCACGGGCCGACTCTTTTCCCTTCGAGATCCTAACACACTACTCTAAACCGGAAACTCCCACACGTGTAAACCATCCCACCGGAACTCGGCAACGTGAACTTAGGTTCCGGGTGAATTATGTCAACCCACTACACAGGCACAATTCAGAAAAAGCGCTCAGCTCGCCGAGAAAATGCGATTTAAGCAATAAATTTAAAAATGCTTATAAAACATAAACCAAACGTTGGAGGTGGTCATTTCTTCATGCGCAGTGATAAACTCGGCACTCTAAAGCACCCGAGAGCGTTTTTTTTCGATGCCAACCTAACCAGAGTGACGGGAGCGGCACAATTCAGAAAAAGTGCTCAGCTCGCCGAGAAAATGCGATTTAAGCAATAAAATTAAAAATGCTTATAAAACATAAACCAAACGTTGGAGGTGGTCATTTCTTCATGCGCAGTGAATAACTCGGCACTCTAAAGCACCCGAGAGCGTTTTTTTCGATGCCAATTTATTAACAGAATTTGTTGAACAATATCTACACAGGGAACTTTTAATAAAGTGGCGTTCCTTAAAAGTTTGCTAGGTGCAAAGGTGCGCCCCGGTCAGAGCTCAGGATGGCCCAAAACACGAATAATAACGCTTCGGTGAGTGTACTCTTTATTTACCTTTTGTGTTCGTAAAAGTCAGTATTTTATTTACAGAATTACAGATTACAGATTTATTTATTAACAGAATTTGTTGAACAATATCTACACAGGGAACTTTTAATGAAGTGGCGTTCCTTAAAAGTTTGCTAGCTATGAGCTAGCGTTATGTTAGCTAATAGCTGGCTTTATGTTAGCATGGCTTACTTATACTCAAAACAGTTGAAAAAGAAGGACAAATGGACATCCGATAATGTGGCTGTCACCAAACTACTCTAATGCTTATTAAAGTCTAGTAACATTTAGCTATCACCGTTCCTATCTCCGTTGCCTTTCGCGGCGCCATCACCATATATATATATATATATATATATATATATATATATATATATATGGCGATGGTGATATATATATATATATATTAATAGTCATTTTTTTCCACTCCTTTTATGTGTTTTATTTCTCATTATTACTACTATTACTTCAAATACTTCTAGAGTAACAACATCTGCCGGTGAAAAATTCCTTGTATGTGATCATATACTTGGCAAATAAATCGATTTCTGATTTTGATTCTGACAGGATAGTCATGCTGAGATTGTCCTGTCAGCCAGGCGCTTATTGGATTTAATAAGTTCGTCTGGAAGACAACAGGGCGCAGCCAGTGGTGGAGTAATAAATCAAGTTCCGAGGTTTAGTGTTACTAAACTTTAGTTCATGTACACATGGCTTATTTAATCTATATATTGCAGATGTATTGATGATTAATATATATTCCTTGATACAATCCTGCAGAGAACAGAGGCAGACGGAGAGCCCATCACTTCAGATGGAAATGACCAGGTAAAGACTATTGGGAGAGATGTTTGTTTTTGGGGGGGATTGACAGCTGCTCCCCAAAGAGCAAAAGAGAGGCTCGGCTTAGCGAAAAAAAACTGCATCACGATTTTTGTTGAATCGGCAATACCGATGTGTTTTAAAAATCACTTTCAAAGCAGGCTACACTAAGAAGAGTTCCTTGTTACATGTTCAATGCTGGATTTGTGGCAAAACATCAACAAATATTGTATATTCATAGTAATTCTAATGGATAATTAAAGAATACTACATAAATTAAAAGTGCAACGCAAAACAATGGATTTTTGCGCCTATTTTGAATTTTACTCTAACACAAAATACTTTCCCCCCTCAACAAATACAAATACCGACGGCTTACACTCCTATTTGAAGGTCTAAGTGATTGCCTTTTCAACTTTATTGGAAACTGATGAGGGTATGCAATACAGTGTGCCAAGGTTTTCTATTTTCATCTGTCATGTAAGACGATGTTCAAATTCTTTCAATAACACTGTCATTTTAGTTAAAAAAAAGTTAACAGATCATGTGATAGTTAATTTTTTACACTTTTTTTTATTTTCTATAGGTCTTTTCCAGGTCTCTTTACCAAGGGCAGAGGGAAGAGGCGCTTTTCCGCAGCAAATGTAGTTCCTGCCAAGAAACTTAAACCACTTGATGTGGCTTTCTATTTGTTGCCAAAGCAGTTTGAAAAAACCCCCATAGAACAGGAGCAAATAGTCCATATGCATGCAGGATTGGGCCGTAGGACTGCTCATTTAGATGAAAGCACAACACATGAAGAGGTAATAACAAGAAATTAGTTATTTAGGCTAGCTGTGATGTGTATTGTGAGGAATACAATATACAAGGATTTGCTAGTTTTTCATGGAGTGTGATGAATGCTATTACTGATTTGAATTATCTCTTTTTGGAGAGGCTTACATTTGTATTAATTTTTTTGCTTACAGTTGTGTGATGCCCTCAAACCTTTATTCCCAAAATTGGGGGCTGTGACTGGTGGGTGGCTGCTATACAAATCTGCAGGTAGGCCAACACCGGTTTGTGTATTAGTGTTGCGCAGTTGTAAAAAAGTACATTTGCAGCAGCTAACTTCACTGATGCACAAATGCACAATACTGATACTTTATAATTGAACAGATGGTTCCTAAATAAAACTAAGAATTCCTCAAACTCATCTCTGTATATTTATTATTAAGCCTGTTCAATTTAAGACATTTAGTTAACCTTTTATTAGGTCATGTCTAACTCCAGATCAGCAACCAATTGTTTGATTGTAATATTTGAGTTTGTAAAAGAAAAAAAAAGAGAGAAAAAAAGCCGGACTTGTTTTGTTTTTGGTGACTTTTTCAGCCTGATATGTTGTCAGACAAGAGGTCTAATTGCTTTGACTTAACTTCTAGCTATAATCTATATCTAATATACTGTTGAAAGTCCTAATTTTCCTCTCCTCTTTTCTATAGGTGGATGGGGTAGCCAAAAACTCTCTCTTGTGGCTCCTGATGACACTGGCTATACAGGCATGATCTTGAAGTCTGTAAGTCGTGGGGCTAAAAATCTATTCATAGCCCCAATTCAAGAGGAACTCAGCACAAATCCCCTACCACTGACTGATGAAGCATTCAGTAGCATGCCAAAAGCCACATGTCAGACGTGTGGAGTTGCAGTTCCTGTTCCACTCCTGACGGAACACATCAAGTCTTGTGGTGTCATGTATGTTGGCAGTGATGATAACCTGGCTGATGTGGAAAGCAGTGAGCCTGAAGACAGGAAATGTAAGAAGTCTTCATTTTAAGCTTTTGTAAGCATATTGTACAGTATTAAACAGAACTTTTTTTAAATTAACACTGTTCTTGCTTACAACTTCTCAACAGCAGATATGCACGAATGTCCTGTCTGCACAGAAATGTTTACTACTGACTTTATTGAGGTACACGCTTCTTCATGTGTGGAAAGGTATCCATTTGCTTCTATTATTAATTCTTTTTTTCTCTTGTTGGCAATTCTCACACTATCAGTTTAACACAGAAATAACTTTATGTGGGTAGGGCAGGAAAAGAGGTGTGCAATGAAAGCATTGTAATTGAGGAAGAGCAAGCGGCAATGCCTGGACCATCCGGAACTTGTGCAACTGCTACAGATGGTAGGTGGTGCTCAGGGTTTGCAGTGTCATAGGAAAGTTAAGGAAGTGAATCTACATGTTAAAGTCTTTGTTATCTTGACAGTCAAGCATGAATAATGAAACCACGTTTGTTCGTTTTTTCTTATTAGACTGGTTAACTATCAGTGACCCCACCAAGGCCATATCTCAGTGTGCTGACAGTTTTCTGCGTATTCATCAAACTGAGAGCCCCTTACTTCTCAGCATGGACATCAGAAAAAGCCCTGCTGAACAGGACATGGCACTAATCTCCTTCTACAAGCGAAATCATGTGGAATGGGGACGGCCTCTGAATTGCAAACTTGAAGGTAGCTCCAATTACAAGTTACAATGATCCAAAAATTTAAGTATTTTCTCTGTCTTTATTCTGTCAAACCTAATGTGTTACAGGAGATACTGCTATTGGACAGGGTGTAACTCGCTTCTTTTTCTCAACATGCATGGAAAAATTGAAGTCAGGGTTTTCCATCAATTTTGGTATGTTATGTGTATGGTTTCCTTCCAAATGCTATGTTTATTTAAAGCTGTTTAAGTTTTTTTTTTCATATTGTCTCTATAGGAAGTTTATCGTATTTGTATTGGTTTGCTTTACCATGAAAGTTCAGAGGATTCTATTAAATGTGTAATGCCTGTATTGACAACTACTATTTCCTGTCCATGACTACTAAGGGACTGTGAGAGCTATATTAACCTGCATGTCTTTGTATTGTGGACGGAAGCTTATTACTTTTTATTGAAATACTTATTTCGTGTTTTTTTTTTTTTTTTATGTCTTCAACAGCAAACTCAAATGTTACGCGGCTTTTGGAAGGAGAGACTGGCCATTTGGTTCCCTCAGCCTCTCACTTTCTTGTTGAAAGTGATATGTTCATGGTGGCGGGGAGAATGGTAGGCCACTCCTTTCTACATGGCGGACCATGCCTGTTGGGAATCAGCCCTGCAGTGATTCATGTCCTACTTGGTGGAAGTCCTGAAACTGCAACTGTTACACTTGAAGACTGTCCAGACCTGGATATCAGAGAAACAATCGGACTTGTATGTTTGATTTTAAAAATGTTTTTTCTTTCACTAAGATTTAATTTACAATGGGGCACCCTTTGATTGTGTATTCATTATCCCTATTGAGTGACATTAATATATGGATAATTTAAGATTATCAAATCAAGAGGGAGTGAACAAGATTTTTAATACTTAGTTTTCTAATACTGTAAATATAGTTTTATATAAATTATTTTAGAGCTTCTAAAATGCCAGTAATCTATCTATGGATAAAATAGATGGTGGTGCTTATTTGGATCCACTATGTAATATTCATATTCATTACTTTTTGCGAGTGCACATACAGAGGACAAATCAAAGGATGATTCTACTTTTCATTCTATATCCATTCTACTAAGTCTCTGAACTCTACTGGAGGAATGAACAATATTCTTCCAAACGATATTCCTTCATTTGGTGTTTTGATGATGATGATGATGGTGGAGAATGCTGTCTAACACATCAGCCAAAAATGTCCCGTGTTCAAGTGGGTCAGTTATGGTGACTGAAGACCGTAGTATATAATTCACATTATATTTTCATCAAATCACCCAGTGACCCCTATGGATGAATCCCACCTCAATGTAGGGGTTGGGTATTTCAGTTTTTTCCTTTTATAGTAATTTGTCCCCCATCTGTAGTATCTGGCATTACACTTTTTCCCTCTGTCTTGAAGCTTGAAGGGGAATCCATACTGTCAGATAAGGATAAACAGCGGGTCCAGGACTTGGCCCATGCCTGGGACCTCCCTTGGCTAACTGAGCAAAACAGGAGATGGCTTTTTGAAAAGCTTTTGATTCATGCTGTGAGTAAAAGTCACAATTGGGATGTTTTGGTTATGAATGCACATTACTAAGTTTTTAAACATTGTGTCTGACAAAATTAAATTGTTGCACTATTTTCTGATTAATTTATGCTCAAGGAAAAAAAAATGGTCATGGTAAAATTCTTTTTCTATGTTACTCTTCAAGCTTTTAGATGAAGAATCTTGTGTTTTATCCTCTCTGTCTTATTAATATTAACAGGTAATAGGACGTGTCACAAGGCAAATTAAGCAGCTGAGACGAGGTCTTAAAGAAACCCCAATGTGGACACTGTTGACCCAAAGACCAGACACAGTGGCTTTGCTTTTTCCTGAAGAGGGAGCAGGAAATTTCAGCCCTGAGGTTAACTGTTTTCAATCTTGTTATTTCTGTTTTCCTACATACATAGACATCATGGCTACCAACCAGTGATATTTGATCAAAAATGATATGCGATTTTAAGTTAGAAAAATTACCAAAATCTTTTTCATGCTATTTTTTTTTCTTTTTTTCAATGTAGGTGCTTCTTCATCGACTCACATGGCCTTGTGAGGATAGTGACGATGATGACGATTGTTCAGTTGACACCAAATGCCGCATATCGGGCTATCTTCGACAGTTCATTGCTAATGGTAGGGGTACTGAGACACTTTGAAGTGCTATTTAAGTAGTTGGTTACCTTATTTGGTTATAGTATTGTAAAAGCTGTATAGCTATTTAAATATTCAGCATGCACTTCACACATTCACCATTGAGCTGGAAACAGCAACATTACATGAATTTATTAAAAAAATCTACCAATTATTTTTTTAAAAAAGCAACTAATTATGTTGCTGATTTCAACTCACGAGACGAGTCCAACCAGTCTCATTGTAAAAGAATATTTTTCTGTAAACTTCTCAAGGGTTTGGCTAAGCTTTTGAGTGTAAGCCATAGTTGGCCATTTATCATGACTAATTCAAAGGTTTTTAATTCCTTTTTAATCTACTCCATAGCAACACCAACTGAACTGACCAACCTGGTAAAATTCTGGACCGGATGGGAGATCCTACCACCAAGTCTCTCTGTAGAAGTGGTCGAGGGCAGATACCCCACAGCCTCCACTTGCTTTGAGACCCTGCGCATCCCAGGGCATTACAAGGATTACACATCTTTTAAATGTGACATCCTGGCCTGTATTTACAGTTGCCATACAGGATTTGGTCTTGTGTGAGACATTTGGCCTGTAGCCTTGTAAGACAAGATTGGATGTTAAAATGCTTGTTAGTTCTGTTAAAAGAACTGTTGGATGTTAAAATGCTTGTTAGTTCTGTTAAAAGAACTGTTGGATGTTAAAATGCTTGTTAGTTCTGTTAAAAGAACTGTTGGATGTTAAAATGCTTGTTAGTTCTGTTAAAAGAACTGTTGGATGTTAAAATGCTTGTTAGTTCTGTTAAAAGAACTGTTGGATGTTAAAATGCTTGTTAGTTCTGTTAAAAGACCTGTTGTAAAAAACTCAGCACTCTAAAAGAAAACGTTGTGCAAGTTAATGTATTAAATATTTTCTCACTGTTACGGTACTTTGCAGTAACCTTTGCCAATAAATGGTCAATTCATAAGGTAAACTTCTGACTGAACTCCTGTGAAGCCCTCATAACCACTGAAAATGTTCTTCCCCCAATTTCCATCTCCGGTTTGGGAAGAAACCTCAATGTTCAAAATAATGCATTGTTTTTTTTTTCCTGGTTCATTATCCTTACACACGGTGCAAGGGGGATGGACAACTAAAGAGAAGGCAATACAAATGAGAAAAGGTTATTAAACAACAGATTTGTCACCTTTCAGGCAAACCTTAATTTTTCTTTGACAATTTAGTATACTAAAACTTCAGACTCAAACAGGTTTTGAGTTAAATAATGAAATGTCTGTCTGGGCTATGTTACACACAAACAGGGGGACTAAAGTGTTACTTAAATATTAACAGAACTTTCGTTCTCTTGACAAAGGAATAACATTACAATTCAGGTTAAAAATTTTTATTGTCTCTTAACTCAAATCATTCTGATCAGTTCAGACAAACTGCTCACAAAATTGAACGGCAGCAATGTAAGTATCGCAGCCATAGGACTGGGATGCAGCTCTCGGGTTAACTGCATCTCTTAAAGCTGTCATTTGTCCATCGGTCAGGGGTGATGCTGTGTCTGGAACAATGATGCTCGACTGGTCATCAAATGGAAGTCCGCTGTTCTCCCACTCAATGTCAAGAATATCCATGCCCTACAAATAGAGCATTTTGAGTTGTATGCAGTAAAAAAGTAGGCACACTTTCAAATGCTATAGAATGTGCTCTTGGCTTCTAATTAAATTTCATAAGTATGTTGACCACGCTGCATTCAAATAACATTTGTATGTACCTCTGTGTTATCTAGTCCTGGAATTGGGTAATGTGTACGACCCAGCTCCCACAGCCGGTTGGGGGTCATGTTGCTTTCTGTCCTCAGCGGATGATTGTCCCAACCATCACGAAAAGTACCTAGGTCATCCTGCAGGCGTGGGAGAAACACGAAGTGACAGCAGAAGAGGTGTGTTTCATTGTCGATGCTGAGGAAGCCCTCTTCTTCCAGGTAGTGGAGAACATCATAGTAGATGCATGTTACAGCTACCCACAGGTCTCTCCACAGCCGCTCAATCCTTGAAAATTTAAATGGGGGGTGGGGGAATTTTTTTATATATATATTTAATCCACAAAAATTAAAACCAGGTCTTTGAGTTTCTTCTTTTTTTGCATTTATGCGTACCCACTATATAGATCTTGTTACATACTATACTGCATGTCATTACACTTTTGCAAATTATAGTGCTACTGCTACATTGCATCAGTGAGGTGGCAGCTTTGATTAGCAATATTCCATTGAACAAACCTTTGGTTGTGAACACTCTTCCCGGATATAAAGCTGCTCTTCCCAGGGCCACGGACTGTAAACATGCTGCGTGCAACGTCAACATTTTCCACTCCCTGATCAGCACGAACCCTAAAATAGACAACACAATTTTGGATGTGTATGTGTAATGTAATTTTATTTACTTATTAATGATCGATATAAAATTATACTTCTTGTACGGTGTCGGACACTGTATTGTACGCAGACGTAGAATAAGTATTCAATTATTATTAAATATATTGATGTAGTTAAAGCATTGCAGTAAAAGTAGTTTGCTCCCGCTGACTGATATATGACATTAGATCATTACATCTCACATGGAAACCACTGGTTTCATTAACAATCTATTTTAAAAAAAAGTAACTAAAGCTGTCAGATAAATGTTGTGGAGTAGAGAGTATAATACTTCCTCTGAGATGTAGTGGAAGTATAAAGTAGCAGTATCACATGGAAATCCTCAACTACTGTAGTACAAGCGTCTCAAATTTGTACTTAAAAGTCCCCCTTGACTCAAACAATAGTGTTTCTTTATATATATACATATATAAAAATGTCCTTACTTTCCGCCACTGCTTGTAGTGTAAAAACTCCCAGTTTAAAATATACATTCACCTGAGAGGAAAACCAAACTTCTCAACAGATTCTAGGAAGAAAGCCAGGGTGGTTGATGCAAGGTTGTTGGAGGCTGCACCAAGATACATTATCTGTAGCACAAATACAAATACACAACCTTGAGACACTCAAGCATTTAATGATTACAGAAATGTGTACTCTTAGTCCAAACAACTGTGCTTACCTTACGGGAAAAACCGTCAATACCACCAAAGACAACGATGTTGTAGCTGAAAGAGAATTTAAGAAAAAAATTCAGCTGCATATAACATACTGCCAGTGTTCTAAACACAGTTTCTAAACGTAATACACCAGGTGTATACCATTTTTAAGGAGCTTAGCTGTGATGGTACATATACAGTAACATGAAAGCAGCAGTATAAAAAATGTGTTATGGAGCATACTGATAACTACCAAATACTTTGCAAACACACTTTGAATGTATGCATTTTGCCAAAAACATTGCTTGATAAGAATTTACCGAATTAATTTATGGTTTGTATCTATGTGCATCAAAGACTGGGGTCCTGGAACTGAGTAGGTCCGTCGAGCGATACATCCTACGTGGACCATGCGGCTTATGACACCAGTGGTGTCAACACGGTGCATGGAGGCTCTGACGCGGTTATACTGCACCCTCAGTCCTCTGGCTTGCAGAAGGGCCTTCACCATCCGATATCCAGAGTGAGGCTGCCTCGACTTAATCTCTCTTACACACTGATCTAACTCTTCATCAGTCATAGTGCTGTATAATCCCTTAACTGAGACTCAGCCATGCGTCTGTATACTGTGCGCCTGGACATCCCCAAAAGTTTAGCTATACATGGAACAGACAGATTAAGTTCCAAAAGTTTGCTAAGGTACTCTGGGGATATGACCATTCTTTGTCGCCCAGCCGGTCCTTGCTCAAACTGCACAACTGCAATGTGTTGCTCCCTTTTGTCTTTTTCCAGATTGATAAGACTGTGTAGCTGTGTCAGTGAGTCTAGAATAGCTGGACAAACAGTTACTTGACTGGATACAGCATTTAATAACACAAGTTCTTGTGTGCAAGTGAACTCTAAGAAGTCCAGGTCAAGAGGCATGCGTCCCAGAATATGCTCCAATTGAGAGCGAAGTCTTTCTAAAAGATGATTAAGCAGGAGTTCCTAGGAGAGAAAAACAAAATCACTGTGTGAGCACATTTTATGGAAAATTCAAACTAAGCATGGATTTGTTAACATTTTTATGTTCTCTTTTTATTGTCTCAAGTAAGTTAACATCTCATGAGTATCGGAGTGAGTTCAGAGCTGAGATTATTTATTTTCATATGAAAAATGCTCATCTGTAAATGTATTCTGTAATTCTGTAAATAAAATACTGACTTTTACGAACACAAAAGGTAAATAAAGAGTACACTCACCGAAGCGTTATTATTCGTGTTTTGGGCCATCCTGAGCTCTGACCGGGGCGCACCTTTGCACCTAGCAAACTTTTAAGGAACGCCACTTTATTAAAAGTTCCCTGTGTAGATATTGTTCAACAAATTCTGTTAATAAATAAATCTGTAATCTGTAATTCTGTAAATAAAATACTGACTTTTACGAACACAAAAGCTAAATAAAGAGTACACTCACCGAAGCGTTATTATTCTGCGTTTTGGGCCATCCTGAGCTCTGACCGGGGCGCACCTTTGCACCGGAGCGTCACATGACCAATGGAGCTTAACTTGATTGGCTGAACGTTGGATGATTTGATACAGGGATCGATTACTTCTCCCTTGGTTACCCCGGATGTCCGCGCTGAATATTTTTACACTGAATTTTTGGAGACATTGAATTTTTTTACATTGAATTTTCTGAGATGTCGAATTTTTTTACACTGAATTTTTTAAGACATTGAATTTTTTTACACTGAATTTTTTGAGACATTGAAAAAAATGTCTTAGGAAAAAAAAATTCAGTGCTAGAAATTCGATGGCTTTTAAAATTCAAAGTCTGATTTAGACGCAAAAAAAAATTCAGTGTTAAAAATTGGATGTAAAAAAATTCAGTGCTACAAATTCGAATTCAAAATCCGATGGCACAGATAAACTTCCATATTCATGCGCAGTGAATAACTCGGCACTCTAAAGCACCCGAGAGCGTTTTTTTCGATGCCAACCTAACCAGAGTGACGGGAGCGGCACAATTCAGAAAAAGCGCTCAGCTCGCCGAGAAAATGCGATTTAAGCAATAAATTTAAAAATGCTTATAAAACATAAACCAAACGTTGGAGGTGGTCATTTCTTCATGCGCAGTGATAAACTCGGCACTCTAAAGCACCCGAGAGCGTTTTTTTCGATGCCAACCTAACCAGAGTGACGGGAGCGGCACAATTCAGAAAAAGTGCTCAGCTCGCCGAGAAAATGCGATTTAAGCAATAAAATTAAAAATGCTTATAAAACATAAACCAAACGTTGGAGGTGGTCATTTCTTCATGCGCAGTGATAAACTCGGCACTCTAAAGCACCCGAGAGCGTTTTTTTCGATGCCAACCTAACCAGAGTGACGGGAGCGGCACAATTCAGAAAAAGCGCTCAGCTCGCCGAGAAAATGCGATTTAAGCAATAAAATTAAAAATGCTTATAAAACATAAACCAAACGTTGGAGGTGGTCATTTCTTCATGCGCAGTGATAAACTCGGCACTCTAAAGCACCCGAGAGCGTTTTTTTCGATGCCAACCTAACCAGAGTGACGGGAGCGGCACAATTCAGAAAAAGTGCTCAGCTCGCCGAGAAAATGCGATTCAAGCAATAAAATTAAAAATGCTTATTAAACATAAACCAAACGTTGGAGGTGGTCATTTCTTCATGCGCAGTGAATAACTCGGCACTCTAAAGCACCCGAGAGCGTTTTTTTCGATGCCAACCTAACCAGAGTGACGGGAGCGGCACAATTCAGAAAAAGTGCTCAGCTCGCCGAGAAAATGCGATTTAAGCAATAAAATTAAAAATGCTTATTAAACATAAACCAAACGTTGGAGGTGGTCATTTCTTAATGCGCAGTAATAAACTCGGCACTCTAAAGCACCCGAGAGCGTTTTTTTCGATGCCAACCTAACCAGAGTGACGGGAGCGGCACAATTCAGAAAAAGCGCTCAGCTCGCCGAGAAAATGCGATTTAAGCAATAAAATTAAAAATTCTTATAAAACATAAACCAAACGTTGGAGGTGGTCATTTCTTCGTGCGCAGTGAATAACTCGGCACTCTAAAGCACCCGAGAGCGTTTTTTTCGATGCCAACCTAACCAGAGTGACGGGAGCGGCACAATTCAGAAAAAGCGCTCAGCTCGCCGAGAAAATGCGATTTAAGCAATAAAATTAAAAATGCTTATTAAACATAAACCAAACGTTGGAGGTGGTCATTTCTTCATGCGCAGTGATAAACTCGGCACTCTAAAGCACCCGAGAGCGTTTTTTTCGATGTCAACCTAACCAGAGTGACGGGAAGCGGCACAATTCAGAAAAAGTGCTCAGCTCGCCGAGAAAATGCGATTTAAGCAATAAAACTAAAAATGCTTATAAAACATAAACCAAACGTTGGAGGTGGTCATTTCTTCATGCGCAGTGAATAACTCGGCACTCTAAAGCACCCGAGAGCGTTTTTTTCGATGCCAACCTAACCAGAGTGACGGGAGCGGCACAATTCAGAAAAAGCGCTCAGCTCGCCGAGAAAATGCGATTTAAGCAATAAATTTAAAAATGCTTATAAAACATAAACCAAACGTTGGAGGTGGTCATTTCTTCATGCGCAGTGATAAACTCGGCACTCTAAAGCACCCGAGAGCGTTTTTTTCGATGCCAACCTAACCAGAGTGACGGGAGCGGCACAATTCAGAAAAAGTCAGCTCGCCGAGAAAATGCGATTTAAGCAATAAAATTAAAAATGCTTATTAAACATAAACCAAACGTTGGAGGTGGTCATTTCTTCATGCGCAGTGAATAACTCGGCACTCTAAAGCACCCGATAGCGTTTTTTTCGATGCCAACCTAACCAGAGTGACGGGAGCGGCACAATTCAGAAAAAGTGCTCAGCTCGCCGAGAAAATGCGATTTAAGCAATAAAATTAAAAATGCTTATAAAACATAAACCAAACGTTGGAGGTGGTCATTTCTTAATGCGCAGTAATAAACTCGGCACTCTAAAGCACCCGAGAGCGTTTTTTTCGATGCCAACCTAACCAGAGTGACGGGAGCGGCACAATTCAGAAAAAGTGCTCAGCTCGCCGAGAAAATGCGATTTAAGCAATAAAATTAAAAATACTTATAAAACATAAACCAAACGTTGGAGGTGGTCATTTCTTCATGCGCAGTGAATAACTCGGCACTCTAAAGCACCCGAGAGCGTTTTTTTCGATGCCAACCTAACCAGAGTGACGGGAGCGGCACAATTCAGAAAAAGTGCTCAGCTCGCCGAGAAAATGCGATTTAAGCAATAAAATTAAAAATGCTTATAAAACATAAACCAAACGTTGGAAGTGGTCATTTCTTCATGCGTAGTGATAAACTCGGCACTCTAAAGCACCCGAGAGCGTTTTTTTCGATGCCAACCTAACCAGAGTTACGGGAGCGGCACAATTCAGAAAAAGCGCTCAGCTCGCCGAGAAAATGCGATTTAAGCAATAAAATTAAAAATGCTTATAAAACATAAACCAAACGTTGGAGGTGGTCATTTCTTCATGCGCAGTGATAAACCCGGCACTCTAAAGCACCCGAGAGCGTTTTTTTCGATGCCAACCTAACCAGAGTGACGGGAGCGGCACAATTCAGAAAAAGCGCTCAGCTCGCCGAGAAAATGTGATTTAAGCAATAAAATTAAAAATGCTTATTAAACATAAACCAAACGTTGGAGGTGGTCATTTCTTCATGCGCAGTGAATAACTCGGCACTCTAAAGCACCCGAGAGCGTTTTTTTCGATGCCAACCTAACCAGAGTGACGGGAGCGGCACAATTCAGAAAAAGTGCTCAGCTCGCCGAGAAAATGCGATTTAAGCAATAAAATTAAAAATGCTTATAAAACATAAACCAAACGTTGGAGGTGGTCATTTCTTCATGCGCAGTGAATAACTCGGCACTCTAAAGCACCCGAGAGCGTTTTTTTCGATGCCAACCTAACCAGAGTTACGGGAGCGGCCCAATTCAGAAAAAGTGCTCAGCTCGCCGAGAAAATGCGATTTAAGCAATAAAATTAAAAATGCTTATTAAACATAAACCAAACGTTGGAGGTGGTCATTTCTTCATGCGCAGTGAATAACTCGGCACTCTAAAACACCCGAGAGCGTTTTTTTCGATGCCAACCTAACCAGAGTGACGGGAGCGGCACAATTCAGAAAAAGCGCTCAGCTCGCCGAGAAAATGCGATTTAAGCAATAAAATTAAAAATGCTTATTAAACATAAACCAAACGTTGGAGGTGGTCATTTCTTCATGCGCAGTGAATAACTCGGCACTCTAAAGCACCCGAGAGCGTTTTTTTCGATGCCAACCTAACCAGAGTGACGGGAGCGGCACAATTCAGAAAAAGCGCTCAGCTCGCCGAGAAAATGCGATTTAAGCAATAAAATTAAAAATGCTTATAAAACATAAACCAAACGTTGGAGGTGGTCATTTCTTCATGCGCAGTGATAAACTCGGCACTCTAAAGCACCCGAGAGCGTTTTTTTCGATGCCAACCTAACCAGAGTGACGGGAGCGGCACAATTCAGAAAAAGTGCTCAGCTCGCCGAGAAAATGCGATTTAAGCAATAAAATTAAAAATGCTTATAAAACATAAACCAAACGTTGGAGGTGGTCATTTCTTCATGCGCAGTGAATAACTCGGCACTCTAAAGCACCCGAGAGCGTTTTTTTCGATGCCAACCTAACCAGAGTGACGGGAGCGGCACAATTCAGAAAAAGTGCTCAGCTCGCCGAGAAAATGCGATTTAAGCAATAAAATTAAAAATGCTTATAAAACATAAACCAAACGTTGGAGGTGGTCATTTCTTCATGCGCAGTGATAAACTCGGCACTCTAAAGCACCCGAGAGCGTTTTTTTCGATGCCAACCTAACCAGAGTGACGGGAGCGGCCCAATTCAGAAAAAGCGCTCAGCTCGCCGAGAAAATGCGATTTACGCAATAAAATTAAAAATGCTTATAAAACATAAACCAAACGTTGGAGGTGGTCATTTCTTCATGCGCAGTGAATAACTCGGCACTCTAAAACACCCGAGAGCGTTTTTTTCGATGCCAACCTAACCAGAGTGACGGGAGCGGCACAATTCAGAAAAAGTGCTCAGCTCGCCGAGAAAATGCGATTTAAGCAATAAAATTAAAAATGCTTATTAAACATAAACCAAACGTTGGAGGTGGTCATTTCTTCATGCGCAGTAATAAACTCGGCACTCTAAAGCACCCGAGAGCGTTTTTTTCGATGCCAACCTAACCAGAGTGACGGGAGCGGCACAATTCAGAAAAAGTGCTCAGCTCGCCGAGAAAATGCGATTTAAGCAATAAAATTAAAAATGCTTATTAAACATAAACCAAACGTTGGAGGTGGTCATTTCTTCATGCGCAGTGAATAACTCGGCACTCTAAAGCATCCGAGAGCGTTTTTTTCGATGCCAACCTAACCAGAGTGACGGGAGCGGCACAATTCAGAAAAAGCGCTCAGCTCGCCGAGAAAATGCGATTTAAGCAATAAAATTAAAAATGCTTATAAAACATAAACCAAACGTTGGAGGTGGTCATTTCTTAATGCGCAGTAATAAACTCGGCACTCTAAAGCACCCGAGAGCGTTTTTTTCGATGCCAACCTAACCAGAGTGACGGGAGCGGCACAATTCAGAAAAAGTGCTCAGCTCGCCGAGAAAATGCGATTTAAGCAATAAAATTAAAAATGCTTATTAAACATAAACCAAACGTTGGAGGTGGTCATTTCTTCATGCGCAGTGAATAACTCGGCACTCTAAAGCACCCGAGAGCGTTTTTTTCGATGCCAACCTAACCAGAGTGACGGGAGCGGCACAATTCAGAAAAAGTGCTCAGCTCGCCGAGAAAATGCGATTTAAGCAATAAAATTAAAAATGCTTATTAAACATAAACCAAACGTTGGAGGTGGTCATTTCTTCATGCGCAGTGAATAACTCGGCACTCTAAAGCACCCGAGAGCGTTTTTTTTTATGCCAACCTAACCAGAGTGACGGAGCGGCACAATTCAGAAAAAGCGCTCAGCTCGCCGAGAAAATGCGATTTAAGCAATAAAATTAAAAATGCTTATAAAACATAAACCAAACGTTGGAGGTGGTCATTTCTTCATGCGCAGTGATAAACTCGGCACTCTAAAGCACCCGAGAGCGTTTTTTTCGATGCCAACCTAACCAGAGTGACGGGAGCGGCACAATTCAGAAAAAACGCTCAGCTCGCCGAGAAAATGCGATTTAAGCAATAAAATTAAAAATGCTTATAAAACATAAACCAAACGTTGGAGGTGGTCATTTCTTCATGCGCAGGGATAAACTCGGAACTCTAAAGCACCCGAGAGCGTTTTTTTCGATGCCAACCTAACCAGAGTGACGGGAGCGGCACAATTCAGAAAAAGTGCTCAGCTCGCCGAGAAAATGCGATTTAAGCAATAAAATTAAAAATGCTTATAAAACATAAACCAAACGTTGGAGGTGGTCATTTCTTAATGCGCAGTAATAAACTCGGCACTCTAAAGCACCCGTGAGCGTTTTTTTCGATGCCAACCTAACCAGAGTGACGGGAGCGGCACAATTCAGAAAAAGTGCTCAGCTCGCCGAGAAAATGCGATTTAAGCAATAAAATTAAAAATGCTTATAAAACATAAACCAAACGTTGGAGGTGGTCATTTCTTCATGCGCAGTGATAAAGTCGGAACTCTAAAGCACCCGAGAGCGTTTTTTTCGATGCCAACCTAACCAGAGTGACGGGAGCGGCACAATTCAGAAAAAGTGCTCAGCTCGCCGAGAAAATGCGATTTAAGCAATAAAATTAAAAATGCTTATTAAACATAAACCAAACGTTGGAGGTGGTCATTTCTTCATGCGCAGTGATAAACTCGGCACTCTAAAGCACCCGAGAGCGTTTTTTTCGATGCCAACCTAACCAGAGTGACGGGAGCGGCACAATTCAGAAAAAGTGCTCAGCTCGCCGAGAAAATGCGATTTAAGCAATAAAACAAAAAATGCTTATAAAACATAAACCAAACGTTGGAGGTGGTCATTTCTTCATGCGCAGTGAATAACTCGGCACTCTAAAGCACCCGAGAGCGTTTTTTTCGATGCCAACCTAACCAGAGTGACGGGAGCGGCACAATTCAGAAAAAGCTCTCAGCTCGCCGAGAAAATGCGATTTAAGCAATAAATTTAAAAATGCTTATAAAACATAAACCAAACGTTGGAGGTGGTCATTTCTTCATGCGCAGTGATAAACTCGGCACTCTAAAGCACCCGAGAGCGTTTTTTTCGATGCCAACCTAACCAGAGTGACGGGAGCGGCACAATTCAGAAAAAGCGCTCAGCTCGCCGAGAAAATGCGATTCAAGCAATAAAATTAAAAATGCTTATTAAACATAAACCAAACGTTGGAGGTGGTCATTTCTTCATGCGCAGTGAATAACTCGGCACTCTAAAGCACCCGAGAGCGTTTTTTTCGATGCCAACCTAACCAGAGTGACGGGAGCGGCACAATTCAGAAAAAGTGCTCAGCTCGCCGAGAAAATGCGATTTAAGCAATAAAATTAAAAATGCTTATAAAACATAAACCAAACGTTGGAAGTGGTCATTTCTTCATGCGCAGTGATAAACTCGGCACTCTAAAGCACCCGAGAGCGTTTTTTTCGATGCCAACCTAACCAGAGTGACGGGAGCGGCACAATTCAGAAAAAGCGCTCAGCTCGCCGAGAAAATGCGATTTAAGCAATAAAATTAAAAATGCTTATAAAACATAAACCAAACGTTGGAAGTGGTCATTTCTTCATGCGCAGTGATAAACTCGGCACTCTAAAGCACCCGAGAGCGTTTTTTTCGATGCCAACCTAACCAGAGTTACGGGAGCGGCACAATTCAGAAAAAGCGCTCAGCTCGCCGAGAAAATGCGATTTAAGCAATAAAATTAAAAATGCTTATAAAACATAAACCAAACGTTGGAGGTGGTCATTTCTTCATGCGCAGTGATAAACTCGGCACTCTAAAGCACCCGAGAGCGTTTTTTTCGATGCCAACCTAACCAGAGTGACGGGAGCGGCACAATTCAGAAAAAGTGCTCAGCTCGCCGAGAAAATGGGATTTAAGCAATAAAATTAAAAATGCTTATAAAACATAAACCAAACGTTGGAGGTGGTCATTTCTCCATGCGCAGTGAATAACTCGGCACTCTAAATCACCCGAGAGCGTTTTTTTCGATGCCAACCTAACCAGAGTGACGGGAGCGGCACAATTCAGAAAAAGTGCTCAGCTCGCCGAGAAAATGCGATTTAAGCAATAAAATTAAAAATGCTTATAAAACATAAACCAAACGTTGGAGGTGGTCATTTCTTAATGCGCAGTAATAAACTCGGCACTCTAAAGCACCCGAGAGCGTTTTTTTCGATGCCAACCTAACCAGAGTGACGGGAGCGGCACAATTCAGAAAAAGTGCTCAGCTCGCCGAGAAAATGCGATTTAAGCAATAAAATTAAAAATGCTTATAAAACATAAACCAAACGTTGGAGGTGGTCATTTCTTAACGCGCAGTAATAAACTCGGCACTCTAAAGCACCCGAGAGCGTTTTTTTCGATGCCAACCTAACCAGAGTGACGGGAGCGGCACAATTCAGAAAAAGTGCTCAGCTCGCCGAGAAAATGCGATTTAAGCAATAAAATTAAAAATGCTTATTAAACATAAACCAAACGTTGGAGGTGGTCATTTCTTCATGCGCAGTGAATAACTCGGCACTCTAAAGCACCCGATAGCGTTTTTTTCGATGCCAACCTAACCAGAGTGACGGGAGCGGCACAATTCAGAAAAAGTGCTCAGCTCGCCGAGAAAATGCGATTTAAGCAATAAAATTAAAAATGCTTATAAAACATAAACCAAACGTTGGAGGTGGTCATTTCTTAATGCGCAGTAATAAACTCGGCACTCTAAAGCACCCGAGAGCGTTTTTTTCGATGCCAACCTAACCAGAGTGACGGGAGCGGCACAATTCAGAAAAAGTGCTCAGCTCGCCGAGAAAATGCGATTTAAGCAATAAAATTAAAAATGCTTATAAAACATAAACCAAACGTTGGAGGTGGTCATTTCTTAATGCGCAGTAATAAACTCGGCACTCTAAAGCACCCGAGAGCGTTTTTTTCGATGCCAACCTAACCAGAGTGACGGGAGCGGCACAATTCAGAAAAAGCGCTCAGCTCGCCGAGAAAATGCGATTTAAGCAATAAAATTAAAAATGCTTATAAAACATAAACCAAACGTTGGAGGTGGTCATTTCTTCGTGCGCAGTACTCGGCACTCTAAAGCACCCGAGAGCGTTTTTTTCGATGCCAACCTAACCAGAGTGACGGGAGCGGCACAATTCAGAAAAAGCGCTCAGCTCGCCGAGAAAATGCGATTTAAGCAATAAAATTAAAAATGCTTATTAAACATAAACCAAACGTTGGAGGTGGTCATTTCTTCATGCGCAGTGAATAACTCGGCACTCTAAAGCACCCGAGAGCGTTTTTTTCGATGCCAACCTAACCAGAGTTACGGGAGCGGCCCAATTCAGAAAAAGTGCTCAGCTCGCCGAGAAAATGCGATTTAAGCAATAAAATTAAAAATGCTTATTAAACATAAACCAAACGTTGGAGGTGGTCATTTCTTCATGCGCAGTGAATAACTCGGCACTCTAAAACACCCGAGAGCGTTTTTTTCGATGCCAACCTAACCAGAGTGACGGGAGCGGCACAATTCAGAAAAAGTGCTCAGCTCGCCGAGAAAATGCGATTTAAGCAATAAAATTAAAAATGCTTATAAAACATAAACCAAACGTTGGAGGTGGTCATTTCTTAATGCGCAGTAATAAACTCGGCACTCTAAAGCACCCGTGAGCGTTTTTTTCGATGCCAACCTAACCAGAGTGACGGGAGCGGCACAATTCAGAAAAAGTGCTCAGCTCGCCGAGAAAATGCGATTTAAGCAATAAAATTAAAAATGCTTATAAAACATAAACCAAACGTTGGAGGTGGTCATTTCTTAATGCGCAGTAATAAACTCAGCACTCTAAAGCACCCGAGAGCGTTTTTTTCGATGCCAACCTAACCAGAGTGACGGGAGCGGCACAATTCAGAAAAAGTGCTCAGTTCGCCGAGAAAATGCGATTTAAGCAATAAAATTAAAAATGCTTATAAAACATAAACCAAACGTTGGAGGTGGTCATTTCTTCATGCGCAGTGAATAACTCGGCACTCTAAAGCACCCGAGAGCGTTTTTTTCGATGCCAACCTAACCAGAGTGACGGGAGCGGCACAATTCAGAAAAAGTGCTCAGCTCGCCGAGAAAATGCGATTTAAGCAATAAAATTAAAAATGCTTATAAAACATAAACCAAACGTTGGAGGTGGTCATTTCTTAATGCGCAACCAGAGTGACGGGAGCGGCACAATTCAGAAAAAGCGCTCAGCTCGCCGAGAAAATGCGATTTAAGCAATAAAATTAAAAATGCTTATTAAACATAAACCAAAAATTGGAGGTGGTCATTTCTTCATGCGCAGTGAATAACTCGGCACTCTAAAGCACCCGAGAGCGTTTTTTTCGATGCCAACCTAACCAGAGTGACGGGAGCGGCACAATTCAGAAAAAGCGCTCAGCTCGCCGAGAAAATGCGATTTAAGCAATAAAATAAAAAATGCTTATAAAACATAAACCAAACGTTGGAGGTGGTCATTTCTTCATGCGCAGTGATAAACTCGGCACTCTAAAGCACCCGAGAGCGTTTTTTTCGATGCCAACCTAACCAGAGTGACGGGAGCGGCACAATTCAGAAAAAGTGCTCAGCTCGCCGAGAAAATGCAATTTAAGCAATAAAATTAAAAATGCTTATAAAACATAAACCAAACGTTGGAGGTGGTCATTTCTTAATGCGCAGTGAATAACTCGGCACTCTAAAGCACCCGAGAGCGTTTTTTTCGATGCCAACCTAACCAGAGTGACGGGATTGGCACAATTCAGAAAAAGTGCTCAGCTCGCCGAGAAAATGCGATTTAAGCAATAAAATTAAAAATGCTTATAAAACATAAACCAAACGTTGGAGGTGGTCATTTCTTCATGCGCAGTAATAAACTCGGCACTATAAAGCACCCGAGAGCGTTTTTTTCGATGCCAACCTAACCAGAGTGACGGGAGCGGCACAATTCAGAAAAAGTGCTCAGCTCGCCGAGAAAATGCGATTCAAGCAATAAAATTAAAAATGCTTATTAAACATAAACCAAACGTTGGAGGTGGTCATTTCTTCATGCGCAGTGAATAACTCGGCACTCTAAAGCACCCGATAGCGTTTTTTTCGATGCCAACCTAACCAGAGTGACGGGAGCGGCACAATTCAGAAAAAGTGCTCAGCTCGCCGAGAAAATGCGATTTAAGCAATACAATTAAAAATGCTTATAAAACATAAACCAAACGTTGGAGGTGGTCATTTCTTAATGCGCAGTAATAAACTCGGCACTCTAAAGCACCCGAGAGCGTTTTTTTCGATGCCAACCTAACCAGAGTGACGGGAGCGGCACAATTCAGAAAAAGTGCTCAGCTCGCCGAGAAAATGCGATTTAAGCAATAAAATTAAAAATGCTTATAAAACATAAACCAAACGTTGGAGGTGGTCATTTCTTAATGCGCAGTAATAAACTCGGCACTCTAAAGCACCCGAGAGCGTTTTTTTCGATGCCAACCTAACCAGAGTGACGGGAGCGGGACAATTCAGAAAAAGCGCTCAGCTCGCCGAGAAAATGCGATTTAAGCAATAAAATTTAAAATGCTTATAAAACATAAACCAAACGTTGGAGGTGGTCATTTCTTCGTGCGCAGTGAATAACTCGGCACTCTAAAGCACCCGAGAGCGTTTTTTTCGATGCCAACCTAACCAGAGTGACGGGAGCGGCACAATTCAGAAAAAGTGCTCAGCTCGCCGAGAAAATGCGATTTAAGCAATAAAATTAAAAATGCTTATAAAACATAAACCAAACGTTGGAGGTGGTCATTTCTTAATGCGCAGTAATAAACTCGGCACTCTAAAGCACCCGAGAGCGTTTTTTTCGATGCCAACCTAACCAGAGTGACGGGAGCGGCACAATTCAGAAAAAGTGCTCAGCTCGCCGAGAAAATGCGATTTAAGCAATAAAATTAAAAATGCTTATTAAACATAAACCAAACGTTGGAGGTGGTCATTTCTTCATGCGCAGTGAATAACTCGGCACTCTAAAGCACCCGAGAGCGTTTTTTTCGATGCCAACCTAACCAGAGTGACGGGAGCGGCACAATTCAGAAAAAGCGCTCAGCTCGCCGAGAAAATGCGATTTAAGCAATAAAATTAAAAATGCTTATAAAACATAAACCAAACGTTGGAGGTGGTCATTTCTTAATGCGCAGTAATAAACTCGGCACTCTAAAGCACCCGAGAGCGTTTTTTTCGATGCCAACCTAACCAGAGTGACGGGAGCGGCACAATTCAGAAAAAGTGCTCAGCTCGCCGAGAAAATGCGATTTAAGCAATAAAATTAAAAATGCTTATTAAACATAAACCAAACGTTGGAGGTGGTCATTTCTTCATGCGCAGTGAATAACTCGGCACTCTAAAGCACCCGAGAGCGTTTTTTTCGATGCCAACCTAACCAGAGTGACGGGAGCGGCACAATTCAGAAAAAGCGCTCAGCTCGCCGAGAAAATGCGATTTAAGCAATAAAATTAAAAATGCTTATTAAACATAAACCAAACGTTGGAGGTGGTCATTTCTTCATGCGCAGTGAATAACTCGGCACTCTAAAGCACCCGAGAGCGTTTTTTTCGATGCCAACCTAACCAGAGTGACGGAGCGGCACAATTCAGAAAAAGCGCTCAGCTCGCCGAGAAAATGCGATTTAAGCAATAAAATTAAAAATGCTTATAAAACATAAACCAAACGTTGGAGGTGGTCATTTCTTCATGCGCAGTGATAAACTCGGCACTCTAAAGCACCCGAGAGCGTTTTTTTCGATGCCAACCTAACCAGAGTGACGGGAGCGGCACAATTCAGAAAAAACGCTCAGCTCGCCGAGAAAATGCGATTTAAGCAATAAAATTAAAAATGCTTATAAAACATAAACCAAACGTTGGAGGTGGTCATTTCTTCATGCGCAGTGATAAACTCGGAACTCTAAAGCACCCGAGAGCGTTTTTTTCGATGCCAACCTAACCAGAGTGACGGGAGCGGCACAATTCAGAAAAAGTGCTCAGCTCGCCGAGAAAATGCGATTTAAGCAATAAAATTAAAAATGCTTATAAAACATAAACCAAACGTTGGAGGTGGTCATTTCTTAATGCGCAGTAATAAACTCGGCACTCTAAAGCACCCGTGAGCGTTTTTTTCGATGCCAACCTAACCAGAGTGACGGGAGCGGCACAATTCAGAAAAAGCTCTCAGCTCGCCGAGAAAATGCGATTTAAGCAATAAAATTAAAAATGCTTATAAAACATAAACCAAACGTTGGAGGTGGTCATTTCTTCATGCGCAGTGATAAAGTCGGAACTCTAAAGCACCCGAGAGCGTTTTTTTCGATGCCAACCTAACCAGAGTGACGGGAGCGGCACAATTCAGAAAAAGTGCTCAGCTCGCCGAGAAAATGCGATTTAAGCAATAAAATTAAAAATGCTTATTAAACATAAACCAAACGTTGGAGGTGGTCATTTCTTCATGCGCAGTGATAAACTCGGCACTCTAAAGCACCCGAGAGCGTTTTTTTCGATGCCAACCTAACCAGAGTGACGGGAGCGGCACAATTCAGAAAAAGTGCTCAGCTCGCCGAGAAAATGCGATTTAAGCAATAAAACTAAAAATGCTTATAAAACATAAACCAAACGTTGGAGGTGGTCATTTCTTAATGCGCAGTGATAAACTCGGCACTCTAAAGCACCCGAGAGCGTTTTTTTTCGATGCCAACCTAACCAGAGTGACGGGAGCGGCACAATTCAGAAAAAGTGCTCAGCTCGCCGAGAAAATGCGATTTAAGCAATAAAATTAAAAATGCTTATAAAACATAAACCAAACGTTGGAGGTGGTCATTTCTTAATGCGCAGTAATAAACTCGGCACTCTAGAGCACCCGAGAGCGTTTTTTTCGATGCCAACCTAACCAGAGTGACGGGAGCGGCACAATTCTGAAAAAGTGCTCAGCTCGCCGAGAAAATGCGATTTAAGCAATAAAATTAAAAATGCTTATAAAACATAAACCAAACGTTGGAAGTGGTCATTTCTTCATGCGCAGTGATAAACTCGGCACTCTAAAGCACCCGAGAGCGTTTTTTTCGATGCCAACCTAACCAGAGTTACGGGAGCGGCACAATTCAGAAAAAGCGCTCAGCTCGCCGAGAAAATGCGATTTAAGCAATAAAATTAAAAATGCTTATAAAACATAAACCAAACGTTGGAGGTGGTCATTTCTTCATGCGCAGTGATAAACTCGGCACTCTAAAGCACCCGAGAGCGTTTTTTTCGATGCCAACCTAACCAGAGTGACGGGAGCGGCACAATTCAGAAAAAGTGCTCAGCTCGCCGAGAAAATGCGATTTAAGCAATAAAATTAAAAATGCTTATAAAACATAAACCAAACGTTGGAGGTGGTCATTTCTCCATGCGCAGTGAATAACTCGGCACTCTAAATCACCCGAGAGCGTTTTTTTCGATGCCAACCTAACCAGAGTGACGGGAGCGGCACAATTCAGAAAAAGTGCTCAGCTCGCCGAGAAAATGCGATTTAAGCAATAAAATTAAAAATGCTTATAAAACATAAACCAAACGTTGGAGGTGGTCATTTCTTAATGCGCAGTAATAAACTCGGCACTCTAAAGCACCCGAGAGCGTTTTTTTCGATGCCAACCTAACCAGAGTGACGGGAGCGGCACAATTCAGAAAAAGTGCTCAGCTCGCCGAGAAAATGCGATTTAAGCAATAAAATTAAAAATGCTTATAAAACATAAACCAAACGTTGGAGGTGGTCATTTCTTAACGCGCAGTAATAAACTCGGCACTCTAAAGCACCCGAGAGCGTTTTTTTCGATGCCAACCTAACCAGAGTGACGGGAGCGGCACAATTCAGAAAAAGTGCTCAGCTCGCCGAGAAAATGCGATTTAAGCAATAAAATTAAAAATGCTTATTAAACATAAACCAAACGTTGGAGGTGGTCATTTCTTCATGCGCAGTGAATAACTCGGCACTCTAAAGCACCCGATAGCGTTTTTTTCGATGCCAACCTAACCAGAGTGACGGGAGCGGCACAATTCAGAAAAAGTGCTCAGCTCGCCGAGAAAATGCGATTTAAGCAATAAAATTAAAAATGCTTATAAAACATAAACCAAACGTTGGAGGTGGTCATTTCTTAATGCGCAGTAATAAACTCGGCACTCTAAAGCACCCGAGAGCGTTTTTTTCGATGCCAACCTAACCAGAGTGACGGGAGCGGCACAATTCAGAAAAAGTGCTCAGCTCGCCGAGAAAATGCGATTTAAGCAATAAAATTAAAAATGCTTATAAAACATAAACCAAACGTTGGAGGTGGTCATTTCTTAATGCGCAGTAATAAACTCGGCACTCTAAAGCACCCGAGAGCGTTTTTTTCGATGCCAACCTAACCAGAGTGACGGGAGCGGCACAATTCAGAAAAAGCGCTCAGCTCGCCGAGAAAATGCGATTTAAGCAATAAAATTAAAAATGCTTATAAAACATAAACCAAACGTTGGAGGTGGTCATTTCTTCGTGCGCAGTACTCGGCACTCTAAAGCACCCGAGAGCGTTTTTTTCGATGCCAACCTAACCAGAGTGACGGGAGCGGCACAATTCAGAAAAAGCGCTCAGCTCGCCGAGAAAATGCGATTTAAGCAATAAAATTAAAAATGCTTATTAAACATAAACCAAACGTTGGAGGTGGTCATTTCTTCATGCGCAGTGAATAACTCGGCACTCTAAAGCACCCGAGAGCGTTTTTTTCGATGCCAACCTAACCAGAGTTACGGGAGCGGCCCAATTCAGAAAAAGTGCTCAGCTCGCCGAGAAAATGCGATTTAAGCAATAAAATTAAAAATGCTTATTAAACATAAACCAAACGTTGGAGGTGGTCATTTCTTCATGCGCAGTGAATAACTCGGCACTCTAAAACACCCGAGAGCGTTTTTTTCGATGCCAACCTAACCAGAGTGACGGGAGCGGCACAATTCAGAAAAAGTGCTCAGCTCGCCGAGAAAATGCGATTTAAGCAATAAAATTAAAAATGCTTATAAAACATAAACCAAACGTTGGAGGTGGTCATTTCTTAATGCGCAGTAATAAACTCGGCACTCTAAAGCACCCGTGAGCGTTTTTTTCGATGCCAACCTAACCAGAGTGACGGGAGCGGCACAATTCAGAAAAAGTGCTCAGCTCGCCGAGAAAATGCGATTTAAGCAATAAAATTAAAAATGCTTATAAAACATAAACCAAACGTTGGAGGTGGTCATTTCTTAATGCGCAGTAATAAACTCGGCACTCTAAAGCACCCGAGAGCGTTTTTTTCGATGCCAACCTAACCAGAGTGACGGGAGCGGCACAATTCAGAAAAAGTGCTCAGTTCGCCGAGAAAATGCGATTTAAGCAATAAAATTAAAAATGCTTATAAAACATAAACCAAACGTTGGAGGTGGTCATTTCTTCATGCGCAGTGAATAACTCGGCACTCTAAAGCACCCGAGAGCGTTTTTTTCGATGCCAACCTAACCAGAGTGACGGGAGCGGCACAATTCAGAAAAAGTGCTCAGCTCGCCGAGAAAATGCGATTTAAGCAATAAAATTAAAAATGCTTATAAAACATAAACCAAACGTTGGAGGTGGTCATTTCTTAATGCGCAGTGAATAACTCGGCACTCTAAAGCACCCGAGAGCGTTTTTTTCGATGCCAACCTAACCAGAGTGACGGGAGCGGCACAATTCAGAAAAAGTGCTCAGCTCGCCGAGAAAATGCGATTTAAGCAATAAAATTAAAAATGCTTATAAAACATAAACCAAACGTTGGAGGTGGTCATTTCTTAATGCGCAGTAATAAACTCGGCACTCTAAAGCACCCGAGAGCGTTTTTTTCGATGCCAACCTAACCAGAGTGACGGGAGCGGCACAATTCAGAAAAAGTGCTCAGCTCGCCGAGAAAATGCGATTTAAGCAATAAAACTAAAAATGCTTATAAAACATAAACCAAACGTTGGAGGTGGTCATTTCTTCATGCGCAGTGAATAACTCGGCACTCTAAAGCACCCGAGAGCGTTTTTTTCGATGCCAACCTAACCAGAGTGACGGGAGCGGCACAATTCAGAAAAAGCGCTCAGCTCGCCGAGAAAATGCGATTTAAGCAATAAATTTAAAAATGCTTATAAAACATAAACCAAACGTTGGAGGTGGTCATTTCTTCGTGCGCAGTGAATAACTCGGCACTCTAAAGCACCCGAGAGCCTTTTTTTCGATGCCAACCTAACCAGAGTGACGGGATTGGCACAATTCAGAAAAAGTGCTCAGCTCGCCGAGAAAATGCGATTTAAGCAATAAAATTAAAAATGCTTATAAAACATAAACCAAACGTTGGAGGTGGTCATTTCTTCATGCGCAGTAATAAACTCGGCACTATAAAGCACCCGAGAGCGTTTTTTTCGATGCCAACCTAACCAGAGTGACGGGAGCGGCACAATTCAGAAAAAGTGCTCAGCTCGCCGAGAAAATGCGATTCAAGCAATAAAATTAAAAATGCTTATTAAACATAAACCAAACGTTGGAGGTGGTCATTTCTTCATGCGCAGTGAATAACTCGGCACTCTAAAGCACCCGATAGCGTTTTTTTCGATGCCAACCTAACCAGAGTGACGGGAGCGGCACAATTCAGAAAAAGTGCTCAGCTCGCCGAGAAAATGCGATTTAAGCAATACAATTAAAAATGCTTATAAAACATAAACCAAACGTTGGAGGTGGTCATTTCTTAATGCGCAGTAATAAACTCGGCACTCTAAAGCACCCGAGAGCGTTTTTTTCGATGCCAACCTAACCAGAGTGACGGGAGCGGCACAATTCAGAAAAAGTGCTCAGCTCGCCGAGAAAATGCGATTTAAGCAATAAAATTAAAAATGCTTATAAAACATAAACCAAACGTTGGAGGTGGTCATTTCTTAATGCGCAGTAATAAACTCGGCACTCTAAAGCACCCGAGAGCGTTTTTTTCGATGCCAACCTAACCAGAGTGACGGGAGCGGGACAATTCAGAAAAAGCGCTCAGCTCGCCGAGAAAATGCGATTTAAGCAATAAAATTAAAAATGCTTATAAAACATAAACCAAACGTTGGAGGTGGTCATTTCTTCGTGCGCAGTGAATAACTCGGCACTCTAAAGCACCCGAGAGCGTTTTTTTCGATGCCAACCTAACCAGAGTGACGGGAGCGGCACAATTCAGAAAAAGTGCTCAGCTCGCCGAGAAAATGCGATTTAAGCAATAAAATTAAAAATGCTTATAAAACATAAACCAAACGTTGGAGGTGGTCATTTCTTAATGCGCAGTAATAAACTCGGCACTCTAAAGCACCCGAGAGCGTTTTTTTCGATGCCAACCTAACCAGAGTGACGGGAGCGGCACAATTCAGAAAAAGTGCTCAGCTCGCCGAGAAAATGCGATTTAAGCAATAAAATTAAAAATGCTTATTAAACATAAACCAAACGTTGGAGGTGGTCATTTCTTCATGCGCAGTGAATAACTCGGCACTCTAAAGCACCCGAGAGCGTTTTTTTCGATGCCAACCTAACCAGAGTGACGGGAGCGGCACAATTCAGAAAAAGCGCTCAGCTCGCCGAGAAAATGCGATTTAAGCAATAAAATTAAAAATGCTTATTAAACATAAACCAAACGTTGGAGGTGGTCATTTCTTCATGCGCAGTGAATAACTCGGCACTCTAAAGCACCCGAGAGCGTTTTTTTCGATGCCAACCTAACCAGAGTGACGGGAGCGGCACAATTCAGAAAAAGCGCTCAGCTCGCCGAGAAAATGCGATTTAAGCAATAAAATTAAAAATGCTTATAAAACATAAACCAAACGTTGGAGGTGGTAATTTCTTCATGCGCAGTGATAAACTCGGCACTCTAAAGCACCCGAGAGCGTTTTTTTCGATGCCAACCTAACCAGAGTGACGGGAGCGGCACAATTCAGAAAAAGTGCTCAGCTCGCCGAGAAAATGCGATTTAAGCAATAAAATTAAAAATGCTTATAAAACATAAACCAAACGTTGGAGGTGGTCATTTCTTCATGCGCAGTGAATAACTCGGCACTCTAAAGCACCCGAGAGCGTTTTTTTCGATGCCAACCTAACCAGAGTGACGGGAGCGGCACAATTCAGAAAAAGTGCTCAGCTCGCCGAGAAAATGCGATTTAAGCAATAAAATTAAAAATGCTTATAAAACATAAACCAAACGTTGGAGGTGGTCATTTCTTAATGCGCAGTAATAAACTCGGCACTTTAAAGCACCCGAGAGCGTTTTTTTCGATGCCAACCTAACCAGAGTGACGGGAGCGGCACAATTCAGAAAAAGCGCTCAGCTCGCCGAGAAAATGTGATTTAAGCAATAAAACTAAAAATGCTTATAAAACATAAACCAAACGTTGGAGGTGGTCATTTCTTCATGCGCAGTGAATAACTCGGCACTCTAAAGCACCCGAGAGCGTTTTTTTCGATGCCAACCTAACCAGAGTGACGGGAGCGGCACAATTCAGAAAAAGCGCTCAGCTCGCCGAGAAAATGCGATTTAAGCAATAAAATTAAAAATGCTTATTAAACATAAACCAAACGTTGGAGGTGGTCATTTCTTCATGCGCAGTGAATAACTCGGCACTCTAAAGCACCCGAGAGCGTTTTTTTCGATGCCAACCTAACCAGAGTGACGGGAGCGGCACAATTCAGAAAAAGCGCTCAGCTCGCCGAGAAAATGCGATTTAAGCAATAAAATTAAAAATGCTTATAAAACATAAACCAAACGTTGGAGGTGGTAATTTCTTCATGCGCAGTGATAAACTCGGCACTCTAAAGCACCCGAGAGCGTTTTTTTCGATGCCAACCTAACCAGAGTGACGGGAGCGGCACAATTCAGAAAAAGTGCTCAGCTCGCCGAGAAAATGCGATTTAAGCAATAAAATTAAAAATGCTTATAAAACATAAACCAAACGTTGGAGGTGGTCATTTCTTCATGCGCAGTGAATAACTCGGCACTCTAAAGCACCCGAGAGCGTTTTTTTCGATGCCAACCTAACCAGAGTTACGGGAGCGGCACAATTCAGAAAAAGCGCTCAGCTCGCCGAGAAAATGCGATTTAAGCAATAAAATTAAAAATGCTTATAAAACATAAACCAAACGTTGGAGGTGGTCATTTCTTCATGCGCAGTGATAAACTCGGCACTCTAAAGCACCCGAGAGCGTTTTTTTCGATGCCAACCTAACCAGAGTGACGGGAGCGGCACAATTCAGAAAAAGCGCTCAGCTCGCCGAGAAAATGCGATTTAAGCAATAAAATTAAAAATGCTTATAAAACATAAACCAAACGTTGGAGGTGGTCATTTCTTCATGCGCAGTGATAAACTCGGCACTCTAAAGCACCCGAGAGCGTTTTTTTCGATGCCAACCTAACCAGAGTGACGGGAGCGGCACAATTCAGAAAAAGTGCTCAGCTCGCCGAGAAAATGCGATTTAAGCAATAAAATTAAAAATGCTTATAAAACATAAACCAAACGTTGGAGGTGGTCATTTCTTCATGCGCAGTGAATAACTCGGCACTCTAAAGCACCCGAGAGCGTTTTTTTCGATGCCAACCTAACCAGAGTGACGGGAGCGGCACAATTCAGAAAAAGTGCTCAGCTCGCCGAGAAAATGCGATTTAAGCAATAAAATTAAAAATGCTTATAAAACATAAACCAAACGTTGGAGGTGGTCATTTCTTAATGCGCAGTAATAAACTCGGCACTCTAAAGCACCCGTGAGCGTTTTTTTCGATGCCAACCTAACCAGAGTGACGGGAGCGGCACAATTCAGAAAAAGTGCTCAGCTCGCCGAGAAAATGCGATTTAAGCAATAAAATTAAAAATGCTTATAAAACATAAACCAAACGTTGGAGGTGGTCATTTCTTAATGCGCAGTAATAAACTCGGCACTCTAAAGCACCCGAGAGCGTTTTTTTCGATGCCAACCTAACCAGAGTGACGGGAGCGGCACAATTCAGAAAAAGCGCTCAGCTCGCCGAGAAAATGCGATTTAAGCAATAAAATTAAAAATGCTTATAAAACATAAACCAAACGTTGGAGGTGGTCATTTCTTAATGCGCAGTAATAAACTCGGCACTCTAAAGCACCCGAGAGCGTTTTTTTCGATGCCAACCTAACCAGAGTGACGGGAGCGGCAGAATTCAGAAAAAGTGCTCAGCTCGCCGAGAAAATGCGATTTAAGCAATAAAATTAAAAATGCTTATTAAACATAAACCAAACGTTGGAGGTGGTCATTTCTTCATGCGCAGTGAATAACTCGGCACTCTAAAGCACCCGAGAGCGTTTTTTTCGATGCCAACCTAACCAGAGTGACGGGAGAGGCACAATTCAGAAAAAGCGCTCAGCTCGCCGAGAAAATGCGATTTAAGCAATAAAATTAAAAATGCTTATAAAACATAAACCAAACGTTGGAGGTGGTCATTTCTTCATGCGCAGTGATAAACTCGGCACTCTAAAGCACCGGAGAGCGTTTTTTTCGATGCCAACCTAACCAGAGTGACGGGAGCGGCACAATTCAGAAAAAGTGCTCAGCTCGCCGAGAAAATGCGATTTAAGCAATAAAATAAAAAATGCTTATAAAACATAAACCAAACGTTGGAGGTGGTCATTTCTTAATGCGCAGTAATAAACTCGGCACTCTAAAGCACCCGAGAGCGTTTTTTTCGATGCCAACCTAACCAGAGTGACGGGAGCGGCACAATTCAGAAAAAGTGCTCAGCTCGCCGAGAAAATGCGATTTAAGCAATAAAATTAAAAATGCTTATAAAACATAAACCAAACGTTGGAGGTGGTCATTTCTTAATGCGCAGTAATAAACTCGGCACTCTAAAGCACCCGAGAGCGTTTTTTTCGATGCCAACCTAACCAGAGTGACGGGAGCGGCACAATTCAGAAAAAGTGCTCAGCTCGCCGAGAAAATGCGATTTAAGCAATAAAATTAAAAATGCTTATTAAACATAAACCAAACGTTGGAGGTGGTCATTTCTTCATGCGCAGTGAATAACTCGGCACTCTAAAGCACCCGATAGCGTTTTTTTCGATGCCAACCTAACCAGAGTGACGGGAGCGGCACAATTCAGAAAAAGTGCTCAGCTCGCCGAGAAAATGCGATTTAAGCAATAAAATTAAAAATGCTTATGAAACATAAACCAAACGTTGGAGGTGGTCATTTCTTAATGCGCAGTAATAAACTCGGCACTCTAAAGCACCCGAGAGCGTTTTTTTCGATGCCAACCTAACCAGAGTGACGGGAGCCGCACAATTCAGAAAAAGTGCTCAGCTCGCCGAGAAAATGCGATTTAAGCAATAAAATTAAAAATGCTTATAAAACATAAACCAAACGTTGGAGGTGGTCATTTCTTAATGCGCAGTAATAAACTCGGCACTCTAAAGCACCCGAGAGCGTTTTTTTCGATGCCAACCTAACCAGAGTGACGGGAGCGGCACAATTCAGAAAAAGTGCTCAGCTCGCCGAGAAAATGCGATTTAAGCAATAAAATTAAAAATGCTTATAAAACATAAACCAAACGTTGGAGGTGGTCATTTCTTAATGCGCAGTAATAAACTCGGCACTCTAAAGCACCCGAGAGCGTTTTTTTCGATGCCAACCTAACCAGAGTGACGGGAGCGGCACAATTCAGAAAAAGCGCTCAGCTCGCCGAGAAAATGCGATTTAAGCAATAAATTTAAAAATGCTTATAAAACATAAACCAAACGTTGGAGGTGGTCATTTCCTAATGCGCAGTAATAAACTCGGCACTCTAAAGCACCCGAGAGCGTTTTTTTCGATGCCAACCTAACCAGAGTGACGGGAGCGGCACAATTCAGAAAAAGTGCTCAGCTCGCCGAGAAAATGCGATTTAAGCAATAAAATTAAAAATGCTTATTAAACATAAACCAAACGTTGGAGGTGGTCATTTCTTCATGCGCAGTGAATAACTCGGCACTCTAAAGCACCCGAGAGCGTTTTTTTCGATGCCAACCTAACCAGAGTGACGGGAGCGGCACAATTCAGAAAAAGCGCTCAGCTCGCCGAGAAAATGCGATTTAAGCAATAAAATTAAAAATGCTTATTAAACATTAACCAAACATTGGAGGTGGTCATTTCTTCATGCGCAGTGAATAACTCGGCAGTCTAAAGCACCCGAGAGCGTTTTTTTCGATGCCAACCTAACCAGAGTGACGGGAGCGGCACAATTCAGAAAAAGCGCTCAGCTCGCCGAGAAAATGCGATTTAAGCAATAAAATTAAAAATGCTTATAAAACAAAAACCAAACGTTGGAGGTGGTCATTTCTTCATGCGCAGTGATAAACTCGGCACTCTAAAGCACCCGAGAGCGTTTTTTTCGATGCCAACCTAACCAGAGTGACGGGAGCGGCACAATTCAGAAAAAGTGCTCAGCTCGCCGAGAAAATGCGATTTAAGCAATAAAATTAAAAATGCTTATAAAACATAAACCAAACGTTGGAGGTGGTCATTTCTTAATGCGCAGTAATAAACTCGGCACTCTAAAGCACCCGAGAGCGTTTTTTTCGATGCCAACCTAACCAGAGTGACGGGAGCGGCACAATTCAGAAAAAGTGCTCAGCTCGCCGAGAAAATGCGATTTAAGCAATAAAATTAAAAATGCTTATAAAACATAAACCAAACGTTGGAAGTGGTCATTTCTTCATGCGCAGTGATAAACTCGGCACTCTAAAGCACCCGAGAGCATTTTTTTCGATGCCAACCTAACCAGAAGTACGGGAGCGGCACAATTCAGAAAAAGCGCTCAGCTCGCCGAGAAAATGCGATTTAAGCAATAAAATTAAAAATGCTTATAAAACATAAACCAAACGTTGGAGGTGGTCATTTCTTCATGCGCAGTGATAAACTCGGCACTCTAAAGCACCCAGAGCGTTTTTTTCGATGCCAACCTAACCAGAGTGACGGGAGCGGCACAATTCAGAAAAAGCGCTCAGCTCGCCGAGAAAATGCGATTTAAGCAATAAAATTAAAAATGCTTATAAAACATAAACCAAACGTTGGAGGTGGTCATTTCTTCATGCGCAGTGATAAACTCGGCACTCTAAAGCACCCGAGAGCGTTTTTTTCGATGCCAACCTAACCAGAGTGACGGGAGCGGCACAATTCAGAAAAAGTGCTCAGCTCGCCGAGAAAATGCGATTTAAGCAATAAAATTAAAAATGCTTATAAAACATAAACCAAACGTTGGAGGTGGTCATTTCTTCATGCGCAGTGATAAACTCGGCACTCTAAAGCACCCGAGAGCGTTTTTTTCGATGCCAACCTAACCAGAGTGACGGGAGCGGCACAATTCAGAAAAAGTGCTCAGCTCGCCGAGAAAATGCGATTTAAGCAATAAAACTAAAAATGCTTATAAAACATAAACCAAACGTTGGAGGTGGTCATTTCTTCATGCGCAGTGAATAACTCGGCACTCTAAAGCACCCGAGAGCGTTTTTTTCGATGCCAACCTAACCAGAGTGACGGGAGCGGCACAATTCAGAAAAAGCACTCAGCTCGCCGAGAAAATGCGATTTAAGCAATAAATTTAAAAATGCTTATAAAACATAAACCAAACGTTGGAGGTGGTAATTTCTTCATGCGCAGTGATAAACTCGGCACTCTAAAGCACCCGGGAGCGTTTTTTTCGATGCCAACCTAACCAGAGTGACGGGAGCGGCACAATTCAGAAAAAGTGCTCAGCTCGCCGAGAAAATGCGATTTAAGCAATAAAATTAAAAATGCTTATAAAACATAAACCAAACGTTGGAGGTGGTCATTTCTTAATGCGCAGTAATAAACTCGGCACTCTAAAGCACCCGAGAGCGTTTTTTTCGATGCCAACCTAACCAGAGTGACGGAGCGGCACAATTCAGAAAAAGTGCTCAGCTCGCCGAGAAAATGCGATTTAAGCAATAAAATTAAAAATGCTTATTAAACATAAACCAAACGTTGGACGTGGTCATTTCTTCATGCGCAGTGAATAACTCGGCACTCTAAAGCACCCGATAGTGTTTTTTTCGATGCCAACCTAACCAGAGTGACGGGAGCGGCACAATTCAGAAAAGGTGCTCAGCTCGCCGAGAAAATGCGATTTAAGCAATAAAATTAAAAATGCTTATAAAACATAAACCAAACGTTGGAGGTGGTCATTTCTTAATGCGCAGTAATAAACTCGGCACTCTAAAGCACCCGAGAGCGTTTTTTTCGATGCCAACCTAACCAGAGTGACGGGAGCGGCACAATTCAGAAAAAGCGCTCAGCTCGCCGAGAAAATGCGATTTAAGCAATAAAATTAAAAATGCTTATAAAACATAAACCAAACGTTGGAGGTGGTCATTTCTTCATGCGCAGTGAATAACTCGGCACTCTAAAGCACCCGAGAGCGTTTTTTTCGATGCCAACCTAACCAGAGTGACGGGAGCGGCACAATTCAGAAAAAGTGCTCAGCTCGCCGAGAAAATGCGATTTAAGCAATAAAATTAAAAATGCTTATAAAACATAAACCAAACGTTGGAGGTGGTCATTTCTTCATGCGCAGTGAATAACTCGGCACTCTAAAGCACCCGAGAGCGTTTTTTTCGATGCCAACCTAACCAGAGTGACGGGAGCGGCACAATTCAGAAAAAGTGCTCAGCTCGCCGAGAAAATGCGATTTAAGCAATAAAATTAAAAATGCTCATAAAACATAAACCAAACGTTGGAGGTGGTCATTTCTTAATGCTCAGTAATAAACTCGGCACTCTAAAGCACCCGAGAGCGTTTTTTTCGATGCCAACCTAACCAGAGTGACGGGAGCGGCACTGTTGTGAATTTTTATTCTGGTATCATGCAATGTATATCTCACTAGTAAGCCTAAGTATGACCAGGTCATGTTCGGGTCAGGTTCGTGTGGTATTGTTTAGGGCTTGGTCCAGGAAGGTAGACTCATTGGCGCCAGACACATCTGGCTTCCATTAACAACTGCTAAGATGCACATGATGTAGAGATGAGGAGGCAACTGCGGGGTCATAGGTCAGCCAACAGCCCTATCTGCGCGCTCCCGCGTGGAGGGAAGCGCAAGAGTATAAGGTTTAGGACGAGAGTAGACAAAGGGACTCGACATCTTGGCTAGGGCGCGAGACACTTCTCTCTGACATCGGTTGAATAAAATCTTTCCCCAATCAGCCATGTGTGACTGAAGTTTTCCTTCCCCAAGCCAGCCACTTTTTCACCATCTTGTTTGGAAGACCAGCTGACCATCGAAGAGAATTCACCACAATTTTGGCGTCACGAACAGTTCTCTTGTCCTTCGGGGAGCCCTCGCCCGCCTGGGTGCGAGCATCGAGCGTCCGGCCGGCAGGCTGAGTTTGAGGTGAGAAGCTTCCACTCACAGTATCGCAATGTGCTCGTGCCTGGTGTGGGGGGGGATGGAGTGGCTCCTGAGCGGGACAGTTAACGGGCCTGGTGTGCCAGTGGCTGGCAAAAAGGGGGGGGATTGGTCTCCCCTAGCTGGATGTCGACGAGATGTGGAGTTTGAAAGGGGGGTGTAGCCCCAATAGAAAAATGAAAATGTTCAATAAAAATAGAAAAAAAAAAAAAAAAAAAAAGAAAGAAGGCAAATAAAAATGGGAAAATTGCATAAAACTTAATGGGGAATGTGCACAACAGTGTGAGTGACATGTCTGGTGTGAATGATGAATGAGAAAGAAAATGCTCCGAGAGAGGGCACGTGAAACAGGACAGGATGTCTGGGACATCGCTGATCGGCTGTCACGAGAGAAGAATAATAGAAAGTCCCATAAAACGTGGACTTTGTTTTGGCTACAGATCCGATGGAGGATGGAAATTTTAGCTGTGTGATTGAGGCGGAAACACAGGTACGATTGAACACTGTGTGCGACAAGAGACGGGCACCACCAAGCCACCGGAGGCACAATTCCCGGGGTCGTGCTGGGACGTTGAGATCACACTCAATGTAGTTGAGATCACACTCAATGTGGTCGAGATGTCCGGTGGGGGCATTTGTCTCTATATATAGGTCGCACGAAAAAGGGAGGCTTGAGGCAGACCGCAATTGGCAAAGCGGAGGAGTGCGCAGCCTTGGCATCCGTAACTGTGTGAACGAATGTGGGAAATTTACCGGCTGGGTCTGGGACCAGGGTGCCGAGAAGAATGATGCGCGCAGACCACGTTATTTGAGCACTGATCAGATTAGGAGCTTGTGCGGGTTGCAAGGTTCCCCCGGCTGACAGCTGGTGCGTTAGCCGCTTAGAGAGACACTCTTCGGGCAACTTACCGGGGTGAACCGGTGCGCTGCGGTTGTACCCAAGTCGTCACGGTCCGATTCCGATTGGCGAGGCGCACTGTAATAGCACACACTCCTGTCAAAGTCTGATAAAATTTACGGCTTGCAGCAGACCGCAATTGGCAGAGCGGAGGAGTGCGCAGCCGATAGAAATTGGAAAACGTGGAAAAAGAGGCCTCAGGGGGTTAATTTTGGTATACCATGTAAAAAAAGTAATTTGTGTGCACACTGAAGTTAAAAATCTGCAGTATAAGGGGAAATGCAAAGCGCTATTAGGGGAAACAAAGACGAGAAGTGCAAAGGGCTTGTTTGTAAGTGCACCTGCGCACGGTAAGAAGACACAGAATGACCAAACCGCATGGAAGCGGTTAGTGAGAAGCTACATGAGAGATGGATTCGAATCCCTTTGTCTGTGTTCTATGTTTGTGCGTAATGTCTGTGAAGTTTCTGTCAGTTGTCGTTCGTCTGAGCTGTGTGCGCGCTTGGTGTATGTGGTGCGCGTGCGTGCGGATGCGTGTGAGTGTGTGAGCTCTGCGTGCGCGCGGTGTGTATTGAGCGGGCGTGCGTGCGCGCGGATGGGTGTGTGCATGTGCGGTTGTGTGCGCGCTCGGTGTGTGTGCGTTTATGTGCACACGCATGGGGGAAGGGAGACGGCAGTGTGAGAAGAAAGGAGGGGGCCCTGGGTGCTCCAAGGCGCGGAATGGTGCTCTGTCGGCAAAGGTGGGGGCCGGCGAGACGCGCGGGCCTGGCCAGCCCGTGGCGTCAACATTGATACGCTGACCCCCCCCCCCCCCCCCTTGTCCGAGGGCGCTGTGCCGAGGAGCCCGCAAAGGCGAGGCTGGGTCCCCCCGGTAGAGGTCAATGTCGATGAGAACTGAGACATGACGAGGGGAGATCAAATGTGGATGAGCAAAGGGTGCATGATTAACAACGAACGTGCATGATTGAAACTGAAACTTCACTGGCACTAATGTTGAACAGTTTGCAAATAGGCAAGAGAGAGACATGCTTGCAATACTCACTAAAATACTAATGTTTGTGTACCTGTGTGTCTTAAGAAAACAGTTGGGCCGTGGCAGCAGTGATCTATGGCAGGACGCTACACATTCGGCCCAAGACCGATAGGTGGGGGGAGAAAGTGAAGAAAGGGGGGTTCGCTCGTAAATTAAGAGGGAGCCTGTTGAGGGCGGCTAGCGCCCCTAGCCCATCTGACAACTAATGAGAAAGTGAGTGATTACGTTAACTTGAACAAGATTGACCAAACAAATATGAGACGGTGGACGCGCACGTCTCCTCCCAGAGGGCAAAGAGACACGGACAGAACTCCCAGGTCGTCTGAGGAAAGGCTTCGTGGAGCGCTGCCCCCAAATTCTTCACTAATTTACGTCAGGACGCCAAAATGCAGCCAGAGACAGATAGACAGAGGGAGTGAGAGAAGAAAGGGGGGCTAACTCGTAAATAATGAGGAGATATTGGGAGTAATCTATTGGTCCTTTCTTTAACACCCTTTAAATCATTTCCTGGAGGAGATAAGTTAGCAACACGAGAGACTTAGAGGTTCAACAGAAAGACAGTTAAAAGACAATAACATTTTTGATTTGAACAATTGCAGGCTAACAGGAGCATGAGAGAGGAGAGCTGAGAAGCGGGATCCACTTTGATCGAGGAGATTGGAAATTCACAGCACATATTCTAAGTCGCATTTTTGAGCAAGCATGACACAGGTAATAACGCGTGAGAGATCAAGACATAGATCAGGGCTAGTTGTGGGACGCAGACCTCGGAGTTAATTTTGAATAATGATACTGAAGACACAATGTACTGTCCCATTAAATTGGAACTATAGACAAAACGTAGCTCGACAATAGGATGAGTTGCAGGACTTACAATATAAAGACGACATTGCTGTTACTAGGAGAATTCGACTTTTGGTAAACAAACGTTACTAGTGAATGGAGGGCAGCAGCTACATTTGGAGATAGCCTTACAAGTTTGGTGTCCCAGTCTGTCTCTCTCAGTGCCAGGATCCCTGAAAACTCGACCCCGAGACTCCGCCTGCAGCCGCGGACGACTACAAGACGGTGCCTGGCTTTGAGGCACCTTTGACCTTTGGCAAGGACAAAGTAAGACTGTTGTTGTGCTTGGAGGGGGCAAGTACACTCCGGAGGATAGACAACATCCTCGGAGACGAGAAAAGACAGTGAGAAGTGGAGGAACTCACAATGTTGAAGAAAAAATGGACATTTGAACAATGGACTCATTCGAGAGTGATGGATGTGTTGGCTCTGAAGCAACGACAAAAGGACACCATCTTGAGAGGGTGAGGTGCGGCAGAAGATATGGACTTGAAATGTCCGACGGCCAAATCGCACTCCTGGCGGTGCTAAGACCTCGTGGGGCTTGGGTTAGAGTGGACAGGAGCTTCATTGTGCACTGGGTTTGACAGAACTGAGGAGATTTGATAAAAAATTGAATAATGTGTAGAGCTACAGAGAGAAGCATCATGGTCAGAGATTGAACAGATTTGAATAAAACCAGTAGGCTAAAACGGTGAGAAACAGGTGCGAGATCTGATGTTTTGGCTCACCAGACATAAGAAGTAGAAATCGAGTTAGATACATTTTAGAATGGGACATCTAGACTAAAGTGGATTCAGCCAAGGAGAAGCTAGGACGCTCGATGTACCTACTCAATACGATAGAAGTTTGTTGCACCATAGTGGAGGTTGGGTAGTCAGAAAGTTGGATCCGTTAAATTTTTGACTTTCACACATTCATGCATAGGAGTCGCACAAGGCCACAGGTAACAAGATAATGACTGAGATAGGGCTCAAATTCAACTGCACCCACACGGCAATGTAGAAGCAGGAGAGCGAAGTAAGGGATTATATGCTAAACAGTCCGCTGTAGGGTTACCAATAGGAGATTCTGTCAAAAGAACTACTAAGAGGTGGAGGCGAAGATAATAGGAGGACATAGATATTCGAAGGGTCTGATAAGGGAAAACTCCATTGTCATAGATCGGATTGGAGCAAGTAGGAATTTGCCATTTTAACAGGGATTGACAGCAGGAGAGGTTGAGGATAGAAGATCTGGACGGCAATGACGTAAGTTACATTAAAAACTGCTCATTCGAGGGAGAAGGCTCGGAGCTCCCTGTGTGGAGCTGCAGCTTTGCAGAAGGGGGGCAGACCGCGCGAGTGAGTGGATGAAAGGAGTGGTGATAGGCGACCACTTAAGGAAGTAGGGAGAGGTGTTGGATGGTGTGACAGGCAGGAGTTTTAGGAAGAAGAAGGAAATAGAAAAAAAAAAAGAAGAAAAGAAAAAGGGGGGAATGAGACTCGCCAAGAGGGGCAATAAAGAGAAGCAGACTGAGAAACAGTTTTGAGCAAGACAACGGGGAAAAAGGGGGAGAGCCAAATGATGACGTAAAAAGCCAGAGAGAATAGTCTGACCCATCTTTATTGAATTTAATTAACATAAGTAATAGAGATCGAGTTTGTAGGACCAATACGAGGGTATGGAGGCTCCCTCAAAACGCGGGTCCCACAGTTAGTCCCTCAGATAGACATATATGACAATTTGCGATGAATCTGATGGGCGAGTTTATGGAAAATTGAATTGGAGATTTTACAATAGGTCATGTTGACGAGTATGTCCGAATGTGAAGAGTCACTATTAGGAGTCAATATTTGCCTACACACTAACATACTAACTTTGCTTGGTTTGGGGGGAGAGCTGAGTGATAGAGACGGATGAGTGTGTCCGTGAGTGTGTGGATGGGTGAGTGCGCATGTGATCATCTACGGCTGTGTGTGCGCAGTATGATTGGCCAGAGAGGTCTGAAGTTGGGGTGATGTGTTTGCCATTGAGGATAAGATTCCTCTCACCTGAAGGGGTGGTACAGATCGGAGGGACTGGAACTGGTAAGTGATGAGTTCCGATCGGAACCATGGTTCAATGATCAATCAGGGGCACCATCAACAACAAAACGGTTCGATGGAGAAGGCCCGTTTCAGTGATATGGTCAGACAAGACAGAACTAGTATTGAACATCAAGACTTTGGACGATTTGACGTGTGACGACTTTGAGCTCACCCAACGGGGTGACGGACTAGGTGGACAGTGACCAAATGGTTGACGCTTGAGCTTGCTTGCGACATGAGCGAGCTCTGCTTTGTTTTTCTGTGTGACTTGATTTTTTGCAGCAGCAGCAGCAACGGCCACCAGCCAAGGAGCGGATTGCGCATTGTTTGCGTAATTTTTTTTCGTTCTTGCAGGTTGTCGATTGCGTTCGTGGAACGTTTGTGTTGAATTTACGAGAATATGTTAACCCTTGCCCTTTTGGTTTTTATAATGAACCTGTTGATTACATGGTTTTCAGGACAGGATCCCGGAGCGCCAGGATTCATTTTATGACTGTTTTTGTTTTGATACTTGATGTCTGTTTTTGTGTGTACAAATGTCCGCTGTCAGCAGGGCTATAAGCTCACTGACAGGAGTGCGCTGATTTTTGTGTGTGTTGCCGAGTGTGTGGTGGACAGTCAAGTTTCAGAGACTTGGGGTGACGGTCCCGGGGCCCAGATGGAAGCTAGAGGTTCCGTGGGCCTGGCTACAATGAGTGTGGTGATGAGAGGGGACGCTTTGCAGGTTCCTTTTGATACGTAATGACACATTGGGTGAATGTGTCAAAAGGGGGGAGTGGTAAAACAGGAAAGGGTGAGTAGGTTGCAATTTGTAATTGTGATATACAAAGTTTTTTTCCAAATTCACTTGTTTTTAAGCTTTAACAGGACACGCCAGAATTCAACTAGCAGTGATGGAAGGAGCAGAAGAAGCGTCTTGAAAGAAAGGGAGTTGACGGGAGACAACAGCCTGGAATGGATGCGAAGCGTGGTAACAATTTAGTGACAATAAGGTTTAAGGTTTTTCAATGACAAAGTGCGAAGGACAAATCATACAGTGATTTGGGAATGGACAGTGGCACAATACACAACGAAAGTTTGGAAGGTTATTGAATGTGAGGAAGACGGGGCCAGAGACAAGGAAGTGGGAAATTTCTGAACACGTGACTGCATTAAAGCTGCTATTACAGGGCAAATGTTTAATTATACATTTTAGGACGAGTAGTTGGCATAACGAATACGGAGAGGATTTGGTGGCTGTACCGTTTTGGAAAGATTACATGAGCGTTGTTTCAGAATGATGACTGGTTTGAACAGTGAGGTGGCTCGAAC